>NC_135906.1:13592305-13814500 GCF_964194155.1 Cetorhinus maximus | reverse complement strand
CATCTTATGAAGTTTTGGACCCAGCCATTTTGAGAAGCCAGAGAGAAGGTAAGTGTGCAAGGTAAGTGGGTAGGATCGGGGGAGGTCTGGTGGTCAGTGGGGATGGTGGGATTGTAGGGTGAAGCCAGGGGCAGGCACGGGAGTGGGAGTTTATCCGGGGAGGATGGGAGTTGGTCATGGGAAGGGGAGGGTTCTACCAGTTGCTGGGTGAGTAGTTGGGGGTGGGTAGGGAGTAGTTGAGAGATTAGGAGAGTAGTGGGAAGGTGGTAGGGGTTTGTCAGGGGGGTCGGAAGGGTGTCTGGGGGTGGGGGAGGGGGAAGGGGTAGTGGGGAGGAAATGGGGAGGGGAGGCGGAAAGGGGGACATGGGAGGGGGAGGGGAGGGAGGGGGGAGGAAGAGAGGGGGAGGAGGGAGGGAGGGGGAGATGAGAGAGGGGGAGGTGAGAGAGGGGGAGGAGGTGCATGAGGCCATCACCTCTGCGTGAAATTCCAGAATTTATTTATTTTTATTATTTAGTTATTTTTTAATTATTCATCCACGGGATGTGGGCCAGCATTTATTGCCCTTGAGAAGGTGGTGGTGAGCTGCCTTCTTGAGCCGCTGCAGTCCATGTGGTGTAGGTACACCCACAGTGCTGTTAGGAAGGGAGTTCCAGGATTTTGACCCAGTGACAGTGTAGGAACAGCGATATATTTCCAAGTCAGATGGTGAGTGGCTTGGAGGGGAACTTTCAGGTGGTGGTGTCCCATGTATCTGCTGCCCTTGTCCTTCTAGCTGGTAGTGGTTGAGAGTTTGTAAGGTGCTGGTCTTGGTGAATTCTGCAGTGCATCTTGTAGATGGTACACACGCTGCTACTGTGCGTTGGTGGTGGAGGGAGTGAATGTTTGTGGTTGAAATGTCAATCAAGCAGGCTGCTTTGTCCTGGACTGTGTCAAGTTTCTTGAGTGTTGTTGGAGCTGCACTCGTCCAGGCAAGTGGGGAGTATTCCATCACACTCCTGACCTGTGCCTTGTAGATGGTGGACAGGCTTTGGGGAGTCAGGAGGTGAGTTACTCGCTGCAGGATTCCTAGCCTCTGACCTGCTCTTGTAATCACAGTATTTATATGGCTAGTCCAGTTTAGTTTCTGGTCAATGGTAACCCCCGGGATGTTGATATGTGGATCAAGTGTTCATATCAATCAGATTATGAAAATTATTATCTGTTCTGTTCTACCAGGGCTTAGAGGGTTAAGTCATCAGAACAGGTTGCATTCGCTCTGTTAGCATTCCCTTGAATTTATAAAGTTGATAGGTGATTTGCCTGAGGCATTTAATCTGTTAAATGGATGTGATGGGTGGATATGGAGAAATTATATTCTTTGGTGGGGGGGGATCAAGAACATGGAGATATAATCTTCAAACGAAAGCCAGCTGCTAATTGTTGCGCTTTTCACAACCACCAGGTGTCTCAAAGCACATGAAATCCAATGAAATCATTTTGAATTGTTCTCACTGCTTGTAATGTAGGAAACCCATCAGCCAATTCGCACACAGCAAACTTCCACAAACCGCAGTGTGATAACAACCCCACAACCTGTCTTTTCTTTCGTTACGCTGATTATACCCTATTTGATGTCTCATCCGGAAGACAGCAGCTCCAACAGTGTAGCACTCCCTCAGTACTGCACTGGAGTGTCAGCCTTGATTTTTGCATTCAAGTCCTGGAATGGGACCCGTTAATTGTGTATTAATGATACTGTTAGGCTACTATTTAATACTGCAGAGGAAGGGAAGACATGGCTGAACTACATTGTTTAGTTATGTTTACAAGTTTCCTTTAAACTTTGTCCTTGGTTTTACAGCTGACCTGACTTAGGGGCTGTGCTTGATTTATCCCTTATTTTGTTAATTTAGTTAATTGTTTTAACTCTATAAGAGTTACATTCTTTAGTTAGGTACTTAGAGCACTTAGACTTTGTCTCCGGGTGTGATGTCCGGTAGAAGCAAAGGCGGTAAAGGTCTCGGTAAAGGGGGTGCTAAACGGCACCGGAGAGTCCTCCGAGATAATATCCAGGGAATCAATGAGCTCGCAATTCGCCGCCTTGCTTGTCGTGGAGGCATTAAACAGCTTTGAAACCGGTGGTACTCGGCCCTGACTGCACCTGAGGTATCGAGGCAGCTCAAGCCTGCAGTGGACTCCCGTCTGAACTGACCCCCTGTCTAGACGGAATTTCGCATTGGCTCCAAGTCCAAGTTTCTTTAAAGTTTTGTCTTCTTGTTAGCGTGTTCCTTTGAAGGGCTGTTAATTTTGTTTTTTTTAATCAGTTTATTCGTTAATTAGCTTATTTTTTTTATTGGTTACTCGTAAGGGTATAAAGAGAGACTACTGGGACACTGGGCGAGTAGGTAGAAAGTAGACATGGGTAACGCTGCATTCTGTGAATAAACCCAGTATCAAAAAGAATATTAGGGTCTAGCTTCACACTTCACCAGCTGACTGGGGGTCAATGGAACCCAGCCCGCTGAGGGTGGGGGGAAATCAGGAAGCACTTTTTCCACACCCAAATCTGTGGATTTTTCTTCCCTAAAGGCTGTGGGTGCTGGGGGATTCATTGGAGGTTTCAAAGCTGGGGTTGTTAGATTTTAGTTCGATCAGAGCATCAAGGGATATGGAGCGAAAGTGGATAAATGGCGGAGAGTACAAACTGACCAGGATTTAAATGCGTGGTGAATTAGTGCTGCACTCCCTCGAGCTCCAAGCTCGGGAGAGTGAAACACTGCTGTGTTGATTTGCTATTTTGGCACTCGCAGTTCTAATTACACGTAAGGTCGTTTGATTTACATTATTTCTTTCCTGAAACGTTTAAAAATCTTGGTAAACCTTGGCTCTGCACCTAGAACTCTCGAGAATAAGTGTCCTCTTACTTCTACACCCTGCCTTGTTACTCAAGGTGGTTTTTCCTGAAGTTGGGATATATCCTTTTTCACAAGCGCAGTGGAGACTTCCGTTTGCTACATGATATTGTGCATGAGGGCCGCAGGTTGAACCCAAATCTTCGTCATCTGCAATAGAAGGTGAAATCCATCAAAAAAAAAACCAGATTCATATTTCCCAGAATTAAAAGCAGAAAGTGCTGGAAAAACTCACAGCAGGTCTGGCAACATCTATGGAGAAAGAAACAGAGGTCATGTTTCAAGCCTGATGGGGACTCTAAACATTAACTGTGTCTCTCTCTCCACAGATGCTGCCAGACCTGCTTTTTATTTCCAGGACTTCCTGTTTTTAATTTCAGATTTCCAGCATTTGCAGTATTTTGCTTTCATTTGCTCCACAACCTGGTGCCAGATAAGAACAAACAATAGTTCAGCTTAAGTGTTTACTTTTCAAACTGTAAACTTAAAGGTTTCATTTTCACGCGACTGGCATCAAACTGTTTTTGGGACGTTGAGGGAGGGATACATTTTGACTAGGGTACCACAGGACAACTCCTCCGCTCTCCTTCGAAATACAGACATTGGGACCTCTCGCGTCTGCCCGAGACGAAAGACAGCCTCAGCTCCACATCTCGCCTGGCAGTGCTGCACTCCTTCAGCCCTGCGCTGGAGTGTCAGCCTAGAATTTGGGCTCAAGTCCCTGAAGTGGGGTCACGAACGCAAAAAAGTTTCTATCACCGACTGAGAGTGCTACAGGTCACAACCCCGCAGCTAGCCCCTTAGTGCCTGCTTTGTGGTGAGTTGGAAGAATGTTGGTTTGGTAACCCTGCCCCCCTTGAGACCAAACCAGTCTTTACATTCAGAAAAAGTCTAACTCTTGATCCCTATCCATTGGCTGACATGGAAAAGTGAGTGTGTTTGGAAAAGGCAGGATTGGGTTCAGCTGTATCGGGCTTTTGGTTTACCCCCCTTCAAAAATAGCACTTCAGCAGGTAATCAGGGCCCCTCAGGCTACTATTTAATACTGCAGAGGAAGGGAAGACATGGCTGAACAAGAACGGAAAATAAATAACCACAAGTCCCACCCCTGCCTCGTACACAGTGATGTCAACATGTACCCTGAATCAAGATAATAAATGAACATTGAGAGACAGTTAACTGTCTAGGCCATCCAGTTAGTTACAGGATCACAGGTTAGGTCAAGTTGCCAAGCAATTGAACCCAAATGCTTCAGCATTATTTCAATTATCAATTAAATATTCTTCATAAATAAATACACTTATGGAACAGACATTGAGCGAGTCATTAATGAAGCTGAGGAACAGATATCTTACCGGTGTCAATCAAATCAGTTGCAGGATCATCACCGGAATAGTCAGTTGAAGTATCTGTTTCAGGGAGATCGGTAGGAAGCCCTTGATAAATTCAGTGATTAAAGTGAGGAGAACTTGGATTAATATGAGACAAAGAAAGAAACAGCCAAGAGAGGAAAAGGGACAACGGTGATGGACAAATGTTTAAACTTTTCACATTAAGTTATTTTATACATCATTTTGGCTCTTTTATGGTTTCCCACACCCATTAATATGGCTGAGAAATTTCACGGAATGTGTTAAACTTTAAGCATATGCCAAACAATATCCCACAACGTCATTTCTAAGTTCCAACGTAAGGCTGGAGGGATACGGATAATTAATCTCTTTCTCTTAAGTCGTGAAGTAAAACTTTAATAAGTAAATGGGAGTCTGAACTTCCCAAGAGCATTTTTACTTGATTATTTTACTCAATCAACTGAGTTCGATGCTCCCAATTTCCAGATTTTAACTCACCCGTGAATCCACCAGTGTTCACTGCGTGCGGAATCCAAACAGCCACTGCAAAATACCAAAGACATCTGTTAAACTTTTCACATGTAACCCATGAGAGAAAGTTTTTCAGACTGTACTGAGATGCGAGAACTGCACTGATACCATTTACAGCCTCAAAAGTGGTATGAGACCTTAGTCGACCATACAGACAGAATAATCTCAATCCAATGCCATGGTTAAACACCTACAGCCTGACTTTATTCTTCAGGTAGTGACCAGTGTGACGTAGCCACTCTCAGACACCATTTCACAGGGTTGAGAACCCTTATGTCAACCTTAGGATGTCCCAAAGCATTTTACAGCTATTGAAGTACGTTTGAGGTGTCGTTACTGTCTTGAGTATTGCTGAGAAAAGGGGAATTGCTGTCAAAACTTTTCATCTTGCGCTCATCAGGTCAAAAATCGCAAAAATACCAAATCTCAAAGGAAGCAACAATTTACACTGCATGAGAAGAGGGTGCTGATTGGTTGGCAAGCGGACTCTGATTGGTCAAGGCATTGTCATGGGGAATGAACCATGTAATGGCTGTCCCCCAAGCTTTTGTTTAGTTGACAAAGGTGCAATGTGGGGGTGTATTCTCTCTCTTTGCAATCGAGACGGCACTGTGCGTGAGTATATGTAGCTTCTAGCATGTATAAGTGAGCTACACTGCAAGCCCAATAATCTTAAATTCATTTTTAGTGTAATTCTTCGCATAATCGGGATTATTTGGTAAGTGTTGTCCAGTCATGAAAACACATCTAATGTTGGACGCTATGTTCTGAGCTTTGCAAGCACCGTTTGGTTGACTACAGTCAGTACTTTGACTGTTGTGAACAGCCAAAGGGAACGTGCTGTTTGATGTGATCCACCAGTCATTGGGACATACATGCCCGCATTCCTGGCATCACACCGGCACTGAAATCCATACACCACATTACTCATATGTGCGGCAGGTAGAGTGTCCCACTGGCTTGATGGCAACACCCTGTTAGTGGAGTATACCACTCGTGCTGCTTCTGCGCAGTAGTCGGCCGAAGCAGCTAGCTCCACCTGTTGCTCTTTTAATATAAGGAATGTGACAGCCAACTGGTGTTCAGTGAAGTCCCACTAACAACAATATAATGGTGACCAGCTCACCTATTTTAGCGGTATTAGCTAAGGTCGCCTAACTACAGGAAGGATATCAGTAAGATTGAGAGAGTGCAGAGAAGATTTACTAGGATGTTGCCGGGCCTTAAGGAGTTGAGTTACAGGGAAAGATTAAACAGGTTAGGACTTTATTCCTTGGAGCGTAGAAGAATGAGGGGAGATTTGATAGAAGTTTACAAAATTATGAGGGGTATAGACAGAGTAAATGCGAGTAGGCTCTTTCCACTTAGATTAGGAGAGATAAATACGAGAGGACATGGCTTTAGGGTGAAAGGGGAAAGGTTTAGGGGGAACATTAGGGGGAACTTCTTCACTCAGAGAGTGGTGAGAGTGTGGAACGCGCTACCATCTGATGTGGTAAATGCGGGCTCACTCTTAAGTTTTAAGAATAAATTAGATAGATACCTGGATGGGAGAGGTCTGGAGGGTTATGGACTAGGTGCAGGTCAATGGGACTAGCGGAATAATATTTTGGCACAGACTAGAAGGGCCGAATGGCCTGTTTTTCTGTGCTGTAGTGTTCTATGGTTCTATGGTTCTATGGAAAATATTGGCCATGGCACTAAGATAGCATCTTCTGCTCTTCTGTGGAAAGGAGCTATAGGACAATATTTAACTTTCAACAGACATCATCAGTGCAGATTATATCATTAATTATTCCATTATAATTATTAATCTTTATTATTATCCATCAATCATTAAACATCATTAGAACAGATTATCTGCTCATTGCTCTTTGCTGCTCTCAGGCTGGCTGCACTGATTCCTACACCAGTGACATTACTCCAGAGGTGCTTCGTTGACTGTCAAGTGCTTTGGGGGGTGACCCGAAGTTACAAAATAAATGCTGTATAAAGGCAGGATTTTATGTTTATTTTATTTTTTTTTTTGCAATGGAGAATTGGGGCGGTAATGTGGATTAGAATGCTCTGGGGCCCCCGGCCTCACAGTACGAATGAGTGAGATTGGTCAGCTCGCTGTTGACTGTACCCACTCAGGATCTGGGGACAGGTCCACCTGGGAACTGAGACGCTGCTGAGACCCGTCTCAATTGACACCCTCACGGTCAGGGGAAAGGGGAATGTAGCAATCAAAGCTGGCTGTCTGAGATCCCACAGCACAACATCTGGGTCACAAGTCTTAGTTGGCATTCACCCGGACCCAGATATTTCCTGCTGACTACTTGGAAGGAACAAAATGACCGCAGAGCCTGCTGCCAAGCCTGACAGTCGCAAAGGGTTCCTGTTCCACTTCTCAAAAGCCAAGACACTTTGCTGGAGCAGCTGGCTCTATTTTAAGAAACAACTTAAGTCATTTTTTTAAAAAAAGACTTGAACTGCAGTTATGTCCATTCCGCTTTCTTCAAAGCCAGTGTTCAACACCGTGCGCACGATTACTCCTGAATTAGTTGGGATACATTCTAAATTGCGCATGTTAGAGGGAGGGTGCAGGGGCGATTGGCTAGGATGGCGCCAGGGATGCAGGACTCCAGTGATGTGGAGAGACTGGAGAAGCTGTGTTTGTTATGGAGAGATATACTAGAGGCATTCTAGGATTTTCTAGGAATAAGGTGAAACTGCTTCCACCACAAGAGGGCCCGTAGCCAGAGGTCACATTAAAGGTAATCGGCAAAAAAAAAGACTCAGAAGTGGAGGTGAGAATTATTTTTATAAACGCAGAATGACCTGGGACGCACTGCCTGAAAGAGTGGAGACAGCAGATTCAATAGTAACTTTCAAAAGAGAATTGGATATAAACTTGAAGAGGAAGACAAAATTACAGAGTTACGGGGATAGAGCAGGGGGGAGTGGGATTAATTGGATGGCTCAATCAAAGAGTCAGCACTGACATGACTGGCTGAATGAGAGCCTCTTGCTGTGCTGTGGAATTCCCTTCCTTGTCACCGCCTTAGCCATTTGTATACTACATATTTTTGGAGGCTAATTTTTCTGCTGTTGCATTCCTGTAACAGTGCCTCTCCCCATAGACCGTGCCCCATAATATTCCATTTGTTTAAAAATAATGGACTGCAACTCCCGGGCTGTGGCAGTTTGATTTTCCTGACTATTTTGCTGCTGGGAGCACTGTTCTGTGCTCAAACACAGAAGTCGGAAAATTTACTCTTGACCGTTTTTGCACTCCCTCAATTATGATGATCTCTGGAATCTTCTAGTCCTTGTCGTCCTGATCCAGTTTTCAGGTCATTCAACTCAGTCCTCTTTATCTCCATAAGGTCAGCTATGGCCCAGGAGAGGCACTCCCCATATCTGGATCAGAACATTGCGAGTCCAAAGCCCTCTCCACCCCAAGAGATTTAAGCAACAATTCCAGGCTGACTGGATTCCCCTATAAAGAGGTGGCATGGACTCAATGGGCCAAATGGCCTCCTCTATCCCATAATGATTCTTTCACATGGCAGCTGATGGAATTTAAATTCGATAAATAAAATCAGGAGCTGAAGCTCAGTAATGGTGAGCATGAAGCTGTCATCCATTGTTGTACGAATCCATTTGGTCCACTAATGTCCTTTAGGGAAGGAAATCGGCTGTCTTTACCCGGTCTGGGCCTACATGTGACTCCGGGCCCACAGCAATGTGGTTGACTCTTAACTGCCCTCTGAAATGGCCTAGCAAGCCACTCAGTTCCAAGGGTAATTAAGGATGGGCAACAAATGCTGGCCTTGCCAGCGATGTCTACATCCCATCAAAGAATAAAAAAAAACTTAGCCCAATACTTAAGCAGGGCTGCACTGTCAGAGGTGCAATCATTTTGATGGGATGTTAAGCCTGCCCTCTCAAGATGGATGTTATTGTCTTTTCACATTCCACAGCACAGATGGAGGCTATTCAGCCCATCGTGCTTATGGCAGCCCCTTGAAAGAGCGATCCACTCTTTCCCCATAACCTCCCCCTTTCGTTCGTTTTCAAGCAGGTACTTGGTTCTCTATTGAAAGTTACTATTGAATCTGCTTCCACCACCCAGTTGGGCAGCGCATTCCAGATCCTAGGGGAGGCGATCACCTAGTGGTATTGTCACTAGACTAGTATTCCGGACACCCAGGGTAATGTTCTGGGGACCAGGGTTTGAATCCCACCATGACAGATGGTGAACTTTGAAATTAATTTAAAAAAAAAACCTGGAATTAAAAGTCTAACAATGACCATGAAACCATTGTCGGTTGTCATAAAAACCCATCTGGTTCACTAACGCCCTTTAGGGAAGGAAATCTGTCACCCTTACCTGGTCCGGCCTACGTGTGACTCTTAGCTGCCCTCTGAAATGGCCTAGCAAGCCACTCAGTTCAAGGGCAATTAGGGTTGGGCAACAAATGGTGGCCTAGCCAGCAACGCCCACATCCCTCAAACAAATTTTAAAAAAGTCCAGATCCTAACTCACTGTTTAACAAAAGACACCCTCCTCATTTCCACCTTAGTCCTTTTGCAGAGATCTTAAACCTGCGCCCTCTGGTTACTGACCTTCCTGCCAATCCCCCTCTATCAAAACCCCTCATAATTCGGAAGGGTTAATGACAACCAAAGAACACTTAAACATGACTGTAGCCTCCAGTAAGGCTACATGTGATGGTTATGCAATATTTCAATGTCGACGCAGTGATTATACAGTATGGGGATAAGCTAATGATAGTAATGACAACACCATACAAAAGTGACTGCACAATCACTTGAATGCGGGTGATTTTCAGGTTAATTAAACAAGGAGAGTTTTGGTGCAACGATCAAGGCTGGCATGTCAGTTATCTGATATCTGGAATTTTAGTTGCCCTTGAGAAGGTGGCGGTGAGCTTCCTTCTTGAGCCGCTGCAGTCCCTGTGGTGTAGGTACACCCGCGGCGCTGTTAGGGAGGGAGTTCCAGGTTTTTGACCCAGCGACAGTCAGGATGGTGAGTGGCTTGGAGGGGAACTACCAGGTGGCGGTGTTCCCCTGTATCTGCTGCCCTCGTCCTCCCAGATGGTAGAGGTCTCAAGTTTGGAAGGTGCGGTCGAAAGCACCTGCCTGAGAGAGTGCTCAACCATGCCTTCAAAAAAGGGATTGGGTAGGCACCTGGAGATTAAAATAAAAACGTATAGTGCCACGGAGAAAGGGCGGAGAATTGGAACAAACTGAGTCCCCCGTGTGGACAGCTGGCATGACATGAGAGACCCAGTGGGCTCCTTTTGTGCCGCAACCATTGTACGATTCTGCGTATTTCAAAGCCGAGTTAATGGCAACCAAATTCAAACCTGATTAAAACCTGCAGGGAAGTTAATAGTGGACAGTTGACTGCTCAGAATAGATACGGTCCTTTTTGAAAATATTCTGTCTGGAATGAAATGCTGAGATTAAGTAGATAAACAGATCCCGGAGAAAAAAAGCAATATGCTGGAAATATATAGCGGGAAGTTAGAAAAGATAGGTTCAAGTATTGGAGGGATATTTTACATGAGAACGGCACATTGATTAATAGATATTGGTGTCCAGAATCAATGACTTACCTAGGAAGTTTGCCCAGTACAGGGATCGCATTTTGCTGAAACCTTTTCTCCCTCTCAATCTCGCACCTTTTGCATTAAGTGTCAGCCTCAGACCCAGGGACTGTTGAAGGCTGACTTGCTGCACTTTTATTAATTCATGACATCTGTGAGCCCCAGTCAATCTGAATCTTTTGTTTGGTCTTTATTTTTATACTCATTTGCATTTTTGTTGCTGAAATGGAGAACTGTGTTGGAAAGGGAAGTATGTTGATTAGACCATAAAACCATAAGACATAGGAGCAGAAATTAGGCCATTCGGCCCATTGAGTCTGCTCCGCCGTTCAATCATGGCTGATAAGTTTCTCAACCCCATTCTCCCGCCTTCTCCCTGTAACCTTTGATCCCCTTACCAATCAAGAACCTATCTATCTCGGTTTTAAATATACTCAATGACCTGGCCTCCACAGCCTTCTGTGGCAATGAATTCCATAAATTCACCACTCTCTGGCCAAAGAAGTTTCTCCTCATCTCTGTTCTAAAAGGTCTTCCCTTTACTCTGAGGCTGTGCCCTCGGGTCCTAGTCTCTCCTAATAATGGAAACATCTTCCCCATGTCCACTCTATCCAGGCCTTTCAGTATTCTGTAAGTTTCAATCAGATCCCCCCTCATCCTTCTAAACTCCATCGAGTGTAGACCCAGAGTCCTCAAACGTTCCTCATATGTTAAGCCTTTCATTCCTGGGATCATTCTCATGAACCTCCTCTGGACCCTACCTTCCTGAGATGCGGGGCCCAAAATTGCTCACAATATTCTAAATGTGGTCTGACCAGAGCCTTATAAAGCCTCAGCAGCACATCCCTGCTTTTATATTCTAGTCCTCTCGAAATAAATGCCAACATTGCATTTGTCTTCCTAACTACCGTGTCAACCTGCAAGTTAACCTTAAGAGAATCCTGGACTAGGACTCCCAAGTCCCTTTGCACTCCAGACTTCTGAATTCTCTCCCCATTTAGAAAATAGTCTATGCCTCTATTCTTCCTACCAAAGTGCATGACCTCACACTTCCCCACGTTGTATTCCATCTGCCACTTCTTAGTGGGGGGATTCTGTGCTATCTTGATAAATAGATTAACCCATGCGCTTTAGATTATGTCACTTTGTTGTTAAATTGTGCAGTTTGCAATTTAGTTCATTGTCCAATGCTCTTGGCTGTATATATTTGCAACAGAATGAGAGAAAAGTATAATGGCAATTAAGAGTTATAAGGAAGTCAACACTTTGGAGCGGCTCTATATGCTTGGGATTTTCCATTTACATATCCAGGTAAGATTGTCTCCTCAATTGTAATGTCACCCAATATGGGTACAACATTTAATGCAATGGAGAGGCTTTATGGGGATGTTACAGTCGATAATGTGTACATGGAATTTCAAAAGACATTTTAAAAAAATGTATTATTTCATGGGACATGGGAGTCGCTGCCAAGTCCAGCATTTGTTGCACATCCCTAATTGCCCTTGAACTGAGTGGCTCGCTAGGCCATTTCAGGGGGCAGTTTAGAGTCAACCGCACGACTGTGGATCTGGAGTCACATGTAGGTCAGACCAGGTAAGGATGGCAGATTTCCTTCCCTAAAGGACATTAGTGAACTAGTTGGGTTTTTAATGACAATCGATGGTTTCATGGTCACCATTACTGAGACTAGCTTTATATTCCAGGTTTTATTAATTGAATTCAAATTCCACCAGTTGCTGTGGTGCTCCCTGAGCATTAACCTGGGCCTCTCAATAAAGCGCCACATTGTCGACTGATAAGACAAATGAATGTCCATGGGATTAATGGGGCAATGGCAACGTGGATGCAAAATTGGCTGAGAGAGAGAAAGCAGAGACTAATAGTGGAGCATTGTCTTTCAGACCGGAGGAAAATATACAGTGGTGTCCGCATGGGGTCGGTATTAGGAACGCTGCATGAATGAAAAAAAGCAATTACATGTGCAGGGAATACAATTCAAACTCTAATTTGAGAGAGGCTGTAACATTAAAAGGATGAGGTTAGTGGCTCTTAACTTCCTACATAGGTGAAGATGTAAAAACGGTTATAAAATGGATGTGCATTATCTTATACATAAACTCATACATACATAGCTAATTATACCAAACTCACCATGAAACACCAAACAATGCCTAGTCTTCATCTTCCTTGTGCTCCTTGCATCAAAACAGCTCCACAAATCTGTTGGTATTTGAGAAGAAACCTGTTGTTCAGTTCTGAGTGGAATTTTTAGTATTTAATCAATTGAGCAGATCAAATATTTTAGCCCAGCTAATCTGCAGAATGTGTTCTTTTAGGTGTGGGAGGAAAGAAGCAATTAGCAGCAACAGCTTACAGTTTTGTGGGTGAAATGCGCTTCTGGAGAGTCAATCTCACGGTCACCCAAAGTCTTCTGAGAAGCGGTTTCTTCTTGGTGTGACTTTTTATGGCTAAATGCTGAGGATTCCTGTTAACTCTATGCATGCATTGCATTGAATCCACCTGACCATCGTGCAGTCATATCTATGGTGCAATCAAGATCTGTCCAACTCCAATAAGATACAGAGAAGTGAACAATGACTAAGTTTATTTGTAAATAATTTATTTATTTGACAATGCTTTTTCATCCAACTTTAACAAAGTCTAATTAAGGCAATAGCGGATGAATATTAAGTAAATGGGATGCAGATTGCTGAAAAAGAAAGCAATTGTGACTAAGTTGCTTCAAACGTTATAGTGAACATTTTATTCAGTGACACTCCATTCTGAGTGTGGTTGTCTAGGTTCCTTTATCTCAGTAGCGTGCAGCACATTCCAACCATAATATCTGAAAATGGTATTAGAATGTCTATATACCCGTAGGAACAGTTTACAGTCAGCCTCTGTTAGAACTGTGCCTGGATTCTGGATTTTTAATCCCAGGCAAACAGCAATCCAATGTCTCAATAAATCTACATTGATAAAGAAAAGCAGCAGTAATTTGCTCAGTCTTGTATTTTTCCTACACCACAATAGTAAAACCTATCCATTTCCTGTTTGCTTTTCCACAAACTTAATTCTTCAGCTTCTTAAGTGATATTTTCTTTATTCTTTCATGGGATGTGGGTATCACTGACAAGGCAGCATTGGTTGCATATCCCTAATTGCTCTTCATCTGAGTGTCTTGCTAGGCCATTTCAGAGGGCAGTTAAGAGTCAACCACATTGCTGTGGGTTTGGAGTCACATGTAGGCCAGACCGCGTAAGGACGGCAGATTTCCTTCCCTAAAGGGACATTAGTGAACCAGGTGGGTTTTTCCTGACAACCAATGATAGTTTCATGGCCACCATTACTGAGACTAGCTTTATATTCCAGGTTTTATTAATTGAATTCAAATTCCACCAGTTGCTGTGGTGTTCCCTGAGCATTAACCTGGGCCTCTAAATAAAGCGCCACATTGTCGACTGATAAGACAAATGAATGTCCATGGGATTAATGGGGCAATGGCAACGTGGATGCAAAATTGGCTGAGAGAGAGAAAGCAGAGACTAATAGTGGAGCATTGTCTTTCAGACTGGAGGAAAATATACAGTGGTGTCCGCATGGGGTCGGTATTAGGAAGGCTGCTCTTTTCGCTATACATTAATGACCTGGACTTGAGTATAGGGGGTATAAAGATTGCATGTGACACAGAACTTGGAAACGTAGTGAACAGACTAGCAGCAGTCTGGAAAAAATTGCAGACACAAGGCAAATGCAATTCAATGTAGAGAAAGAGGAAGTACAGGGAGAGGCAGTATAAACTAATTGGGAAAATGTGAAATGGATGCAGGAAGAGGGAGATCTTTGAAAATCACAGGACAAGTTAATATGACATGAAAACAAACAGGGGTTCATGGCTTTATAAATGGAGGCATTGCCAGGAAGTTAGCTCACCCTTAATCTTTTTAAAAGTTCATTTACGGGATGTGGGCATCACTGGCTAGGCCAGCATTTATTGCCCATCCCTAATTGCCCTTGAGAAGGTGGTGGTAAGCTTCCTTCTTGAACCGCTGCAGTCCATGTGGTGTAGGTACACCCACAGTGCTGTTAGGGAGGGAGTTCCAGGATTTTGACCCAACGACACTGAAGGGACAACAATATATTTCCAAGTCAGGATGGTGAGTGGCTTGGCGGGGAACTTCTAGGTGGTGGTGTTCCCATGCGTCTGCTGTCCTTGTCCTTCTAGATGGTAGTGGTCATGGGTTTGTAAGGTGCTGTCTAAGGAGCCTTGGTGAATTCCTGCAGTGCATCTTGTAGATGGTACACACTGTTGCTACTGCGTGTCGGTGATGGAGGGAGTGAATGTTTGTGGATGTGGTGCCAATCAAGTGGACTGCTTTGTCCTGGATGGTGTCAAACACCCTGAGTGCTGTTGGAGTTGCACTTATCCAGGCAAGTGGGGAGTATTCCATCACACTCCTGACTTGTGCTTTGTAGATGGTGGACAGGCTTTGGGGAGTCACAAGGTGAGTTACTCTCTGCAGGATTCCTAGCCTCTGACCTGCTCTTGTAGCCACAGTATTTATATGGCTAGTCCAGTTCAGTTTCTGGTCAATGGTAACCCCCCAAGATGTTGTTAGTGGGGGATTCAGTAATGGTAACACCATTGATTGTCAAGGGGAGATGCTTAGATCCTCTCTTGTTGGAGATGGTCATTGCCTGGCACTTGTGTGGAGCGAATGTTACTTGCCACTTGTCATCCCAAGCCTGGATATTGTCCAGGTCATGCTGCATTTGGACATGGACTGCTTCAGTATCTGAGGAATCGCAAATGGTGCTGAACATTGTGCAAATCATCAGCGAACATCCCCACCTCTGACCTTATCATGGAGGTAAGGTCATTGATGAAGCAGCTGAAGACGTTGGGCTTAGGACACTACCCTGAGGATCCCTTGCAGTGATGTCCTGGAACTGAGATGATTGACCTCCAACAACCACAACCATCTTCCTTTGTGCTAGGTGTGTCTCCGGCCAGTGGAGAGTTTTCCCCCTGATTCCCATTGACTCCAGTTTTTCTGGGGTTTCTTGATGCCACACTCGGTCAAATGCTGCCTTGGTGTCAAGGACAGTCACTTCACCTCTGGAGTTCATCTCTTTTGAACCAAGGCTGCAATGAGGTCAGAAACTGAATGAACCCAAACTGAGTGTCAGTGATATAAAAGCAAAATGCTGCGGATGCTGGAAATCTGAAACAAAAACAAAAATAGCTAGAAAAACTCAGCAGGTCTGACAGCATCTGCGGAGAGGAACACAGTTAACGTTTCGAGTCCAAATGACTCTTCATCAGAACTAAAGAAATATAGAAATGTGGTGAAATATAAGCTGGTTGAGGGGGGTTGGGACAGGTAGAGCTGGATAGAGGGCCAGTGATAGGTGGAGGCAAAGAAGAGATTGCCAAAGATGTCATAGACAAAAGGGTGTTGACGGTGGTGATATTATCTAAGGAATGTGCTAATGGTGACATTAAGGGTAGAAAGCAGGACAAGCAAGTGGCAGATGGCCCTAGTGGGGGTGGGGTGAGGGTAAGGGATCGAAATTGGCTAAAAGGTGGAGATAAAACGATAGATCGAAATAAATTTAAAAGTAGGTGGGAAAAGAAAAATATATTTAAAAAATATAAATTATTGGAAAAAGGGGGATCGGAAAGGAGATGGGGATGGAGGAGAAAGTTCATGGTCTGAAGTTGTTGAACTCAATATTCAGCCCGGAAGGCTGTAAAGTGCCTAGTTGGAAGATGAGGTGCTGTTCCTCCAGTTTGCGTTGAGCTTCACTGGAACATTGCAGCAGGCCAAGGACGGACATGTGGGTATGAGAGCAGGGTGGAGTGTTGAAATGGCCAGCGACAGGGAGGTCTGGGTCATGCTTGCGGACAGACTGAAGGTGTTCCACAAAGTCACCCAGTCTGCGTTTGGTCTCTCCAATGTAGAGGAGACCGCATTGGGAGCAGCAAATGCAGTAGACTAAATTGAGGGAGGTGCAAGTGAAATGCTGCTTCACTTGAAAGGAGTGTTTGGGCCCTTGGACGGTGAAGAGAGGCGGAGTAAAGGGGCAGGTGTAACACCTTCTGCGGCTGCATGGGAAGGTGCCCTGGGAGGGGGTTGAGGTGTAGGGGGTGATGGAGGAGTGGACCAGGGTGTCCCGGAGAGAACGATCCCTGCGGAATGCTGCCGGGGGAGTGAAGGGAAGATGTGTTTGGTGGTGGCATCATGCCGGAGTTAAAACTGAGTGTCAGTGAACAGGTTATTGCTAAGCAAGTGCCACTTGATAGCATTGTTGATGATCCCTTCCATCACTTTACTGATGATCGAGAGTAGACTAATGGGGCGGTAATTGGCCGGGTTGGATTTGTCCTGCTTTGTGTGTACAGGACATACCTGGGCAATTTGACCCCTCCGGACCACACCTCCCACCCCTCTGAATAACCTCCCAAGTCTGCTGACCTTGTGACTAACCCCCAACTAACCCCACCCCCGCTGGATATCACCCCTTGACCCCGACCCTCTGACAAGAACCCCGGCCCCCCAACTACCTTCCTCACCCATACGCACTACCATCACCCCCCCAGCCCCCGCCGGCTACCGACCACCCAAATCCCCAACAGCACCAATCCCCCCATCTCCCGAACCCTGACTCTCACTGTGGACCAGCTCTGGAGCTGTACCTGGGTACCTGGCAGGAGTTACAATTCATGTCTAATGTGGATAACCCTTGTAGCCCAGTAACCACCTGTGGCCTCCTTGGACATAAAGGTGGAACAGAAGACAGGTGTGTGATGAGGGAGTTAGAGTTGCTGCCATTATAACATCTTCAGACATGTTTGATGCGCTACCTGTGGTCAACCACTATCTGGGCATTGAGCGAGTGGAATCCCTTTCAATTGACAAAGATTCCCAGCTGGTGATGGGGAGTGTGGTGGGCAATGTGGGTGCTGTCTATGGTACCTTGCAACATGAGGACACATGCTATGTGAAGTCTTGAGATCACTTTTCCTGATTCACTCTGTCCAAGTGGAAGTAGATGTAAGCGCTCCTCCGGAACCTGGTGACTCCCCGATAGATCTTCCAGGGTTGCGAGTTGGGATTTGTCGAGGATGTCACCTTCAGTAGCCAGGAAGAAGTCTATGGCATTAAAGCTAAGGGCCTCAATGACTTTGACAGCCATAGGCTGTGCTAACATTGCTCTGATACGGTGCTCAACTTGTGGCTGAAGTGGGTGACATAGTTCGCTGACAGACACCTCGGTGAAATGGCGGTGAGGCTAGGGACCCTGCAGCGAGTAACTCACCCCCTGGCTCCCTAAAGCCTGTCCACCATCTACAAGGCACAAGTCAGGAGTGTGATGGAATACTCTGCACTTGCCTGGATGAGTGCAGCACTCAAGAAACAGAACACCATCCAGGGCAAAGCAGCCCCGCTTAATTGACATTTCATCCACAAACATTCACTCCTTCCACCACGGACACATAGGACAGAATTTTCATGTCGGTGTGGAGGGGCAGGTCCTGCACGCTGACGTGTAAAATGACAGGCGTGTGTCCCGACGTCACCACGTGTCATTCCGGCCTTTCACCTCCGGCGCGCGCCCGCCGAACTGTCAAAGGCCTGTTAAGGCCATTAATAAACCAATTAAAGTCATTCTCGAGCTACCCGTCCAACCTTAAGGTTGGCGGGCAGGCGAAGGGCCCAAACAGCCTTTGCGTTTTTCAGGAAACCTCATCCACGGGCGGGATGAGGTTTCCTGAAGGTTTTATTAAATAAATAGTTTTTTCCCCCCCCAGCAATTCATAAACATGTCCCAGCTCCTGTGACACTGTCACATGAGGGGACATGTCCAAATAATTTTAATTTTTCTTTATTTCAAACTTTCAATATGAACTTAATCTCCCTGAGGCAGCTCTGTGCCTCAAGGAGATTTCTGCGCTCATTCGCGCACGTGCATGAAAGAGCGCAGGCCTCGACTCTCCCTCCCCACTCCCACCCGCACAGGTAGCACTTAATTGGCCCACCTACGAAAAATGGCGGCGCGTTGCTGATCGCAGTTGGCGATCGTCTCCGCGCTTGCCCACGCCCGCTCCTGACTGGCCCACCCGACAGGCAGAACATTCTGCCCACAGTGGCAGCAGTGGGTACCCTCTACAAGATGCGCTGCAGGAACTCATCAAGCCTCCTTAGGCAGCGCCTTCCAAAACCCACGACCACTCCCATCTAGAAGGACAAGGGCAGCAGACAGATGGGAACACCACCACCTGGAAGTTCCCCTCCAGGTCACTCACCATCCTGACTTGGAAATATATCGGCCGTTCCTTCACTGTCACTGGGTCAAAATCCTGGAACTCCCTCCCTAACAGCACTGTGGGTGTACCTACACCACATGGACTGCAGTGGTTCAGGAAGGCAGCTCACCGCCACCTTCTCAAGGGCAATTAGATGGGCAATAAATGCTGGCCCAGCCAGCGAAACCCACATCCCATGAACGAATAAAAAAATAAGATGCTCCACCGAAAATTTCAAGTAGGATAAGTGCTTGCTGCATCCGGCTTCCTGTGCAGTCACCTCCTCCTCCTCTTCCCTCTTCTCCTGTTCTCTCCTGCCTTGATGTCTCCACCTCCACCGGTCCCAAAAAACAGCCGTTACCAGACCACTCAGGGCTGCCGTCAGACCCGTTTGGAACCAAAATCAGGCCCAGCGCCAACAAAACCTCATTCTCAGTGATCTGACGTACAGCGGCAAAACCGAACCAGGTATTGGTCAGCAGCTGGCAATGTAGAAAGATGGCAGGTGAGAGGTGGAGTGAAGTTTGATCCAGCCCCTCACCTGCTTTGTGATACTGGCCGATACTTAAGGTCATTTCTGTATTCTTGTTCCCTTCTGTGCACGCACGGTCAGTTGTTGAACAATGAGTTAATTTTGTGGGATAAATATAGAATGTTGGGGAAGTCACAGGGGATTTTATGCAATCTCCATTAATAACAAGTGCTGATCTAGTAACCCACAGTCTGTCACGGCGGTAATAATGACTTAAGCCGTGAAGTCACTAGGTTCTCTGGCAAATTCTGAGCTTAGTCTCCTAGATTATGATCTTTTTGGACCACTACCAAGCTCGAATCTATTCTCTCTCATAATCAGAAAAATGGAGAGTGGTATATAGGCTGGAATTTTCCCGCCGCGTTGGCATTTGGCATCATGGCAGGTAATGAGGGGATGGGACAATACGCTGAGCAGGCCAAAAAATTGGTTTCTCGCCGTCGTGAAACCAGTTTGCGATTGTCCGCTCCACGTTGTCAATGGCAGGCTGCAGTCGGGAAGCTAATTGCAATGCTTTAGCATCTCATCATAAACTCCGCTCGCCGGAATCGCCCTCCTGTGCTGGACCACCAGAGCCCGTCGGCCTGATTGCACGGGTGGCCTTTCCACGCCTGCAGGGCTAGGCATTGTCCGGGAAGGGGGAAGAAGAGGCCTCAGGCAAGGGAAGAGGCTGCAGGGTGAGGGCTGTACTGGGGAAGGAGGGTATCCCAGGGTGCGTGTGTGTGTGTGGGAGCATAAGTTGACCTGTGCAAGTGACCTCAAGAGGGTGAGGGCTGAGGGGGCAGTCTCCAGAGGAGATGAGGCCAGATGGAGATGTGAGGGTGTGTGTGTGAGAGAGTGAGTGGTGATGTCCCTTGGGCTGGCAGTGAGTGAGATACCAGTGGATGTGTGAGTTTAGAGTGATAAGGTGGTTGCCTTACCCTGGCGGCACAGGTGAGGTAATTCGTCCATTTTCAGCACTGGATGGCTGACCTCTCATGTGCAGCATTGGCACTGACCACCTCTGCCACCGCCTCCCAAGCCGGAGTGCTGAATCTGATGGGCCTCCTGCACCCAGGAGCCGGTTGGGTGGGGTGGGGTGCTGGTAGAGGACATCGAAGCAGGCCTCCACGGCATCCAGAAGGCGTCCCAGGGATGCGTCACTGAATCGGGGGCTGCACTCTTCTTGGCTTTTGGGGCCGTGTCTTCGGAGCAGTCCTGTGCTGCAAGCATTGAGAAGCGTGCACGTGGCTGCAGTTTAAACGTGGCCGCCCTGCGTGAGGTAGCGGCGAGGTAACAGCGCGGTGGGCAAATGGGAGGCTGCCCGCCAGCGAGACAGTGTGTTTCCTGTGGCTGCACCATTCATGAGGTGGAATTGGAACAATATGGCGCAAAAACCTGCCATTGCGGCCTAGGATAAAGTGACTTCCCCCCCGCCCCCAGCTCCTGCACTTTGTGCAAATCTGGGACGATTCCACCCATAATTTCACCTATTTTTCCATGCTCCATGTTGGCAGAGCGGTACTGTCGCTGGACTAGCAATCCTGAGCCCCAGGCTAATGCCCTGGTGTTATGGGTTCAGATCCCACCATGGCAGCTAGTAGAATTTAAATTCAATCAAGTTCAGTCCGCTTGTTTGGCACCCCATCCACAAACATTCACTCCCTCCATCACCGACACGCAGTAGCAACAGTGTGTACCATCTACAAGATGCACTGCAGGAATTCACCAAGGCTCCTTAGACAGCACCTTACAAACCCATGACCACTACCATCTAGAAGGACAAGGACAGCAGACGCATGGGAACACCACCACCTAGAAGTTCCCCGCCAAGCCACTCACCATCCTGACTTGGAAATATATTGTTGTCCCTTCAGTGTCGTTGGGTCAAAATCCTGGAACTCCCTCCCTAACAGCACTGTGGGTGTACCTACACCACATGGACTGCAGCGGTTCAAGAAGGAAGCTTACCACCACCTTCTCAAGGGCAATTAGGGATGGGCAATAAATGCTGGCCTAGCCAGTGATGCCCACATCCCGTAAATGAACTTTTAAAAAGATTAAGGGTGAGCTAACTTCCTGGCAATGCCTCCATTTATAAAGCCATGAACCCCTGTTTGTTTTCATGTCATATTAACTTGTCCTGTGATTTTCAAAGATCTCCCTCTTCCTGCATCCATTTCACATTTTCCCAATTAGTTTATACTGCCTCTCCCTGTACTTCCTCTTTCTCTACATTGAATTGCATTTGCCTTGTGTCTGCAATTTTTTCCAGACTGCTGCTAGTCTGTTCACTACGTTTCCAAGTTCTGTGTCACATGCAATCTTTATACCCCCTATACTCAAGTCCAGGTCATTAATGTATAGCGAAAAGAGCAGCCTTCCTAATACCGACCCCATGCGGACACCACTGTATATTTTCCTCCAGTCTGAAAGACAATGCTCCACTATTAGTCTCTGCTTTCTCTCTCTCAGCCAATTTTGCATCCACGTTGCCATTGCCCCATTAATCCCATGGACATTCATTTGTCTTATCAGTCGACAATGTGGCGCTTTATTTAGAGGCCCAGGTTAATGCTCAGGGAGCACCACAGCAACTGGTGGAATTTGAATTCAATTAATAAAACCTGGAATATAAAGCTAGTCTCAGTAATGGTGGCCATGAAACTATCATTGGTTGTCAGGAAAAACCCATCTGGTTCACTAATGTCCCTTTAGGGAAGGAAATCTGCCGTCCTTACCCGGTCTGGCCTACATGTGACTCCAGACCGACAGCAATGTGGTTGACTCTTAACTGCCCTCTGAAATGGCCTAGCAAGCCACTCAGTTCACGGGCAATTAGGGATGGGCAACAAATGCTGGCCTTGTCAGTGATGCCCACATCCCATGAAAGAATAAAGAAAATATCACTTAAGAAGCTGAAGAGTTAAGTTTGTGGAAAAGCTGAAACAGGAAGTGGATAGGTTTTACTATTGTGGTGTAGGGAAAATACAAGACTGAGCAAATTACTGCTGCTTTCCTTTATCAATGTAGATTTATTGAGACATTGGATGCTGTTTGCCTGGGATTAAAAATCCAGAATTCAGGCACAGTTCTAACAGAGGCTGACTGTAAACTGTTCCTACAGGTATATAGACATTCTAATACCATTTTCAGATATTATGGTTGGAATGTGCTGCACGCTACTGAGATAAAGGAACCTAGACAACCACACTCAGAATGGAGTGTCACTGAATAAAATGTTCACTATAAGGCTTGAAGCAACTTAGTCACAATTGCTTTCTTTTTCAGCAATCTGCATCCCATTTACTTAATATTCGTCTGCAATTACCTTAATTAAACTTTGTTAAAGTTGGATGAAAAAGCATTGTCATTATACTTTGCAAATAAACTTAGTTGTTGTTCACTTCTCTGTATTTTATCGGAGTTGGACAGATCTTGATTGCACCATAGATATGACTGCACGATGGTCAGGTGGATTCAATGCAATGCATGCATAGAGTTAACAGGAATCCTCAGCATTTAGCCATAAAAAGTCACACCAAGAAGAAACCGCTTCTCAGAAGACTTTGGGTGACCGTGAGATTGACTGATACCCGCTCCCCAGAAGGGCATTTCACCCACAAAACTGTAAGCTGTTGCTGCTAATTGCTTCTTTCCTCCCACACCTAAAAGAATTGTGCTCGCGAACGCATGTTCAATTATTAGCCCTGCAGATTGAAGAACACATTCTGCAGATTAGCTGGGCTAAAATATTTGATCTGCTCAATTGATTAAATACTAAAAATTCCACTCAGAACTGAACAACAGGTTTCTTCTCAAATACCAACAGATTTGTGGAGCTGTTTTGATGCAAGGAGCACAAGGAAGATGAAGACTAGGCATTGTTTGGTGTTTCATGGTGAGTTTGGTATAATTAGCTACGTATGTATGAGTTTATGTATAAGATAATGCACGTCCATTTTATAACCGTTTTTACATCTTTACCTATGTAGGGAGTTAAGAGCCACTAACCTTATCCTTTTAATGTTACAGCCTCTCTCAAATTAGAGTTTGAATTGTATTCCCTGCACATGTAATTGCTTTTTTTCGTTCATTTGTGATATGGTGGCATGCAGGGCCAGTATTTATTGTCCATCTCTAATTGTCTTTGAGAAGATGAGCTGCCTTCTTGAACCGCTGCAGTCCATGTGCTGTAGGTACATCCACGGTTCTGTTAGGGAGGGAGTGCCAGGATTTTGACCCAGCGGCAGTGAAGGAACGGCCGATATATTTCCAAGTCAGGATGGTGAGTGGCTCGGAGGGGAACTCCCAGGTGGCGGTGTTCCCATGTCTCTGCTGCCCTTGTTCTTCTAGGCAGTCGAGGTCTCAGCTTTGGAAGGTGTCGTCAAAGCTGCCTTGGCGATTTATTGCAATTCACCTTGTAGCTGGCACACCCTGTAGCCACGGTACACCTGTTATACGGTGGATATAAATTTACTTATCTTTTTTACTTCATTCGCAGGATATGGGGCTCGCTGTCAAAGCCAATATTTTTTGCCTGCCCCTAATTGCCCTTGAAAAGGTGGTGGTGAGCCGCCTTCTTGAACTGCTGCAGTCCATATGTTGCAGCGCTGCCATTCTGAACACCCTGTTGTCATGATTCAAGCCATTAGCTCTAATCCGTCAGTCCAACAATTCAGTAATCAGGCATGGCACAATAGGTCCTAACATCAACTCTTCTAGTTAATGCTGATCTGTAATTTGGAAACAGCTATCCAAGATCATAGAGACCGTGTTGGCCACTTTTAAATCACAGGCAGGTTCACTTGAATGTACAGATGTCTGGGTGAGCTAGTGGTATGTCACATTGTAATTGATAGTAACTTACTGAGTAAACCAATAGTATTTCTCAGACAAGAATAACTACTTATAATCTGAACGTCAGTGTACTGGGCAATTGACCAATGTTAGTTTTCTGGGAAGAATACATAACGGTAATAAATGCAATGGGGCAATCTGCAAATCCACCACTTTCGGGGGTCGACAATCAACCAACAACAATAACTTGCATTTACAAAGCAGTGCATCTTACAGGGGAGGAGAGAGAGAGGGAGAGAGAGAGAGAGGCAGAGGCGTTCAGGGAGGCAATCACAGAGTTTAGGACCCAGGCAGCTGAAGGTGTGGCTGTCCATTGTGAAGCAATTAAAATTGGGAATGCGTTGGAGGCCAGAATTGTGAGGGACGTAGGGCTGGAGGAGATTACCAAGGTAAGGAAGGACCGAGATCTTGGACGGATGTGAAAGCAAGGATGAGAATTTTAAAACTAAAGCAAAATATTGGGGACTCTGGAAATCTGAAATGAAAACAGGAAATGCTGGAAATACTCAGCAAGTCAGGCAGCATCTCTGGAAAGAGTAACAGAGTTAATGTTTCAGATTGATGACCTGAATTTAGGAAAACTTAGAGAGGCTGGGGAAGGTGGGGATGGGAAACGAACAAAATGGAAGGTCTACAATAGGATGAAAGGCAGGAGGGATTAAATGTCAAAAGGGCTGATCATGCAAGGCAAAAGGTGGTGGTAAAGGAAAAAGTAAAAGTAAAGGAACTAAAGGTAGATCTAGAGGTGTAAATGGGAATAGCAGAATCATCGCCAACAGCTCTCCTCACACACACACACCATGTCCCAGCGGACCCGATTTATATGTGCTCAAAGTACTTTATTAGCCAATACCCTTCACCTGTGCATGCTAACACATACCATTTAACAGCTATGATGTAAACTTGTTGAATTCAATGTTAATTCCAGAAGTTGGTAAAGTATTTAATTGAAAGATGCTGTTTGTTGAATTAAATGTGAGCTTCATTGGAACGCTGTAGGGTCTGAGGACCAAGTGGTCAGGGTGGGAGTGAGGCAGAGAATCAAAATGACAAGTAACGGAAAGCTCAGGATAGAGTGAAGACTGAATGGAGGTGTTCCACAAAGCAATCACCCAGTCTGCATTTAGTCCCCCTAGTGCAGGGGAGACTGTATTATGAGCAGTGAAGAGAGTATTACAAAATTGAGAGGTACAAGTAAATTGCTGTTTCACTTGGAAGGAGTGTTTGGGGCCTTGGGAGGTGAGAAGGGAGAAGATTAAATGACAGGCATTGCATTTTCTGCTCTTGCATAGAAAGGTGAGATGGGAAGGGTGTTGGGGGTGACTGAGGAGTGGGCCAGGGTGTCGCAGAGGGAATAGTCCCTTTGGAATGCTGAAAGGGGAATGGAGGGAAAGATGTGTTTGGTGATGGTATCACACTGGAAGTGGCAGGAACAGTGGAAGATAATCCATTGAATATGGAGGCTGGTGGGATGGTGAGTGAGGACAAGGGGAACCCTGCCATAGTTCTGGGAAAGGATGAGAGCAGGTGTGCAGAAAATGGGACAAGCATGGCTGAGGGTCCTGTGAATCACGTTGGAGGAGAATCCTCCGTTCAAGGGAAAGGAAGACATATCAGAAGCGCTGGTGTAGAACAGATACAAAGGAGGCAGGGAAACTGGGAGAATGGAGTCCTTAGAGGAGTGTGAGGAAGTGTAATTGAGGTAGCTGAGAGAACCAGTGGCCTTTATAGTAAATATTTGTTGTCAGCCTATCCTCAGAAATAGAGAAGTTGTTGAAAGGAAGGGGAGAGTCAAAGTTAAAAGGAGGGAAGTGTTGAAATTTGAAGTAACGTTGGCGAAATTTTCCAATACGGGGCAAGAGCAGGAATCAGCATTGATACAGTCTTCAGTTCACCAGAATTGGTGAGGGAGGGGACCTGAGTAGGACTGGTACAAAGAATGTTCTATATATACTAAAAAAGAGTAGGTAAAGCTAGGACTCATACAGGTTCCCATTGCAACATCTTTTATTTGGAGGAAGTGAGTGGTGTCAAAGGAGAAGTTGTTCAGCGTGACAACATGTTCAATCAGGTACCTGAATGTATGACCTCGAGCTTCTGGTCACTTGTCATGTTCATTCTCCGTCCCCACCCCTACTTTGACTTCTCTGTCCTCAGCCTCTTACACACTGTTCCACTGAAGCTCAATGTAAACTTGAGGAACTGCACCTCATCTGTTGGTTAGGCCTTTTACAGCCTTCCAGACACAATATCGAGTTCAACAATTTCAGATCCTAATCACCTCCCCCATTTTTCAGACTCCAGCTGTTGGTGGTGATCCTGCTTTTCCCATTTCCACCTCCTCTAGACCCGTCCTTTGTTTCTCTCCCTGTCCCATTTTTTTGCCTTGCACATTCGTCTCTTTTCTCTTTCCTGTCTTCCACCCAATCACACACATTCCTCCACTGTTCATTCCACCCCTCTCCCCTTTCCCTGGATTTATAGAGCCTGATACTCTCTAACTTCTTCCAGTTCTGATGAAAGGTTGTCAACCTGGACACCGGGCTGGATTTTACGTTCCCCCACCAGCTTATTTTAAGACAGAGGGGCTCTTAAGGCGCAGCGTGTGATCTTCCCACCACCTTGCCACCTGGCCCTGACCTGTCTTCCATTTATGATGGGCTGGGAGGCATCATCAAGAAGCCTGCCTGTCCTTGGGCCTTTGGAGGCCCTTAAGCGGCCAATTAGTGGCCACTGAAATACCTCATTCCATCTCCCTCACTATTTTACCCATGGCAGAGGGAGGCCCATGCCAGGTGGGAAACCAGGCTGTGAGGGCTGGTGTCAGTCAAGAGTGTGAGGGTACCTCAGTTGGGGGTTCACTCTGCCCATTCGAGGCACTCCCCCCCTACCCCCACCAAGTTCATACTCCCTTTTTAACCCTCCACCCGTGCTCTCTCAAACCAGCCCCCTCCCCTCACTCCTCTCGCTGAGATCTGCCAGCCAGGACTCTCCAATACCCCCCGGACCTACTTTGTATTCCACCTCCATACCCTCCTCCTCTTTGGGGACTGCCCGTAGTGCCTACCACTCAAACCTGGCACTGCTCGAGCTACAGAGCTGCTGGCCAATCAGATTGACTGGCAGCTCTGGGTAGAAGTCTCGACCTCAGACAATTAACTTTGCTTCCAGTGTAAAATGGCTGCGGGGCGGACAGCTTCTTGGTGAGGCGGGCTCCCCACTGACATTTTAGACAGGTAGAGGAGGGGGTTTATGGAATATGGAGCCCTGTAAAATTCAGCCCATTATCTCGGTTCCTCTCCACAGATGTGCCTGACCTACAGAGTACTTCCAGCCTTTTCTGTTTCTATTTGGGAACTTTAAAATGGAGGCGTTGTCCAGCTAAGGGCCAATAGGTCAGCGAGCACAAGAGTGATTGGTGAACGGGTCCTGGTGCAATGTAGGATGCAGGAGGAGCTCAAAGATGATTGGAAGATGGATTTCTGTGGAGATCATCACCTCGATCTTTATATAGGTTGACTATAAAGCTCTCCATATTTGGCATGAGCTTTTCACCGCAGCTTTAGGGTCAATTCATCCCTCAACCAGCACTGAACTAGATTACCCGGTCACTATGTCATTTCTGGCTTTGAGATCTTGCTGTGAGCATATTGTCTGCCTCATTCTCTACATTAGAATAGTGACTGCACTTCGAAAGTACTCCACTGGGTTATAAAGCACTCTGAGGTGTCCCGAGACCACGAAAGTGGCTATACAAATGCAAGTTCTTTCTTTAGTTTTCTTACTGTCCACCTTTCCATGGAGATGCGAGCTATACATTGTGCCCTAGCAGCAATTAAAGGGAACATAGGGGATAACAAGTGACTGTGGGCTTCCAACAGAGACATGGGACAAATGTTTAGAGGGCTCATGATTTTTCTTTCCAATACTCAGAGGTGTGGAGGTGACTGGGATCAGTTGTAAAATGCTGAAGAGAAGATATTCTGGGAAAGCTTTTCATTTTGCACTCATCCTGACAAACACCAGATTGCCAATGTCAGGGGAAGCAACAACTTTATACTGCGTGAGAAGAGAGTGCTGATTGGTTGGCATGTGGATCGAGGTGTTGCCATGGAGAATACACCAGGCAACACCTATACCAATTAGAGTCCACTGGCCAACCAATCAGAACTCTCTTCTCATACAGTAGAAAGTTGTTGCTTCCCCTGACATTAGTATTCTTGCGATTGTCCTGATGAGTGCAAGACGAAAAGCTTCGACAAAATGTCACTTATCAGCAATACTCAAATTCTGTACTTACTCCCAAATGACTAGTTGTAAAATGAGTGTCCTTAAACTCACACAGTGCACTGCAGGCACAACAATAAGTGAATGTGTTGAAGTAATATTTGATGGTATGTCCTTCATTAAGTTTCACAGTAGGGATGCACGCCACTGTAAGTGGAAATGACACCAACGCAAACCCGTTACTATCAATCCATTTTATAGACTCATACAGCACACAAGGAGGCCATTCGGCCCACCATACCAATGCTGGTTCTTTGAAACAACCTGCTCAGTTAGTCTCACATGTACCCCTGCTCTTTCTTAGCCCTGCAAGTTTTCACCTTCAAGCACATAATCAATCCTCTTTTGAAAGTTACTGTTGAATCTGCTTCCACCATCCTTTTAGTCAGCGTGTTCCCGATCATAATATGTTGAGCTTAAAAAAAAAATCACCTCTGGCTCTTTTGTCAACCACCTTAAATCTGTGTCCTCTAACCCTCCTGCCACTGGAAGCTGTTTCCCCACTTTTGCTCAATCAAAACCTCTCATAACTTTGCAAACGATGGTGGCGTTGGAATAGTGATATTGTTACTGGACTAGTGCTCCAGAGACCCAAGATAATTCTCTGGGGACCTGGGTTTGAATCCAACCCATAACAGATGGTGAAATCTGAATTCAATAAAAAGAATCTGGAATTAAACGTCTAATGATGACCATGAAACCGTTGTCGATTGTCATCAAAACCCATCTGGTTCACTCATGCTCTTTAGGGAAGGAAATCTGCTGTCCTTACCTGGTCTGGCCTACATGAAATGGACTAGCAAGCCACTTAGTTCTCAAGGGCAATTAGGGATGGGCAACAAATTCTGGTCCAGTCAGTGACACGTATGAACAAATAAAAAAAAACTCTATTAAATCTCCTCTCAAACTTCTCTTCCCTAAGGAGAACAACCCCAACTTCACAAGTCTCTGTTGTGTTGTCTGTAAGTATATGATGTGTTCACTGGGATGCAGTGCAAGAATTATTCATTGACCTTTACAATCAGACCCACGGTGTGTGCTGTCTTTGAAAACAGGGTGAGAAAAGTTCATCCTTTCTGCTCATAAACACAGACACTGTTGTACAATTTTGCAGCTGACAGCGCACAGAGGAAATCTATTTGCCTTCCTCATTTCTGGCTGGTAAGTAAAGAAGAAGCAACACGACTTTTGAAGGTATTTCAGAATAATCATAATGAGCAGGAAAAAACAAATGTATGATTATCTAAAGGATCTATTGCGAGGTCTCTGCATACTGTCGTACATTGTTATTATTACTGTGAACATAGTTCTTTCAGGGAACTGGCGCAACCAAGATGGGTCAAATAGCCTTATTCAGTGCAATATAATTCTATGTTAATGCCCAAGGTGGGTCAAATAGAATTATGCTGCCCCGGAGAAGGCTATGTTAAAGCCCTTCCCTCTCCAAGTCTCTCCACCTCTCTACCTTTCTCTTCTCATTTACAATCCCCCTTAAAGCTCGTCTGTCCTGCTATCTTGTTTTGTGGCTCTGTGTCAAATTTTATTTGATAATGCTCCAATGAAACACCTTGGGGCACTTAGCAATGTTAAAATTGCCATATATAAGCACATCGTTGTAGTTATTGCTGTTGGATGAAATGCTTCTGCCATTATTTAAACAAAGGCATTAAACCCATGTAAACTTACCCACCCACTGTGCCACGAAACTTCCCTTTTGCTTGTTAACTCCAATTTATAAAAAAAAACTAATGTAATTCCAAAAAGCTGTTCACATGTAATCTAAGCAAATCACAATTCTTTTGTTTTCTAGCTGTTTTTTATTGGATCATTTGGAATCAAAACATTCATCAATCTGGTAAGGCGTAAAGCATTTTCAGTTTGAAGTTCACTCCTCAATTGTACTCATCCTTCTTACACACAGAAATGTGACTCAAAGGTCTGAAGTGCATTAGCCAAATTACGCTCATAGTCCTTCCTTGTAACCAAGAGTTACTAATATGGCAGAAATATTGTACGAGATTTACAGTACAAAATAGCCCATTTAGAATAAAAGACTCGCAGAATAACTACAGCACAGAAGGAGGCCATTTGGCCTATCATGCCTGTGCTGGCTCTCTGCAACAGCAATTTAGCGAGCCCCACTCCCCTGCCCTTCCCCAAACAGCCTTGCAATTTTTCTTTTCCCCCTTCAGGTACTTGTCCAATTCCCATTTGAAAGCCACGACCGAATCAACCTCCACCACATTCTCAGGCAGTGTGTTCCAGATTGTAACTGCACACTGTGTAAAAGCGTTTTCCAACAAGTCATTATAATAACCCAGAGCCAGGACCAACAGGTGAGAAGCAGCCTCTCCGAGGGGGTCACACTGCCTTCAGAGTGTCTATTGACACCACTGTACCAGCCAATGGGTTGGAGGTAAGGTGGGATTTACAGAGGGGCTCACAGCACACAGTCTGTTGTACAACAAACTAGTATATTTACTCAGCGAACAAGAGGCTGCTTAAATAACACATTACAACAGTATACAGAGTCTACTTAAAGAGAATCTCTGAACTGCAGCATATGCCTCCATATAAAAACAGAGTGATTTCTCCAGCGAAAAGCAGTGAGTGGAGGATTGTTAAATAATACTGAATATTGCTGAAAAGAGAGGCATGTTGCAGAAGCTTTTCATCTGCACTCATTAGGATGAATGCAAGAATGTGCTTGAAAAACCCAGAATAAAACATCTACTGTTAGATAGGATTTCACGATTAGGCAGCACTTGCTGAACAATCCTGAGTGTGCCAATAGCTACACTAACAACCAATTTAAGATAATCAGTTCAGTTCAAAACGTGACTCATTTACGCTTTCTCAGAGTGACAGACATTCATTTGCAGGGACCAGTTCTCTGCAAATGAAAGGAATCTGTTCAAGCCTTCCAACTTTTTTGAATTTCCTGGGAGCTTGGGGAGCCTTTAGTTCCCCATTGCTTTCTCCCTGGCAAAGTCTTGGCCAATCAGAGTCAACTTGCCAGTCAATCAGCACATTTTTTCCTTTGGTATAAATTATTGTGATCATTTGAAAATTTGCCATTCTTGTGTTTGTCCTGATGAGTTCAAGACCTAAAGTTTTGGCATCATGTCCCTCTTTCCGGCAATAAAATAATACAGAATGATTCTCCTTCAGAAAAATGCCATGAGTGGAGGATAAATACATATAAATTGTATGTGTAATAATAAATCCTAGTCACTTACAGCAATGTGGTATCCAGGTGTGATTAACAGGAGAAATACCCAATTATCCCTATTCTGGCTGTCGATAGTGGTGCCTATATATGCATGCCTCTTTAACATCACAGATATATAGCCCATTGAGCTAACACCAACAGTCTTCAATAAGCTCCAATAGCTGTTTGGCAATAAAGACCAAGACTAAGACAGACTCCTTCAGATAGGGTTTTATCTCTGGTGCACAAAACTCTCTAGAGAGAGAACTTGCCTCACTTGTTTTCCCTTTTATGCAGCTAAATGGGTACTTAGGTTGTTAACTGATGACTAGCAATTGAACTCCTTGTGAGTTAACTGTTTCCTTCCCCAACATATTCTCCTCTTAAGAAGAAAGCAACCCTTAAGTGTATTTAATCACACAAAAAAATAAAGATGGATCTTCTCTTCCATATCAATATATATATTTCCATTCAATGAATCCACCTTACTCCCCCTTCTTAAAAAAAGTGTAGAAATGCCCACACAAAAGAATACTCCTTTTTGTCTTCTCAAAGGAAAAGATGTCCCTTCTTTGAGGATCTCCAATAACGTTTTGGAGCTCGCTCCTCTTTTGGTGAAGCAGTCAGACAATTGGTAGCTGCTATCAATCCATTGATCTTGGCAATCTCCTTATTCCCGAGCATCTGTTTTGAGTTTGCAATGTCAATTTGTAACCTCTTTTCATTAACGGACTTCATAGAGTGAACATTTTCCCCAAGTGACTTATGGTCTATAAGACATTCGATAGGTACTGTTCCTGAAAACCCTTTTTTGTTTAAAATTTCTGCCAGCATCTTTGATATAAAGAAGGCCACATCTACAACCTCAACAAGGGTGAGAGTCTCCGCTGCCAACGTAGTTTTTATGACTCTTCATGTCCTTTTTAGATTCCCATGCCAAAGGGCAACATTTGCCTTTCTCCCCCATGAGAAAGACTATAAATCCTCCCGCACTCGAACAGCTATCACATAGATTTGCACAGGGCGGGTCACTAAACACAGTTTCATTTTTCGAAGATCACCCAAACATGGGAATTTCAAAATGCACTGCTCCATTTTTAATTTTGTCCATGTTTTGTTTGCTCAAATGATTTCTTCAACCTTGGGATCATTCATTTTAGTGCTCAGTTCCAAAACATCTAAACCAATGTCTGGTCTTGCTTGTTTACCTAACTCAGTTAGACTTCTGAGTTTCTCCTTTTCCATTTCAGAAGCCGCTGAATCTTTCTGGGAGGCCCTACCATGACTCCATGACTAATTGCAATGGGATTAATGTTCATTAAGTAGGATTGCTGATGTAAAATGATGTGTGATCCGCTCTGGCTGATTTCCAATCCAATGTATTTAAACGCACCAGAAGCCTGACTTCCAATTTTGAACTCCGTTCTGAGCCCATTAATGACAACTGTTTAAATTCGCTACTACCACCCCACAAAAAAATCGTCTACATGCATCATAAAGATGCCAGCAAGTTTCCCTCCACGGTGCCAATAAAACATTGTCGGGTCTGCTTCCAACTGAAGACAGCCCAACTTTAACAAAACTGACCTCACTGAGAAATACCAAACTCTGGAGGGATCATTTAAATCATATACACATTTATTTAGCTTCCAGAGTGTTTCTTCTGCATTTGGTACCTCTTTCGGTGATGGAGAAAAACTTCCTTTTGAAGTTGGTGTCCCTGCAAAAAGGCCACTTTAATATCACTGGTCTTACATTCCCAAAGCATTTGTAGCTAACAGAGCCAAAAGGATCTTCAGAATAACTTTTCCTGCCATAGGTGAAGCTACTCTTACATCCTGGTCACCCAATTTTTCTTCAAACCCTCGTGCCATTATCCTGGCTTTAGCTTTATAAACCCCATCAGGAAGCACCTTTTATAAACCCCATCAGGAAGCACCTTTTATAAACCCCATCAGGAAGCACCTTTTATAAATCCCATCAGAGAGCACCTTTTATAAACCCCATCAGGAAGCACCTTTTATAAATCCCATCAGAGAGCACCTTTTATAAACCCCATCAGGAAGCACCTTTTATAAATCCCATCAGGAAGCACTTTTTATAAACCCCATCAGGAAGCACCTTTTATAAACCCCATCAGGAAGCACCTTTTATAAACCCCATCAGGAAGCACCTTTTATAAATCCCATCAGGAAGCACCTTTTATAAACCCCATCAGGAAGCACCTTTTATAAACCCCATCAGGAAGCACCTTTTATAAATCCCATCAGAGAGCACCTTTTATAAACCCCATCAGGAAGCACCTTTTATAAATCCCATCAGGAAGCACCTTTTATAAACCCCATCAGGGAGCACTTTTTATAAACCCCATCAGGGAGCACCTTTTATAAACCCCATCAGGGAGCACCTTTTCTGTGCATATCCATCTATGAGATAGAGCTGGTTGTGCCCTATCTGGCATCCCTGTGTATACCCCAAATTCTTGGCAACTATGTAGTTGTCCCGATCTGCAGGAACCATTCCAGAATCTATAGAATTTTGGAAAATGATCACCAATGCATCCACTATCTCTATAGCAACCTCTTTCAACACTCTGTGATGCAGAATATCAGGTCCTGGTGACTTACCAACTTCCAGTCCCATTAATTTCTTCAATACAACCTTCTTTCTTATATTAATTTCCTTCAACTCTTCATTCTCCCTAGTCCCTTGCATATCTAAGCCTGGGAGATTTCCTGTATCTTCCTCAGTGAAGACAGACACAAAGTAATCATTTAGCCTCTCTGTCATTTCGCTATTCCCTAATTAAAAATTCTCCTGACTCTGTCTGTAATGGGCCCACATATGTCTTAGCCAAACATTTCATTTTTACATTCCTGTAGAAGCTTTTACAGTCAGTTTTTGTTTTTTGCTAGATTGCATTCATATTCTATTCTCCCTTTATCAGTTTCTTAGTCTTCCTTTGCTGTATTCTAAAAACCTCCTAATCCTCAGGGTTACTACTATTTCTGGCAACTTTATAAGCCTTTCCTTTTAATCTTATACAATCCTTAATTTCCTTTGTCAGCCACGGTTGACTGGCATTTTTGGGTTTTTGCACCTTAAAGGAATGTATAGGTGCTGTAAGTTATGTAATAGTTCTTTGAAGACTATCCATTACCTATGTACAGTCAGACCTTTTAATGTATTTTCCCAATCCACCTCAGCCAATTTGTCCCTCATGCCTTCATGATTTCCTTTCTTCAACTTTAACACCCTTGCTTCAGAGTGAACTACCTCATTTTCAAACATAAAGCAAAATTCTATCATATTGTGGTCACTCATCCCTAAAGGCTCTTTTACAACAAGATTATTGATTAGTCCTTTTTCATTACATAATACTAGATCTAAAATAGCCTGTCCTCTAGTCGGCTCCTCAATATACTGCTCTAGAAAACTATCCCTACCACACTCCAGAAACTTGTCTTCCACAGCATTAGTGCTCAGTTGGTTTACCCAGTCTATATGCAGATTGAAGTCACCCATGATTACTGTATCGCCCATGCTACATGCTTCTCTCATCTCCTGATTAATACCATGCCCACATGACCATTACTGTTTGGTGGCCTATAAACAACTCCAAGCAATGTCTGCTGCCCTTTGCTGTTTCTTAGCTCCAACCAAACAGATTACAAACATTGTTCTTCCGATCTGAGATCCTCCCTTACTAATGCTCTGATCCCATCCCTTATTATCAGTGCAACTCCACCTCTTTTCCCTTTTTGTCTGTCCTTCCCAAATGTCAAACATCCTTGAATATTCAGTTGCCAGTCTTGGTCACTATGCAGCCATGTTTCCATAATGGCAATTATATCACACTCATTTACCTCTATTTGTGCCTTTAGATCATCTACCTTATTGTGAATGCTGCACGCACTCAGGTAGAGTGCCCTCAACTTTGTCTTTTTGACATCATTACGCATTTGAAGCATACTCAGTGCTCTGCTTTGTTTCTCCTGCCTTCTAGTCTCACCACTACTCCCTGTTTCCAACTTTACTTCCTTCCAATTTGGGCCACCCCTCAGGTTCCTACCCACCTGACAAGCTAGTTTAAATCCACCCCAACAGCACTACTAAATCTCCCTGCGAGTATATCAGTCCCAGCCCTGTTACGGTGTAACCTCTCCAGCTTGTACAAGTCCCAGCTGCCCCAGAACCAGCCCCAATGCCTCAGAAATCTAATGCCCCTCCCTCCTACACCAGTTCTCCAGCCACGTACTTAATCGATCAATCCTCCTATTCCCGTGCTCAGTAGAATGTGGCACTGGGAGTAATCCTGAGATTACTGCTCTTGAGGTCCTGCTTTTTAATTTCCTTCCGAACTCCCTGAACTCTGCTTTCAGGGTCTTATCCCTCTTCCTATCTATGTCATTGGTGCCAATTTGGACCACGACTTCTGGCTGATCCCCCTCCTCCTGAAGGATGTCCTGCAGCTGTTCCATGACATCCTTGACCCTGGCACCAGTGAAGCAACTCACCATCCCTGGAGTCACATTTACTGCCACAGATACGCCCGTCCGATCCCCTGACTATGGAATCCCCGATCACTCTTCTATTCTTCTTCCTCCCTGCACAGCTGAGCTGCCCGTGGTGCCACAGGCTTGGCTCTGGCTGCACTCCCCTGAGGAACCATCAGCGTCCAAAATGGAAAACCGATTAGCAAGCAGGATAAACTCAGGGGACTCCTGTACTACCTGCCTGGTTCTCTTAGTCTGCCAGTTGGCCACCCATTCCCTCCCTGGCTGTAAGCTTCTGACCTGTGGTGTGACCCCCCCTCCCTAAACATGCTATCCACGTGGTCCTCTGCCTCGCAGATGCAGAAGTGACTCCAGTCACCACTCACATTCCAAAACCCAGAGCTCAAGCTTGTGCAGCTGGTGACACTACCTACAGACGTGTTTGTGTTTGTCTGGGACACATGGTGCGTCCACAGCTTCACACGTACCACAGGATGCACACTCCACTTGGCCAAGCTGAACTGTCATTCCGTAACCCTAAAAACTATTTATTACACTTAGAGTAAGTAGAATGAGTAGAATAAATGACTAGCAACTTAACTTTACCACACTTAGGCTAACTTTATCTTACTTTGGTTTACTTTATTACTTTATTTCACTTTGACTTGATATAACTTTACTCCCCTATTGCTAGTGTTCCTTACTGAAATCCAAGCAGCTACTTCTTTATAAATGATATGTTTTTCTGGTTTTAAGCTACTTAAACACACCCCCTAATAGCAGCCTCTCACCAACCAATGAACCTACAGTTTTCCTGTGATGTCACTCCTGGATTTTTATTTTCAAAATCAGCCCATGTCTATGTAGAGGTGTCCCTCACAGGTCTGGCTGTCTCTGCTCCTGAAAAGCTAAGTGAAGGCCCCGAGCCTCACCCTCTGTTTATCTGCTGCCCAAGTAGAGGTGTCCCTCGCTGGTCTGGCTGTTGCCACTCGCAGAAGGTGAGACAGAGAGTAGGGGTAATTGGCGTATACTCTAATGGGCAGGATGTGGCTGTTTATGTCCTGTAGTAGAACCTCAGCTACTCATTGTATCTATTAATGTCCTACATGATGGGATAGAAAGCCACATATCTAAATTTGATGCTGACAAGAAATGGGCTGCATGATGAGCAGTATAGATAGTACCATAAAATTAGAGATATTGTTAGATTGAGTGAATGGGTGTAAGGGTGTGGAAAATGAAATTCAATGTGGGCAGATGTGAGGTCATCCACATCCTAAATAGGATAGAATAGAGCACTTTCTAAAAGCTAGAAGTAGTGGAGGTCCTAAGAGACTTTGGGGTTCCAGGTACATAAATCATTGAAATGCCATGGACAGGTACAGGAAATCTCAGAAAGACTAATGGAATGCTGTCCTTTATATTTAGAGGACTAGAATGCAAGGGGGTAGAAGTCATGCTTAAACTATACAAAACCCTGGTTAGACCATACCTGGAGTACAGTGAACAGATCTGGGCACCACACCTTATGAAGGATATGTTGGCCATGGAGTGCAGTGTAGATTGGAGACCTGGACTTCCAGGATTATGCCATGAAGAGAGACTAAACTAACTGGTGTTGTATCCACTGGGATTTAGAAGATTTAATCTAAGTTTTCAAGATCTTAAGGGGGCCTGATAGGGTTGATAGAAACTCTTCCCGCTGGTTGGTGAGTCTAGGACTAAGTGACAGTGTTTAAAAATTAGAGCCAGGCCCTTCAGGAGTAAGATTAGGAAACATTTCTTCACCCAAAGGGTAGTAAAAGTTTGGAACTCTTTTCTGCAAATGGGTAATTGATGCAAAATCAATTGTTGGTTTTAAATCTAAGATAGGTAGATTTTTGTTAACCAAAGGTATTAAGGGATGCCAGGCAAAGGCGATGCTATGGAATTAGGATTAAGGTCAGCCAAGGTCTCATTGAACTGGCTCCAGGAAGTAAATGTACTTCTCTTGCTCCTGGGTGCAACGATGCTTCAAAGTGAGCCCAATATGTTTTGGGTTAGATCTGCAGATTCTAATCTTAGAAGTGTTTTGGTTCAAATGTCACTGTTCAACAGCTCTGAAAGCCCATCCTCCTCTATATTACATGCTCTGAGTGCAATCTCTGTTCATTTTGCAGAGGGGTTACACATCAGCGGACAGTTGGGATCCTCGGTCACCTTGCCTTGCATCTACGACGTTGACTATTATGGTTTAATTTCAATGTGTTGGGGCCAAGGGAGGTGCACTTTAATTTATTGCCACAATACTTTGCTTACAACTAACGGGAAGCATGTCGTGGATAATTTTGAATCAAAGTACAAATTGTATGGGGACATAGAGCGAGGTGACCTGTCTCTAACCATACACAATGTGAGCTTGGAAGATGAGGGCCTGTACTGCTGCCGTTTGGAGATTCCTGGACCTATCAATGACAGGAAAGAAGAAATCACCCTCAGTGTTCGAAATGGTGAGTTCATGCAATTTATCTGATTCTAAAGGACTGAAATTGCCTTCTTATATTTCACGATTCACTGCTGAATCATTCAGAATGCCTGAAGGGTTCTGAAGTAGTAAATAAGTAGAAATTGTTTCCACTCTCAGGAGGGCCGATCACCAGAGGACACAGAATTGAGACGATTGGGCAAAAGGACCAGGTGGTGAGATTGAGGAGAATTATTTTTTTTATGCAGCGAGTTGTTGTGGTCTGGAATCCGCTGCCTGAAAAGGGCGGTGGAAGCAGATTCCATGGTACCTTTCAAAAAGAAATTGGATCCATACTCGAAACGGAAAATATCACAGGGTTATGCGAGAAGAGATGGGCAACGGGGACAAATTGAATAGCCCTTTCAAAGAGCCAGTCCAGACATGATGGGCCGAATGGCCTCCTTCTGTGCTGTTAGCTTCTTTGCTACTCTTTTTTTTGTTGTAAGTGGAAGTGGATTATATACATTCAGCTCGGGCAATCACAGTGGTGCTAAATTGGAGCAACTTTCCTCCCAGGTTTTCACTAATTTGGCATGGGTCATCCGAGCAGGCCATGGTCATCCGAGCAGGTCATGGTCATCCGAGCAGGCTATGGTCATCCGAGTAGGTCATGGTCATCTGAGTAGGCCATGGTCATCCGAGCAGGTCATGGTCATCTGAGCAGGACATGGGGGTGGCTGGCTTGGGAATTTAAAAAAGGTTTTACCTTGTCGCAATCGTCGGCAGCCTTGCCACATTTTCGAAGACCAAGAGGCAGGTTTTGCTTTGCATTGGCCCTAACCTGGGATAGCTTCCCTTGTACTGAAATAGGGGCAGTGTTTCATTCCTAGCACAGCGCAGGTCATCAAATAAGAATTGCAAATAATGCAGTGACCAGACTTGATAAAGGCCGGATTAAAAATAAAAGGGAAATACAAGGTGGGGGGATCCTTAGAATCAACATTATCAGGCTCATTTATTTTGCTGTGTTAACTTTCTGTATATTTTGTAAGATTATTGAAATTGATTGCAGCTATGCTCCTGTCATGTTTACACCTTCATCACAGCAGAACAACTAGCTGCACTTTTAAGGCGCTTTTAGCTTATTAAAAGTATCCCAAAGGCACTTCACAGGAACATAATCAAACAAAATTTGACACCGAGCCATGTAAGGAGATATTAGGACAGACGCCTGGAATCTTGGTCAAAGAAACAGGTTTTAGGGAGTTTCTTAAAGGAGCAGAGAGTGACAGGGAGGTTTAGGGAGGCAATCCCAGAGCTTAGGGATCTAGATCGCTGTAGGTACAGCTGCCAATGTAAAGTTCCCTATTTATCGCAAGTGTACCGACTATACAACAAGGGCTGGCAAAACAATACTGTGGGTTTGTTACTTGAAGATAAGACTATCTAGAGGCAATGGTAACTCGGAGGCTATATAGACTCATCCGATCTGTAGGACTGCTGCTTCTGTCTACAGAATACATGGGATTATACATCACTTCCTATCCTGTGGTGGGTACTGATGGACAGCAGTTTAAGATATGCACCCTTAAAGGTACGTGCACATCACATCACAACAGCCAATGGTGGAGCATTAAGAATCAGGGACGCAAAAGAGGCTAGAGTTGGAGGAGCTTAGGGTTGTAGTCTCATCGGAAATATCGAACTGAATCTAGTAAAACCGGGAAAAATCAGTGTACAGGTATACCCTGGATAACATCTGCGGTTATCGACTGAAACTCAGCTGGAATAGTTAAACAGAATAGGGAAGGGAACCTTCTCTCCATTAGCCTTTGTTGCAAGAGGGTTGAAGTAAAATAGTAAGGGAAATGTGCTTCAGTTATATGGGGCTGTGACGAGACATGGAAAACTGTGCACAGTTTTGGTCTCCGTAGCTAAGGTAGGATAAACTTGCCTTAGATTGGGTGCAACTAGACTAATTACAGGGATGAGAGGGCTGTCCCATTATGAGAGAGTGGAATATACTTATACTTTCTGGAGTTTAGAAGAATGAAACATGATCTTGTTGACATGTATAAAATTCTCAGAGGTCTTTGGGGTAGATGCTGAGAGGCTGCTTAATTTGGCTGGAAAGTAGTCTCAGGATAAAGAGTCACCCCCTTAGACTGATATGAGGAGAAGTTTCTTCATTCAGAGGTGAATCCTTGGAATTCTCCACCCCTGAGAGTTGTAGATGCTCAGTTGTTGGGTATATTCAAGACAGAAATGGATAGGTTTTTGGACACTAAGTGAGTCATGGGAACAGGTGGGAAAGTGGATTTGCTGCAGAAGATCAGCTGTGATCTTACCCCATGGTGGGGCAGGACTGAGGGGCTGAATGGTCTACCCTGGCTCCTATTTCTCATGCTCTGGTGTCTTGGTGCCTGCCCTCCCTGACCTCCTCATCTTCATGCAAGAACAAAGCCTGTCAGGGAACCTTGTCAGTCCAAAGCCGTCGTTTGGTTCAGTTGTTAAAAAAGTGTAGATAAAATCAGTGAGTGACGTATTTTGCAAAAGCACATATTTTATGTTGCAAACAAGGGCCAAGTGTGGACAGCTCTTTTCTCACGTAGACCCAGGGCTGGATTAAGGCGCAGGAAACCTGGGCACTAGAAAACAGCAACAGTGGGCACCAAAATCAACATTTGTCATTTGTGATCTTAAGCAGGTTACCGCCTCTGCTATTTTAGTGAGTCATTAAAGTATCAACATGTCCGCTCAATCTGTACGAGCCTGAAGCGTGATAGAACTGAGACCTATTGGCAAGTGAAGAGAGATTTAATGAATAATGTTTAGAGTTGTGCGACCATGAAGTGTAAAGTGCTTCCTTTCCCATTAATAGTGTTCTTTTTAACATCCTTTAGCTAGTGGGAGTTGGTTAGCTCCGATGGCTAGTGTATGATGCCAATGGTGTGTCCCTGTACTGGCTGTGGTAGCGGGTGGAGGCCTGCCTCCTCGCCTTACCCCATGCCTGCAGGGTGTTGCCCCTCAAACTATAAGTAACCAATTGTCTCTCTCTACTGGACAGAGATGCCTATGGTCCATTGTGGACTATGGCTTATTCCTTAGCAACTGGGGGCTTGGAAGTTCAAATGTCCGATTTGCTTTTTTCAGATCCCCCTTTTCGATCTCCTTCGGATAACAAATGTACGGACTCTCCTGCAGAATGCCGGTCAGACTCCCAACCATCGGTAAGAACTTTCCAGGTTCACGCCTGAGCTATTATATCTTCCATTTCTACCTATTAGGCATCTCGGAGGCGACATTCGGACCTGTGGCACAGCTGGCAGCCGGTGCTATGGAAGCCCAATGTCCCCTCCTGGGCACAGAGGCTGTCAGCAGCTCAGCCATATAATGTGACAAGCGAGGTTCTCGTGCCAAATTTGTGTGATGCCTCCCTCCACCTCGATGGGTGAGGGCGGGTTGTGAATCACCAATTCCTGCGTCCAAAAAAAATGGCACAGATGAATTTTTAACGCCGTAGGTTTTACAGATACCATTAAGGGGAAGTCTTTCACTGTAAAATGGCTGTTGTTACACCTGGCTGTTTGTGGGACAAACAATCTAACTGCTGTTTTTCCACTGCTTTTCATTCTTTCATGGGACGTGCAAGTCAGTGGCTAGGGTAGCGCCCATCCCGAATTGCCCTTCAGAGCAATTAAGGGCCAAACATGGTTCTCTGCAACTGGAGTCACATGTAGGCCAGGTAAGGGCAGCGGATTTCCTTCCCTCAAGGAAGCTAGCGAACCCAGATGGGTTTTTTTACAACATAAAAGCAAAACGCTGTGGATGCCGGAAGTCTGAAACAAAAGCAAAAATAGCTGGAAAACCTCAGCAGGTCTGGCAGCATCTGCGGAGAGGGACACAGTCAACCTTTCGGGTCCGTCTGACCCTTCATCAGAACTAAGGAAATATAGAAATGAGTTGGAATACCCAACAATTGGTGATAGGCCGGGATCTTACCGGCCCCGTCATGGTGGGACCGGCCGTGGGAGATTCGGTGGCCCAGCCAAAAGTCCATTGACTTCCGGCGGGACTGGACCATCCCGGCGGTGGGCGGGGCCAGATAATCCCGCCTATAGTTTCATGGTCACTTGCTTTCAACTCCACATTTTAAAAAAAATTAATTCGCTGTATTAACTAATTCCACCAGCTAGCTGTTGCGATGGGATTTGAACCCTGGTCCCCGGAGAATTAGCTGGGCCTCTAGAATTACTCAGCCAGTGGCCTACTCAGGACACCACTCTTCCTTTGTTTCCACCCCGCTTGTCCCCTGTTTTAGACAAGCCGCTGTTTCTTGTCATGATCTCCTTGTCTTTTGACAATATGGCATATTGTAAATTCAGACGACGAGAGGGTGGGATTCCGGGAAAGGACTGCAAATTCCTGCCTGAAATCAATGGTCCGTCAAATTTACCGTCACACCCGCAATGATTCCTGCGACGGGTGGGACTGGAAAATTTAGGCCATTGTTTTGACCAGACACCATGCACTGTGTGCAAATGAAACAGTTATGTTTCTGGCCCGTGCTTTTAACCTTTAAAAGTTGATATCCAAAGTTCCATTTTCCTTCAGGAGATTAGAGGGACAGGATCTTTCCTTCCGGTCCAAGCAAACTCGTTTTTACAGCTTAGATTCTGATAATCAATCCTACTATTTGCTGATAGGATTGAAATAAGATCAAAAAGGTTTGAAGTTGTCTTCATCAGCTTTGCCACCAGGTTAGTCTAAATCCAATTCGTCAATGGCCTCATGGTCGTTGGGATTCACTCCTGCCAATTTTGTTGGTTTTGAGATTTTAAAAGCTGGTCTGAGGTTTTAGTTTTATTTGGGGGTTATTCTTGCTTGGGGAAGGTTTCTTCCTTAAAGACATTTGGAGGGAGTCAATCATGTGGCGTACGAACGGGCTGCTGTGAATCCTCGATTTCAACTCCTTCTCGTTCCTTCTTTGATTCCGTTTTCCTGATTATGGAACTGAAAGTATTTCTTACTGTTATCAGCTGCTGGGGCCTGAAGATCTGAAATTCCCTCCCTGGACCTCTTTACCTCTCAAGCTATCTCTCCTTTCAGACACTCCTTGAAACCAACCTCTTTGACCAAGCTCTTGGGTCATCGGTCCTATAACCTCCTCGTGTGACACGGTGTGAAACTTTGCTTGATAATGTTCTTGTGCAGCGCCTTGGGACGTTTTAACTACAAGGTGTTATATAAATGCAGGTCATTGTTTTATCTTCATTTCTCAACTGCACCTTTGCCCATTTTTTCAACACGTTTCAACTGTTTCTTGTATTCATTTCCAGCGATCCTTCTCACATTGTTCTCCCCGGAGGATGTCGTAGGTGTCATTCCTCCTTATTGTAGGAGTTCTTACATGTTATAAAACACCGTACTTAGCTTATAGTTCTATTATTTCGCTGCCGGCCATTTTGTTAATCCACCGGTGTTTGGCTTGTGCTCGACAACCTGAGGTGCTGGCTGTATTTGTTCTGCTTGGTATGAAGTGTTGAAAGGTGCTCCACTTGGACTCTGCTCAAGTAAATGATGAAACGACCCCCCCTCTCTGATCGATTGTCCCAAGCTTTCCCCTCCAGCACGGGTGGTCTGTTTGATGGCAGAGGCGGTGGGGGCATGGAGAGAAGTGTGATCTATACTGATAAAGATTTTATATATATATATATCCCCATTGCAGTGGACCACCTACATCATCGTGATGTTGAAAAGACAAGCCTTTGGATGTGCCTTGCCATAATTCCTTAAAGTGTTCAATCTTTTGTCTTAAACAAACAGGAAGCACACTCTAATTCCACATTTTGTCACTTCATGAACTGGACCACAACCTTTGACAGGGAGATGTGCAACAGTTCTGATGCTGTGCAGGTGAGTCCCTGAATCATTTAACCATGCAGTGTTCTCAAAGGCAAAGGCCGCGTTTAATTATCAGGTACATTTTACTAGCAGGGCTTTATTTGAAAGAAAGTAATGATGTTGCTGAGCTCGGAGGCTAGTGGGCCCCTGAGGAAGTGAGGAAACCATCAAAATGCCACTGGCGTTCTTTGATATGCAAGTGAGGACTCTGTGTTTCTTGAGAGCCCTGTGTTTCTCTATTTCTGGCCTCTTTCCCAACCCTTAGCCCCAGCATTGGCGACTCTGCCTGTCTAGACCCTAAACTCTGGAATTCCCTCTCTAAATCTCGCAGTCTCTCCGTCTCTCTCTGTCCTCCTTTAAAATGTTCCTTAAAACCTGCCACCTCCACCAAGTTTTTGGTCTTCCATCCTAATATCTCCTTCCTTGGCATGCTGTAAATTATTTTGTCTGATAACACTCCCGCAAAGCGCCTTTGGGACGTTAAAGGCTCTAAATCAATGTTGGTTACTCTGAACACTTCAACAGATCTGTTCACCTGCCTTCTAATTCAGCACATCATTTCACAAAGTTTTCGTTTTACTTGTGTGTGACTAATATTTTTTATATTTGCTCAAGGGATGTGGGCATCGCTGGCTAGACCAGCATTTATTGCCCATCCCTAATTGCCCCTGTTCGGAGGGCATTTAAGCCTGGAGTCACATGTAGGCCAGGCAAGAGCAGCAGATTTCCTTCCCTAAAGGGGCATTAGTGAATCAGATGGGTTTTTACAACAATCGGCAATGGTTTCATGGTCATCATCGTGCCTTTAATTACAGATTTTTATTGAATTCAAATTTCATCATCTGCCCTGGTTGGATTTGAACCCAGGTCCCCAAAGACATTACCCTGGGTCTCTGGGTTACTAGTCCAGTAATAATACCACTATGCCACCACCTCCCCAATAAAGCAATCAATAATCTGGTTGCTGTGTGATTAATCCGATCTTTATCCAAGTGACCTTTATTCACATGACCATTAAATGTTGTTCAGGAGACAGAATAGTTCCTTCGCTCCCCTCTTTGTTAAATCTTACGTGCACTATTGATATTTGCCATCACTCAAAACTAACGTGTTATTTTACCCTGTAGAAGATCAGTGACTTTTCACATCTGCTCAGCAATGTAACAGTTTGGCAGAGTTTAAAGGACGAAGAGAGGCAGAAAACAGCCAGCGGCCTCCTGCAGGAGATGGAAAGTGTTGTCATATCGGCTGCTCTGGGATTACTCAAGGAGGGACACACAAAATGGACAAGCCCCACCTTAGGTAAAAGTTTCACATTTACCTCACAGGCAGCGAATACTCCAAGTCCATCATACCCGATACAAGGAAAAAAAAACCCTCTGTTCTCTTATGGTTGATCCTCCCCCCCCGCCCCATTTCTAGCACTTATGTAAGAAATAGGAACAGGAGTAGGCCATTCGGCTCCCCACACCTCTCTCCGCATACTAGCAATTCTGCTATGGTTGGGTGATCATCTGAACTTACCCCTCCTGTTCCTCCAGAGCCCCAAATATGTTGTCCTTCTACCTACATCGTCAATGTATTCAAATTTCCATTCTGTCCCTCATATTCATGGTCGTTTTTTTTCCTACGACCTGTGTTGCTCAACAGGTGACACAAATTCTCGTTCAGTTGGCTGGACGGCTGGTTTGTGATGCAGAGTGCCGCCAACAGCATGGGGTCAATTGCCGTCCCGGCTGAGGTCATCCATGAAGGCCTCGCCTTCTCAACCTCGCCCCCTCACCTGAGGTGTGGTGACCCTCGGGTTAAACTCACCACCACTCGTCTCTCTGTAATGAGAGAGCCGCCTATGGTCCTCTGGGACCGCAGCGACTTTCACAAATTTAAGATAATTGACAAAATGACTTAAAGGAGGATTCATTCAATGCAGTGGGTTGTTGTGATCTGGAATGCGCTGCCTGAAAGGGCAGTGGTAATGGATTCAATAGTAACTTTCAGAACTGAATTGGATAAATACTTGATTGGGAGAAAATTGCAGGTCTACGGGGAAAGAATAGGGTGTTGGGACTAATTGGAGAGCTCTTTCGAAGAGCCTTTATGGACACAATGGGCCGAGTGGCCTCCTTCTGTGTTGTGGGATTCTAAGATCTTACAACAAGATTGTCCAGGCTGCAACTTCTGGACCACATGAGGCTCCTTAACCCTGGAAATACAGCCTTGAAACTCAGGCAGCTCAGTTCTATTTGCACTTGTACATCTCAACCCAGGCCAATACTTAGCCTTCAACATCATTGAAACAGATTATCTGCTCATTATCTCACAGTTATTTGTGGGAGTTTGCGATGTGCAAATTTGGCTGCTGCATTTCCCACATGACAACACTTCAAAAGTGCTTCACTGGATGGAAGGTGCCTTGGGGGTGTCCTAAAGTTGAGAAAGGCCTTATAAAAAATGCAAGTTATTTCTTTCCTCCATTCCCTGGTTTGTCCTGTTTGGAGAATTTGGAAAGGACTAGTACTATTGCTTCATTGGCAGGCAAATCCTATACCAAAAGACTAAGATTCTTTGCCCTAGTCACCTCAAAGGTACTCAAAGCAATGGCAACAACACTTTAACCATCCGGTGTGGCTTGCAGGGCTTCCATGTGACTCATGTACAAGACCTACAAAGACCAAACCCTTGAACATTGCTGACTGACAGGATTCGGAACTGATACTATGATACCATACAACCCTTGCTTCTTAGTTTCTCATCTCTTCGGTAGCTCTTTACAACCTTAATGACATCCTGCCTTTCATTTTCACTTCCTGATTAATAAAGAAAGATGTAATTAAGTGAAATACACAATGAAACTTACTGGACCAGCCTTATAAATACTGTGGCTAGAAGAGCAGGTCAGAGGTTGGGAATTCTGTGATAAGTAACTCACCTCCTGACACCCCAAAGCCTGTCCAACATCTACAAGGTCCCCTACCGTTGTAGGCCTTAGATGAGGTTGTCCTTGGTCAGGATTGATAGGGACTGCTGGAGGCAAGGCTGTTGATAAACTTTACCTTTTATTGAACATTCTACTAACTGTGTACAATACAGGCTTAGCATGAGGCTTCACATATAACTATCTCTCAGAATAAAAACAAAAAGCTAAAAGCTACTGCGAATGCTGGAAATCCAAAACAAAAACAGAATTACCTGGAAAAACTCAGCAGGTCTGGCAGCATTGGTGGAGAAGAAATCAGTTGACGTTTCGAGTCCTCATGACCCTTCGGCAGAACTGAAGTATAGTCAGGAGAGAGGTGAAATATAAGCTGGTCTAAGGTGGGGGGCGGGGGGAGAGAGAAGTTGAGGGCGGGGTGGTTGTGGGGATAAGCAAGCAGTGATAGGAGAAGATAATCAAAAGATGTCACAGACAAAAGGATCAAAGAGGTGTTGAAGGTGGTGATATTATCTAAAAAAAGTGCTAATTAAGAATGGAAGGCAGGATACTCAAGGTACAGCTCTAGTGGGGGTGGGGTGGACAGACTAACAAAGTTTTAGTTTTATATTTAAAAATAATGGAAATAGGTGGGAAAAGAAGAATCTATATAAATTATTGAAAAAAAGGGGGAGGGGGAAGAAACGGGGTGGGGATGGGGGGAGGGGGAGTTTAATATCTAAAGTTGTTGAATTCAATATTCAGCCCGGAAGGCTGTAAAGTGCCTAGTCGGAAGATGAGGTGCTGTTCCTCCAGTTTGCGTTGGGCTTCACTGGAAAAATGCAGCAAGCCAAGGACAGACATGTTGGCAAGAGAACAGGGTGGAGTGTTAAAATGGCAAGCGACAGGGAGGTTTGGGTCTTTCTTGCGGACAGACCACAGGTGTTCTGCAAAGCGGTCGCCCAGTTTGCGTTTGGTCTCTCCAATATAGAGGAGACCGCATTGGGAGCAACGAATGCAGTAGACTAAGTTAGGGGAAATGCAAGTGAAATGCTGCTTCACTTGAAAGGAGTGTTTGGGCCCTTGGACGGTGAGGAGAGAGGAAGTGAAGGGGCAGGTGTTGCATCTTCTGCGTGGGCATGGGGAGGTGCCATAGGTGGGGGTTGAGGAGTACGGGGTGATGGAGGAGTGGACCAGGGTGTCCCGGAGGGAACGATCCCTACGGAATGCTGCCAGGGGTGTGAAGGGAAGATGTGTTTGGTGGTGGCATCATGCTGGAGTTGGCGGAAATGGCGGAGGATGATCCTTTGAATGCGGAGGCTGGTGGGGTGATAAGTGAGGACAAGGGGGACCCTATCATGTTTCTGGGAAGGAGGAGAAGGCGTGAGGGCGGATGCGCGGGATATGGGCCGGACACGGTTGAGGGCCCTGTCAACGACTGTGGGTAGAAAACCTCGGTTAAGGAAGAAGGAGGACATGTCAGAGGAGCTGTTTTTGAAGGTAGCGTCATCAGAACAGATGCGACAGAGGCGAAGGAACTGAGAGAATGGGATGGAGTCCTTACAGGAAGCGGGGTGTGAGGAGCTGTAGTCGAGGTAGCTGTGGGAGTCGGTAGGCTTGTAATGGATATTTCTCAGAATACTCTGTTGTCATGTGATATTACATCATTGATGATGTAGACTGTCTATTTACATATTAACATTGACCCTACACATGGCACAAGTCAGGAGTGTTGTATTATCACCACTGATCACCATGCTGTGTTATGGTGCGCAGTGATATCTCAATGATGAGATCTTGACATTTGTAGGTTTAAACGTGAACCCTTTATTGGTAGTCTTTAACTATTTACAGATCCCAGATACTGCTGTCATGCATGGTGCCGCTCTATGCAGGTAGGCTGCTTCCAGTGTTCTCTCTAGACTGTTCCCATGTGACTCTATACATCATACCTTGGGTGGTGCTATTCTTCAGTCCCATGTTAACCCTTGCTCTGCCAAGCACCTTTACATTACAATGGCATGCAGGCACACACAACATCATACAACATCCCCCTTTCTCCTCCGAAGAAAACTTTCCTTTCCAACGGAGTATAACTATTTGTAATACAATCTTTACTTGTTATCCACTGCCACTGCCATCTAGAAGGACGAGGGCAGCAGATAGATGGGAACGCCACCACCTGGAAGTTCCCCTCCAAGGAAATATATCGCCGTTCCTTCACTGTCGCTGGGTCAAAATCCTGGAACTCCCTCCCTAACAGCACTGTGGGTGTACCTGCACCACATGGACTGCAGCGGTTCAAGAAGGCAGCTCACCCACCACCTTCTCAAGGGCAACGAGGGATGAGCAATAAATGCTGGCCCAGCCAGCGAAGCCCACATCCCATGAATGAATTTAAAAGAAATCCCTGCTCCCTCATCTCAAGCCTCTGACTTTATAAATTCAAATGGTCTTGAGGCTTGACAGTTCTTCCACATCTCAGTCAGTCATGTTTGGAGGAATGGTAACAGCGTCTATGTTTCTAGTACTTGGTTCTCTCCCATTTGATTCACCTCTTGCGCTCCTTTGAGTTGCATTTCTCTTTACCAACAACTTTTCTGCTTTTTTCGGACACTGTGGATTTGAACCATCCCTCCCGAGGGGAATGTGCACTCCGTTCATTCCTAGAGAGGACCCAAATTTTCTTTGTCCGTGGTGTCCACTACGTTCTTGCTGGACATAGATGTTTCGCAAATGGAACCTTCATTTCCACTTGTTTCTCCATCTCGGCCAAATGCTTGTTTTCTGTTTTATTTTCAAATCATTTTGCAAGCTTGTGAATCTTTTCAATCAGCTCACCTTTTCCTTCTTCCAGTGCCTTCTGCTTGCGTCAGATTTCCATTTCTGATCTCAGTTCTGTCTTTTGTTTCTCTGGCTGCAGTAGGACTTTGTCCTTGTCCATCACTTTTGGCAGGTCTGTCTCCGGCCTCCTTATCCGCTCGCAGCTTGGAAAGCTCTATGGCTTTTCAATGCCTCCTCTTTTCCATTCTACTGCTTCGTCAGCTATTCAGCCCCTTTCTTGTAACTTTTGGCTTCCTCCTGGAATATTGAACAGTGCTCAGTCTGCTTTGTCAACTGGCTCTTCAGTTCGTACAGAGTGATGTTCAATTCATTTTGCTTCTCTCCGGAATGTTCCAGAGGAAGAGGCTTTTACCTGAGGGATTCTTGTAGCACATGAAGGCCTGTCAGCAGGTTTCCCTTTATGTTGTGAAGTTCACTTACTTCATCTTGAGTTTTCCTTTAATTCAGCAAAGTCTCCTTGAATTTCTTCTGCTGTTAGCCCTTGCTACTGTTAAAGACTTTCTTCACATTGCTAAATGTTTATGCATTCCTTTTGCATTTGACCTTGAAGGGCAATCAGTTGTTCTTTCAACTGGGTATTTTCTTGTTGACCTCTTGCCAATTCAGTCTGGGCTTCAGTGCATTGTTTCATTGCTACTGGTAGTTCCAATGCAGCTTTTTTTTTGCTCCTTATGTGTTTCCATGGCTATGTATTAATTCTTCAAGGAGTCTTTCAGGGTTGCAACTTCTTTAGATGCCTTTTCTACCTGCTGTTTTGCCTGACTGTACATCTGGTTGAGTTTTCCCAACTCCTGCTTTGATTTGCCAGCTGTGGAATTGAGGATCATTATTTGCTCCTGATACCTTTGTGCCATCTCTGAAATTTGTTTATTCAGATCTAGAATAGCTTGGTTCATTGAAGACTTCAGTTTATCATGCCTTTTCAGAGGTATATACTCAGCTTGAATCTTACACTTTAAATCTTCCAGTTCAGCTCTGATGCGAACATTTTCCTGGAGAAAGGCTTCATTTAATGTTTGCATGTTTTGCTTCTTTTGAGTTACCTCAGATAGCATTTCTTCATTCACAGCCATCTGCTTGCTCCGCACTGCTATCTGCTGTTAGAGTTTGGGTACCACGTCAGCATTTTCAAAAGAGAGTCTATTTTTAAGCCTTTTGGCTGCTTCTCAGTCATTTCTTTCTTTTGCACCAAACTCTTTGGCTTGTGCATTTCATTGCATTGACATGGTCAGCAATCATCTTGTCTCCCTCATTCTGGGGTCTTCTGTCTTCCTCTCACTGGGGTCTTTTGTTGCCCTCAGTGCTTTATTGGGAGTTGCCCTCTCCCTGGAGTCTCTTTCAGTTTTCCATCCACGGCCATTTGTTTTTTCCTGTAGTTAAAGATTTAAATGTCATTGCCCCTTTAAGGCTGTCAATGCAGTAACCATTTTTTAAATTAGGGTGTAGTTGCTAGAATACAGTTGTCTTTCCTCTGTCTTTTTTTTTTGAGTCTTGTTGCTGGGGAGATTTTTGGCTCCTCAACTTTGAAAGAAAAGTTTTTCAGGTATTTTGCAGCAATTGTATCAATGTAGGTACAGAGCACTCCAGCCTTTTCACTGCACTAAGTTTGAAGATTGACTACCCCTTTGCTTTAGTTTGGGACAAAATCTGCTCTCCTTATTTTGAAGTGAGAGTGATTGAAGCTATTCCTTTTACGAAGATACGAATTAGGAGCGGGAGTGAGGCCACTCGGCCCCTCGAGCCTGCTCCGCCATTTAATAAGATGATGGCTGATCTGATTGTAACCTCAACCCCACATTCCTGGCTACCCCCGATAACCTTTCACCCCCTTGTTAAATCAAGCATCTATCTAGTTCTGACTTAAAAATATTCAAAGACTCTGCTTCTACCACCTTTTCAGAAAGAGAGTTCCAAAGACTCACAACCCTCTGAGAGAAAAAATTTCGCCTCATCTCTGTCTTAAATGAGCGACCCCTTATTTTTAAATAGTGACCCCGAGTCCTAGATTCTCCCACAAGAGGAAACATCCTCTCCACATCCACCCTGTTAAGACCCCTCAGGATCTTAAAGGTTTCAATTAAGTCGCCTCTTACTCTTCTAAACTCCAGTAGATACTAGCCTAATCTGTCCAACCTTTCCTCATAAGACAACCCGCCCATTCCAGGTATCAGTCTAGTAAACCTTCTCTGAACTGCTTCTAACGCATTTACATCTTTCTTTAAATAAGGAGACCAGTACTGTACACAATATTCCAGATGTGGTCTCACCAATAATCTGTTCAACTGAAGCATAACCTCCCTACTTTTGTATTCAATTCCCCTCACAATAATGATAACATTCTATTAGCTTTCCTAATTCTGCTACAAAGTCACAAAAAGGGAATGAAACTGGACAGACCAACGAGCATCGACCCAGGCATCAGAAAAGACAATGGCAAACTCAGCCCTGTCGACCCTGCAAAGTCTGTACTAACATCTGGGGGTAAGTGCCAGAATTGGGAGAGCTGTCTCACAGACTAGTCAAGCAACAGCCTGATTCCTCAGGGAATCATAACTTACAGATAATGTCCCAGACACTGCCATCACCACCCCTGGGTATGCCCCGTCCCACCGGCAGGATAGACCCAGGAGAGGTGGTGGCACAGGCGTATACAGTCGGGAGGGAGTTACCCTGGGAGTCCTCACCATCAACTCTGGACCCCATGAAGTCTCATGGCATCAGTCAAACATGGGCAAGGAAAGCTCCTGCTGATTACCACGTACCACCCTCCCTCAGCTGATGAATCAGTGCTCCTCCATGTTGAACACCACTTGGAGGAAGCTCTGAGGGTGGCAAGGGTGCAGAATGTACTCTGGGTGAGGGACTTTAATGTCCATTACCAAGAGTGGCTTGGCTGCACCACTACTGACTGAGCTGGCTGAGTCCTAAGTGACATAGCTGCCAGACTGGGTCTGCGGCAAGTGGTGAGGTGGCAAGGGAACCAACAGAAGAGAAGAACATACTTGACCTCATCCTCACCAATCTGCATCTGTCCATGACAGTATCGGTAGGAGTGATAACTGCACAGTTGTTGTGGAGACGAAGTCCTGCCTTCACATTGTATTGTGTGGCACTACCACCGTGCTAAATGGGATAGATTTCGAACAGATCTAGCAACTCATGGGTCGCTGTGGGCCATCATCAGCAGCAGAACTGTACTCAGACACAATCTGTAACCTCATGGCCCGGCATATCCCCCACTCTACCATTACCATCAAGCCAGGGGATCAACCCTGGTTCAATGAAGAGTGCAGGAGGGCATGCCAGGAGCAGCACCAGGCATACCTAAAAATGAGGTGTCAACCTGGTGAAGCTATAACACAGGACTACCTGCACGTCAAACAGCATAAACAGCAAGTGATATACAGAGCTAAGTGATCCCACAACCACCGGATCAGATCTAAGCCCCGCAGTACTGCCACATCCAGTCGTGAATGGTGGTGGACAATTAAACGACTCACTGGAGGTAGAGGCTCGAAAATTATCCCCATCCTCAATGATGGAGGAGACCAGTACAGCAGCGCAAATGATAAGGTTGAAACATTTGCAACAATCTTCAGCCAGAAGTACCGAGTGGATGATCCATCTCGGCCCCCTCCAGAGGTCCCCAGCATCACAGATGCCAGTCTTCAGCCAATTCGATTCACTCCACATGATATCAAGAAATGGCTGAAGGCACTGGATACTGAAAAGGCTATGGGCCCTGACAATATTCCGGCAATAGTACTGAAGACTTGTGCTCCAGAACTTGCCGCGCCCCTAGCCAAGCTGTTCCAGTACAGCTACAACACTGGCATCTACCCGGCTATGTGGAAAATTGCCCAGGTATGTCCTGTACACAAAAAGCAGGACAAATCCAACCCGGCCAAATACCTCTCCTTCAGTCTACTCTCCATCATCAGTAAAGTAATGGAAGGGGTCATCAACAGTGCTATCAAGCGGCACTTGCTTAGCAATAACCTGCTCACTGATGCCCAGTTTGGATTCTGCCAGGTCCATTCAGCTCCTGACCTCATTAGAGCCTTGGTTCAAACATAGGCAAAAGATCTGAACTCCTGAGAGTGAGTGACTGCTCTTGACATCAAGGCAGCATTTGACCAAGGGTGCGGCATCAAGAAGCCCTAAATGGGAATCAGGGGGAAAACTCTCCACTGGTTGGAGTCATACCTAGCACAAAGGAAGGTGGTTGTGGTTGTTGGAGGTCAGTCATCACAGGTCCAGGCCATCATTGCAGGAGTTCCCCAGAGTAGTGTCCTAGGCCCAACCATCTTCAGCTGCTTCATCAATGACCTTCCTTCCATCATAAGGTCAGAAGTGGGGATGTTCACCGATGATTGCACAATGTTCAGCACCATTCATGACTCCTCAGATACTGAAGCAGTCCATGTGCAAATGCAGCAAGATCCAGGCTTGGGCTGACAAGTGACAAGTAACATTCACACCACACAAGTGCCAGGCAATGACCATCTCCAATGAGAGAGAATCTAACCATTGCCCCTTGACATTCAATGGCATTATCATTGCTGAATCCCCCACTATCAACATCCTGGGGATTACCATTCCTGATTCACGGCTATTTCCAAGTTGTTACTTGTGTCCTCTATAATGAAGACCGAAGCAAAATAGCTGTTTAATTGAACCGCCATCTCCTTACTTTTCATTATTGATTCTCCAGACACACTTTATAAAGGACCAATACTCACTTCGGTAACTCTTCTTATTTAAATATCTGAAGAAACTCTTCCTATCCTTGCTCACCTTGTGACCTGAGCTGTTTCCTTTTGCTCTGTGCAATTTTTGCACATGTGCTCACTGCCTTAGTGATCTGACCATTTTAAAAATCTTTTTATGTGTCATTCGGGAGTCTTGCAATGGGCTTCCACTCACTCTGGTGGATTCCTCAACATCTAAGCCTGGAGTGAAGCTTCTTGAATTCTTTCTTCAAGTTTTCTTCTTAGCTGCACGTCTCTCTGGTTATGCTTCCACTGCTTTTAGCTTATCATACCTCGGGATCCTGTTCTGGGCTCGTCATTTAAAATACCACCCTTCATATCACCGCTGCTGCTCACCATGTTGTATTATGTTGCCAGCTGTGGTGGCCTAATGATGAAATCCTGGGACTTGAATGCTTAAAACAGGAACCGTTTATTGTTAGTCTTTAACTATTTACAGATCCCAGATGTTGTCTTGCATGGTGCTGCTGCCATGCAGGTCGGCTGCTTCCCGAGTGTTCTCTCTAGACTGTTCCCATGTGACACCATACATCATACCGTGAGTGGTGCTATTCTTCAATACCACGTTAACCCTGGCTCTGCTGAGCACCTTTACATTACAATGGCATGAGGGCACCCACAGCATCATACAATAAGGAGTGCGATGGAATACTCTCCACTTGCCTGGATGAGTGCAGCTCCCACAACACTTGTCAAGCTCAACACCATTCAGAGCAAATCAGCCCACTTGATCGGCACCCCCACCCACAACCTTAAACATCCGGTCCCTCCACCAGCGGCGCACTGTGACTGCAGTGTGTTCCACCCTCAAAATACACTGCAGCAACATGCCAAGACTTCTCCAACATCATCTTCCAAACCCGCGACCCCTAACACCCAGGAGGACAAAGGCAGCAGGAGCATGGGGACACCACCACTTGCAGGTTTGCCGCTGAGCCACTCATCAGGTGGCATTTAGTGGAGCCCGCCGGAGTGGGCAAGATGGCAGGGGCGAGAGAATCAGGCGCAACTGATTCCCAGCATCAGGAAAACACCCCCTCGCCAGTCAACCCCTCCCTGTGATTTCCGCCTGGCCCCACTCCCAAATGGCCAGGGATCCAGCAGCAATCCTCGCTGAAGGTCACAGATCATTACTGGCAGCAGCCGTTGTTTCCGATGGCACGGCCGACAATGGAGAGCTACTGCCCTCTGTTTTTCCATACTCTGGTGGGAGGGGGGGGCCTTGAATATGTGTGGGGGCCCTGACTTTGGCCAGTTAAGTGGCCTGAGTACACTTAAATGGCATCAGGCCTCCAGAGACGATGAGGGGTTCCCATCGGTGCTCCAACTAGTTGCGAGGAGGGGGGGGAGGGGCGGGTGTGCAGGGGGAGCAGTTGGGGGATGGGCAGGAGACCTCTGTCACAGGAACTAAATTCGGCCCATCATCAGAAGTCACTTCTTGGCATTCCTTCATCATTGCTGGATTAAAACCCTGGAACTTCCTCCTTAACAGCACTGTGGGTGTACCTACCCCATGCAGGCTGCATTGGTAAAAGGCAGCGGCTCACTAGCCCTTTCTCAAAGGTCATTGGGCCTTGCCAAAGAGGCCCACAACACATGAATGAATTCAAAGGAGATTCCCTGAAAATTGACCCAAGTTCCCAGTTTGCCTGTAATGTTACGTTTCCCCATTATCAGTTTTGTCACATTAGACGGCCGCCGTTTTACTGGTTTACACCTGCGTGCAACGATCAGTAAGTTACTGACAGCAAAATGGTTGCAAATCTGTGGGCCGCCATTCCTGGCAATCGTGCCCAAGAATTTGCCAGCCAGTCCCCCTGGCGCTGACGCCACTGAGGTTTTGTTTTTTGTTCCCCAGAGTTGCCCACGCCACTATCCCCTTACTCAGCCATAGATCTTATCCCTGCCATCTATCAGAGTGGGCGTGGGCTGGAGATGCCCACTTGACAGGTCTCTCCCTCCCCGAGCCCTCGTTCACTGACCCCTGCCGCTGATATTTAATGCTACTTCTGTGGAAACTGCAATTTTCAGAGGGTTCAGGGAGCAACCTTGACCTTGCACTCACCGCTAAGTGAGACCCATTTGCAGCATTTGGAAGCTCTACATTACATAGGACTACATAGGAAACAGGCGCAGAAACAGGCCATTCAGCCCAACCAGTCTGTGCCGGTGTTTCTGCTCCACTCGAGCCTTCTGCCATCTTTCCTCATCTAAATTTACCATCCTAACCCTCTATTCCCTTCTCCCTGATATACTTGTCTAGCTTTGCCTTGCACATATACCATTCACTTCAACCAGTCCCTGTGGTTGCGAGTTCCACATTCTCACCACTCTCTGGGTAAAGGAGTTTCTTCGGAGTTCCCTACTCGATTTCTTGGTGACTATCACGTATTGATGGCCTCCAGTTATGCTCTTCCCCACAAGGGGGAACATTCTCTCTATATTCACTCTATCAAAACGTTTCCTAACTTTAAAGTCCTGTATTAAGTCACCCCGCAACCCAATTCTTTCAAGAGAGAAGATCCCCAGCCTGTCAATCCTTTCATGGTATGTATACCCACACATTTCTGGTTTCACCCTCATAAATCGCAGCTGCACCCTGCCCAGTGCCTTTTTATAATGTGGTGACCAGAACTGCACACAATACTCTTAAGTGTAGCTTAATCAAGGTTCGATGCACCTTCCTTTCGCAGTGCATATCACCTTCCAGACATGTGTTGGAATCTATAAGGATGAGGAAAGCGGGAAATTCAATCAAAGCAAGCGCACACTCCATCTGCATTAATATAGCGACTTTCACAATCTAAGCATGTCCCAAAGCACTTTCCAACCAAAGGAGGATGTTTCAAAGTGAGGTCACTTTCGGAAACAAGCCCTTCGGGGAGGTTCATGAAATTCACACTGGACAAACCGTCGATTGAAGGAGAGAAAGAACTTGCATTTTCATGGCGCCTGTCACAGCCTCAGGACGTCCCAGAGTGTTTTACAGCCATTTGAAGTATGACACTATTGCAACGTAGAAAATTTGGCAGCCAATTTACGCGCAGCCATCTCCCACAAACAGCGATGTGATATTGACCAGATAACCTGTCTTTTTTATGATGTCGATTGAGGGATAAATATTGGCAAGGATGCCGGGGAGAACTCCCCTGCTCTGCTTCAAAATAGTACGACAGGGTCTGATACCTCCATTTGAATGTAATACCTCATCCCAAAGCCGACACCTCCAACTCTGTAGCAATCTCTCAGCACGGTACAGGAACATCGGTCTAGAAAACATGCTAGATTGTGTACAGGGCTTTGGTGAGACCACATCTGGAATACTATGTGCAGTTTTGGTCTCCGTATTTAAGGAAGGATATGTTTGCAATGGAGGTGGTACAGTGAAGGTTCACTAAATTGCTCCCTTTGATGACAGAATTGCCCTATGGTGAGAGGCTGAGTAAATTGGGTCTATATTTTCTAGAGATTAGAAGAATGAGAGGTGACATCATTGAAACATACCAGATTCTGGTGGGGTTTGATAAGGTGGACGCTGATAGACTGTTTCCAAGGGTCAGGGAGTCTAAAACATGGGTGCACAGTCTCAGGATAAGGGGCCAATCATTTAGGACTGAGAAGAGGAGAAATGACTTCACTGAAAGGGTTCGAACCTTTGGGATTCTCTACCCCAGAGGGTTGTGGAAGCTCCGTTGTTCAATATGTTTAAGGCTGGGACAGACAGATGTTTGGTCTCTCAGGGAATCAAGGGATACGGAGGGGGAGGGGTAGGGGGCAGGCAGGAAAGTGGAGTTGAAGCTGAAGATCAGCCATGATCGTATTAAATGGTGGGAGCAGGCTCGATGGGCCGTGTGGTCTACTCCTGCCCCCATCTCTTGTGTTCTGAAATCCCTGGACTGGGGTGTGAATGAACCATCTTCTTGACTCAGTGTCAGTCAGAGGCAAGAACGCTACCACCTCAGTGTCACATTTGACACCTTCAAAGTGTGGTAAGGGTAAGAGCAGAGACTCCCCCATTCACGCAACCAAATGGGAAGATGGAAATCAGGTCAGGATGAAGCATTTCAAGATTCCAAACCTTTTCTGAACCCTTCACTCGACTCCTGTCAGAGCAATGGGTAAGAGTTGAACAGGCCTGCTGGTTAAATTCCACTCCGAAAGGAGAAACATTAACCTTGCGTGTACCCAGCTGTCCACCATAAGCATAACTGCACAAATGTGGCATTAAATTCGTTTTTGCTTATTCCCATCAGATTTTGAAATAGGTTTCATTAAAAGGGACAACATCACAGGAAGTGACGCCATGATGTTACAAGCCAAAGGGGACACAATGAGCGTTTATCCCAGCACGATTATTGGTGATGACGCCTCTGGTACATTTCTGCTTTATTTATCTGCAATCGTGATTGCATTACAGAAATAACTTTTAAACTTTTCCACGTGGGGCCTGTAGCGTTATTATAATGCTGTAATACCTTGGGATAATTTACTGTACAGGGCACCGATCACTCATAAGGGATTGGATAAACATGTTGTGGGCTCATTTATTAAGACTAGGCATGGGGGAACAGTTATACATCAGCATCAGAGCTGTGCGTGTTTGTGTCTGTACTCTGCTCAAAACAAAAGTGAAACCAAGACTGGATCACATGACATGTTTCCTTCTAGTGATGTCATGCTGATATCCTTTAAAAGGCACATTACATCAGGGGCCACATGCAAACAGTGACACACGGCCGGGATCCCCTGCTAATAATGTTGTCCTAACTGGAACTGCCTCCATATGTTGATAAAACCCTGGAGAACACATTCCAAACAGGGACACATCTTGATGTCCTGAAAGTATCAATGAACTCCTGGGGACACCCCTTACAAATGAGTGACACACCTTCCTTAGTGAATACACGCCAAATTCATGTCTTCATTGCAGCAGCAACAGCTTGCATTTATATAGCGCCTTTAATGTAGTAGTGAAGATGCTTCACTTGAACATTAGCGAACATAATTTGACACTGAGCCACGTAAGGAGATATTAGGACAGGACACCAAAAGCTTGGTCAAGGAGGTAGATTTTAAAGGGCAGCTTGGTGGAGGAGAGAGAGGTGGAGTGATGTGAGGCAGAGTGAATTCCAGCACTGGAGGTCCAGACAGATGAAGGCACGCTCGCCAACGGTGGCGCGAATAAAATCAGGGTCAGAATTGGAGGAGTGTAGAGATCTCGAAGGGTTATAGGGCTAGAGGAGGTTATAGAGATAGGGAGAGGTGAGGCCATGAACGCGATGAAGCTAGACCAGAAGCCAATGTAGATAAATGTTCAGGATTTTAACTAATAGCACCCTGCGTGATTTCATCCTGTATATTTTGCTTTACTGATCTGATCTTCCTCGGTCTCTTCTCTGTACTGGCAGTTACACTTGTCTTTATATCCTACCGTGATATGAACTCCATCATAAATGCAAATCTGGTGGAGGAGGAACACGAAAACCACAGAAAACCACAGAAGAGCCAGTTTTGTTCAAAGGTGGTAACTGTGACCAAAGGGAACAGGAAGTTACATAAACTGAATGGAACTGTTAATATTACTTTCGAGGGGATTCAAGGGAAAGAGGTCAGTTGTTGGATGTATTCTTAACAGATTAATTAGATTTCTGTACATCACTAACTTGTGGTATCAATCTGGGGGAGATGGTGGCATTGTGGCAGTGTCACTGGGCTAGGAATCCAGAGGCCCAGGCTAATGCTCTGGGCACACGGGTTCCAATCCCACCATAGCCGCTGGTGGAATTTAAATTCAGAATCTGGAATATGAAGCTAGTCTCAGTGATGGTGACCATGAAACTATCATTGACTGTCATAAAAAACCCATCTGGCTCACTAATGCCCCTTTAGGGAAGGAAATCTGCCGTCCTTACCCGGTCTGGCCTACATGTGACTCCAGGCCCACAGCGACATGGTTGACTCTTAACTGCCCCTCTGAAATGGCCGAGTGAGCCACTCAGATCAAGGGCAATTAGGGATGGGCAATAAATTCGGGCCTTGCCAGCGACACCACTTTAAGAATTAAGGTGAAGTTTAAGGATTAAAAAAATAACCCGGTGCTGCACTGTCAGAGGTGTTGTCTTTTGGACAAGACTTTAGTCCTATAACTTGCGTAACATCAGAAAAAGAGACTTGCATTTCTATATCCCTTTTCCCAACATCAGGGTACACCTAAAGTGCTTTGCAGCCAACGAAATTTAGGAAAACAGCAGCCAATTTACTCGCAGCCAGCTCTCACCAACAGCAATAGGATCGCCTATTTTAGGAACCCGGGTTGGGGGAAGAAATGCTGACAATTTTGCGTTGGCAAAATCTCCCCTGCTCTTTTTCGAAATAGAGCCATGGGATCTTTTACATTGGCCTGAGGGGGCAGAAATGGTCACGCTTTGGGGTCTCATCTGAACAACAGCACTTCCAACAGTGCAGCTGGAAAACTGAGTGAGCCTAGATTCTGGAGCGGGACTTGAACCCACAGTCTTTTGAACTCAGGAGTGTTAACGCTACCCACAGGCTATGCTGACACTAAGGGCGGAGTCTTCCATCCTGAAGCCTAGGTTTGGTGGCGGGAGCAGATGTCGGGAGTGTTTTCGGCTGGGGAGGGCCAGCTGACCAGGCGCCATCTTGTGCTTTGCAGCCATGTGGGACATGGCGAAACTCGTGGCGGGGGGTGGTCAGGAATTTGCAGTCCCCACCGGTTACCTCATTGGGGGAGGGGTGGGGGGGGCGGGGTTTGTTGAAGAAGGTCTGGGTGCCATATTTAAAGAGCACCTGGGCAGCTCTGCACTATCTCTGCCACCTTTGTCCGGCTCCCGCTTCACCCTTCTCCACCCCCCCACCCCCCCCGAACCCTCCCTTGGTCTGTCCTCCACGCAACTTGCACTGCGAGCAAAGGCTGACATTTACAGACGCTCCCCAAAGAGGGGACAACGCAACGGCAGCTCGCCCGCTCATCGTGGGAGAAGTCTACCTGGCCAGGTGCGGACGTGAGAGTGAGCGTTCCAATTTCTCACTTTATTTGGAAGGGGGAGCTTGCGTCGGTGAGATAGCCTCTTAATGAGCATGCGTGAGATGCTAACGCATGCAAATGGGCTTCGTAACATTGTTCGTCGAGAAGCTTTAACCCGCCTTTAAAGTCTTGACAACAGAATTGCTACTGCTCACCCTGACATTGGGAGTCTGGTTTTCGGCCTCACGCTAAATTAAGTTCCCTTGCCCGCCGTGCTTCCAGTTGCTGGCAGGACCGGAAGATTCTGCCCTACGAGTCCATTTGTGCTTTGGGTTTTTCTATTATTTGTCCATAGGGGGTGAGTGTCGCTGGCAAAGCCAACATTTATCATCCATCCCCCAGTTGCCCTTCAGGAGGCGGTGTTGAGCTGCCTTCTTAAGCTGCTGCTGGTACACCCATGGCGCTGTCAGGGAGAGCGTTCCAGGACTTTGACCCCGTGACAGCGAAGGAATGGCGATATCGTTCCAAGTCAGGGTGGCGAGCGGCTTGGAGGGGGACTCGCAGGTGGTGGTGTTCCCATGTCTCTGCTGGGCGGCAAGAGGTCTCTGGTCTGCAAGGAGCTGTTGGAGGGGCTTTGGTGAGCCGTGCTCTGCAACGCTTAACGGAAATTGTTTCTGTCCTGCAGGAAGGTGCCTCCGGCGGGGGGAGAGTTTGCGCCTTTTGGAAGACATTAACAGAAGGAGGCTACTGGTCTACAGCAGGCTGCCAACTGAGGGTTTCGAATGATACGCACACGGAATGCAGCTGTAGTCACCTGTCCAGCTTTGCAGTGCTAATGGCTCTCCATGAGATAGCGGTAGAAAAAAAAACTCCCATTACCATTAAACCGCGTGCAGGTCACTAAGGGGAGCTTGTTCTGTGTCCACAAGCAGCCACTATGGACTGCTTAGGAGTAGCAATAGATAGATAGGTAATTGGCTAATGAAAAATCATCATGATGGCAGGTGCCAAATTGTGATGATACCAAGTAATCACAATTCATCACATAGTCGTAGACAACCAAAATAAGGTACAAAATAAAAGGATTGCACATTTATCAACATCTCAGTATACAAATAATTACGATGCTTTGCAAGATGCGGCTCACCTTAATATACAGGATAAATGTGAAAGGTTGCCTGCATGCTGCATTTTGTACTAAAGTCCATTGATCACACGTTGTCAGGTTAAGTTAATTAAATTCGCAATCATTTATAGATCACCGGTCACTCGGTCATGTGGGTTGATGCACAGGCCTTGATGGGACCCTGTCTGACCTGCCAATGTTCACTATGCTTATCTCAAGGCATCAACATTTGGAGATAGCACTTAAATTTCTCCACATGAGGAAGAACATAGGAGCAGTCCATTCAGCCTCTCGAACATGTTCTGCATCTGGATCATGATTGACCTGTATCCCAACTCCACCTACCCACCCTGCTTCCATAACCCTTAATAGCCTCGCCTTACAAATAAAAAAACAACTTATCAACATCAGTTTTTAACATTTTCAGTTGACATCCCGGCTTCTACAGCATTTGAGGGAGAGAGTTCCCGATTTCCAGTGACTTTTGTGGGCAGAAGTGCTTCCTAATATTACTGCTTAATGACCTAGCTTTAATTTTAAGGTTATGCCCCCTTGTCCTGGGCTCCTCCCACCAGAGAAAATAATTTTTTCCCTATCCATCCGATCAAATTCTTTAATCACCTCAAGCGCCTCAATTAGACCACCTCTCAATCCTCGATTCCCAAGGGAATGCAAGGCTGGTCTACGATCGCGCCCCCCCCGTCTCCGTTTAGTGAGCGTTGGTGCTGCACCCTCTCCCGAGGCTAATATACCTGACTTGCTGAGTGTGGTTATAACTCTGCTTTCAGTGATTCACAGCCTGTTAACGTGGCTTTAATCCCCGACGTTATTTTCGGTTTTCGATTACATATACGCAAAAATAAAATTACTTTGCTCACGACAATTTGTTTCGGATCTTCGATTTTTCTGGTAGTTCCATCCATTACTCCCTGAGGCTTTCTCTGCAATTCTCAACTTGTCAAAATGAGCTCAACAGACAAAGTATAGGGGTAGATATTCAGGAGAGAACACACGAGGTAGGAGTTCATTTTTGTCGCTATTTCCAGTGATATTTAGAATCACAGAATCACAGGTTTCGGCACAGGAGGAGGCCATTCAGCCCATCGTGTCTATTCCGGCTCTCTGCAAGAACAACTCGCCTAGTCCCGCTCCTCTGCCTTTTCTCTGTAGCCCTGCAAATTTTTTCTCTTCAGATACTTATCCAATCCCCTTTTGAACCCCGCAATCGAATCTGCCCCCTTCATACTCTCAGGCAGTGCATCCCGGATCCTAAACACTCGCTGCACTAAAAAAAAAGGCTTTTCTCAGGTCGCAGTTGCCTCTTTTGCCAATCACCTTGAATCTCTGCTTCTCGATCCTTCTGCCAATGGAAACAGTTTCTCCCTATCTACTCTGTCCAGACCCCTCATGATTTTGAACTGCTCTGTCAAATCGCCTCTTAACCTTCTCCAAGGAGAACAACCCCACCCTCTCCACTCTACCTACGTAACTAAAGTCCCTCATCATGAACCATTCTGATAAATCTTTCCAGCACCCTCTGTAATGTATTCACATGCTTCCTAAAGGCGTGCGATGCTCAGAACTGGACACAATATTCCAGCTGAGGCCGAGCCAATGTTCTATGTACGTTTATCATGTATTTAAGGGAACTGATTCCAAATATAACTGGCGTGTGTAAAGGATACATATTGTTCAATAGTGTTATTAATAACAGATGTCTCAAAGTGAAGGAAAGCCATGTGAGAATGTTAACTATTAACTGCTGATTTAAACCAAATACAGTTCTGATTTAAGAAGTACAATCGTGTGACATGATCATACAGACACACACACACAGAGGTAGACACACCCACACATACACAGACAAACACACACACACACACACACCCAGACACAGAAAAATACACGCACAGACACACACAAAGGCACACCCAGCCACAGGCACACACCCAAGCTCAGAAAACCACACAGACACAGATACAGACACAGACACTCATACACACAGACACAGACCACAAACACAGACACAGACACATACGGACAAACACAGTCACACAGACACATACAAACCAATACTGGCAAAGTAGAAATAAGCTCTCACACAAGCAATCACACTAACAGGCATAACTTGCACATACACAAAAGATCGAGGCACACAACATCAGGTCCAATAGATATTGCAATAGCACAGCAGTAAAAATTCAGAAAAGGTCCTGCAGCCACATTTAACTTTAGCCATTTGGAGTAATGCAGCCTTGGCAATGTTTAATTTGTTTTCAATTGCTTCCGTTACTACATAGGATCCACTCCACAACTCCATTCTCAACTGGATCACCTTTCTCGGGTTGCCCATCTCCTTGTTGTGCCTTCTGGTATCAATAGGCACCTTCTTCTGCTGCCGGTCCATTCAGAACCTAAACACCACCATCCGAGCACACTTGTGTCTGAGTCTATTCCTGGCGGAGACGCTTTTCCTGATAGCGATACCCATTAATACACAGACGGTAAGGTCCTTTAGATCATGTACAAGCTGCAGACAATGTCTTACCAGTGGTTATGTTTAAAATTTGAATTTAGATCCGTGCTGTATAATTTCAGAATATTAATTTAAAGTCACAAGACTTTGTAACATACATAGAAGATCTGTATTAACCCATTGTACATAGCAATATGGCATGGAAAATTGGAAATGGATTTTAAAATATAGTTTGTAGAGGTTAGCAAAACTGCATTAAAGTAGCTGTTGTTTACATATACATCACCTTTTAAAATTCTACCTCTTCATTGGCCGGGCAGACCTGTTATAAACACTGGCATATCCTTTCTGTTAAAGGACCCAAGCTGTGGGTCGCAACCCCCACTACCCCAACACCCCCACAAACCCCCCCAACCCCCTCTACCCCAACACCCCCCCAAACCCCCCCTACCCCAACACCCCCACAAAACCCCCCAACCCCCCCTACCCCAACACCCCCCCAAACCCCCCCAACCCCCCCTACCCCAACACCCCCGCAAACGCCCCCAACCCCCCCTACCCCAACACCCCCACAAACCCCCCCAACCCCCTCTACCCCAACACCCCCCCAAACCCCCCCTACCCCAACACCCCCACAAACCCCCCTACCCCAACACCCCCGCAAACCCCCCTACCCCAACACCCCCCCAAACCCCCCCAACCCCACTACCCCAACCCCCCCTACCCCAACATCTACCCCAAACCCCCCCAACCCCCCCTACCCCAACACCCCCCCTACCCCAACACCCCCCCAAACCCCCCCTACCCCAACACCCCCGCAAACCCCCCCAACCCCCCCTACTCCAACACCCCCACAAACCCCCCCAACCCCCTCTACCCCAACACCCCCCCAAACCCCCCCTACCCCAACACCCCCACAAACCCCCCCAACCCCCCCTACCCCAACACCCCCCCAAACCCCCCTACCCCAACACCCCCGCAAACCCCCCTACCCCAACACCCCCCCAAACCCCCCCAACCCCACTACCCCAACCCCCCCTACCCCAACATCTACCCCAAACCCCCCCAACCCCCCCTACCCCAACACCCCCCCTACCCCAAGCCCACAAACCACCCCCCAACACGCCCCAACCTCCCCTACCCCAACCCCCCCAAAAACATCCCCCAAACCACACCCCAACTCCCCCAAACCAACCCCTACCCCAACCCCCCAACCTGCTCCAACCTCCCCTACCCCCCCCACCCCCCCAAACCACCCCCCCAACCCCCCCACCCCAACCCAACCCCCCCCTCAAATGACCCCACTACCCCAATCCCCCCAACCCTCCCCAAACCACTTCCCCAAACCACCACCCTACCCCAACCCCCCCCAAACCACCTCCCTACCCCAACCCCCCCTCCCCCCAAACCCCCCCCCAACCACTCCCCAACGCCCCCAAACCCCCCCAAACCAACCCCCCAAAGCCCCTCAAACCAACCCCCCACCCAACCCCACCCCCCCAACCCCACTCCCCCCAAAACCCTCCTCCCCCAACCCCCCCCAAACCACCCCTCCCCCCAAACCCACCCCCCACCCCAAGGGGGGCTTGGTATTCTCTGCCCCAGAGGGCTGTAGGTGCTCACTCATCGAGTATATTCAAGACTGAGAGCGATAGATTTTTTAGACTCTTAAGGGGAAGTAAAGTTATGAGGATCGGGTGGGATAAAGTGGAGACGAGGCTGAAAATCAGATCTTATTGAATGGCAGAGAAGGATTGAGGAGCAGTGCGGCCTTTCCCTGCTCCTTATGTTCCTCAATACTGTGCACTAATTCTCCTTGTGGGTTACATTCTCCAGCTGATTAGAACTGGAGGACTTAATAGTAACAATAAGGTTTTATAATTAAGGTGGAATGCAGCCCTGATCAATTGGCCTTTAGGTTTACAGCTTGATTTTAGATGTGTGGATAGCACTTAGTAGACACCCTTGTAAAGTTTCATCTTTGGTTAAAAACAAAACAGTTTGAGTGGTTTGGGACTGGAAATGGCAGTAATAATAAAGTGGGTACCTTAGGTTGTGTGGGTAAAGGCATCACTTAGTGTCATGTTGAATTATATAAACCAGGAGGCCATGTGATTCGTCCCTGGGTGTGTACTTGATCTCAGTTCCCAGACAGTAGGTAGGCTGGTAAACTCCAGGCAAGTGAGGTCAAGAGTCAGACAACGCTCCCACTCCTGATGAAAGGCAGGTGCATGAGCGATACCCGCTGTCTGCTACCCTCTATCAACAACAACTTGCATTTGTGTAGCAGCTTTAACTTGGCAAGACATCCCAAGGTGCTTCACGGTGGCTTTATTCGACACCGAGCCACATTAGGTGATATTAGGGCAAGGTGGCCTTCAGCTTAGTTTATAGAAGAATCTTAAAGGAGGTGAGAGAGGCAGAGAGGCGTAGGGGGGGATTTCCAGAGCCTGTCGGCCGGACAGCTGAGGGTATGGCCACCGATAGTGGAGCGAAGGAAACAGGGATGAACCAAAAAGCCAGAATTGGAGGAGCACAGAGATCTCTGAGGGTCGCAGGGCTGGAGATTGGAACACTTAATACCAAGGTTTGTTCAGTCAGGCTGGACAGTTGAGTGAGCAATTGAGTAATGGGCGGAACACATCTGACTGCCGCCCAGGACAAGTTGGTTGGGGCTTCCAGGATGGGACAGGTAACACATCCAGGCTGAAATAAGAACAGAAAATGCTGCAAGTGCTCAGCAGGTCAGGTAACACCTGCGAAAGGAGAAACAGAGTTAACATTTTAGGCTGATGACATTTCATGATGGTGTCATTGATCTGAAACATTAACTCGACCCCACTCTCCAATGAGGCTGCCAGATCTGCTGAGAATTTGCAGCAGAGAATCACTGAACGGGTAAAGTGCGGAAGGAGGCCGTTCAGCCCGCTGAGTCTGTGCTAGCTCTCTGAAGGAACAGTTTACCTCGTGCCACGTCCCACCTTCTGCACATTCACCCTGTTCAGATAATAATCTAATTCCCTCTTGAATGCCTCGACTGAACCTGCCTCCACCACGCTCTCGGGCAGCGCATTCCAGACCCTACCAGTCGCTGTGTGAAAAGACTGCTTTTATTTCAGATTCCGAGCATCAGCAATATTTTGCTTTTTTTTAAAAAAAATTTGTTCATGGGATGCAGCTGTTGCTAGGCCAGCATTTATTGCCCACCCCTAAATTCCACCGCCCCCCCACCCCCGAGGGCATTTAAGAGTCAATCACGTTGCTGTGGGTCTGGAGCCAGATTTCCTTCCCTAAAGGGCATTTACAGATGGGTTTTTACAACAAGCGGCAATGATTTCATCGTGAGACTTTTTTCATTCCAGATTTTTTATTAAGGTTGAATTTCACCAGCTATCGCAGTGGGGTTTGAACCCAGGTCCCCAGAGCATTACCCTGAGTCTCTGGAATAGTGAAAATACTGCTACACTACAGCCTCCCCTCTTATGTATGGTTGTAATTCCCTGTTATGCTAGTTGATGGTGTGTTAACATCAAAGACAACGAGAGTAGAGGGGCCAAGCTTGTCACACCAACCAAGCTCCCAGTGCCGACAATCTTGTAACTTATTGAAATGAATTATTTATTATTGCTGCTGTTTAGGTTTTCTGTGGCATTGTCGCCGGTTGTTTACACTACTTGTTCCTGGTGGCCTTTGCTTGGATGTGTCTGGAAGCTGTGCAGCTCTATCTCATGGTGCTTAACCTCAAGGTGGTGAACGTCTCCCACACCCACGTCATTCAAAGGAAGTTCATGTTCCCCATCGGCTACGGGTGCCCGGTGGTGATTGTGGTCGTGTCTGCTGCGGTCAACGCCAAAGGCTACGGGACTGACAAACTGTGAGTAGAGAGACTACCTGAGCAGCCATTTGCGTTTTGGGGTAGTGCATGTGTAAAGGCAGTGTGGAGGGAAGAGCTTCTCACAGGCAGGCCAAGGATTTGTATTGAGTCATAGACTGTGAGAGGGAGTGTGTCTGGAATCACAGAATCATAGTGGGGGGTGGAATCAAGCATTGGTTAGTGGACACTGAGCATTCCATTAGCTTATTGGACCCTCAAATAGGTGCCGGTTGAGAGGAACTGTTGGTCAGGACAACCGTGGTCTTCTTCAGCACCACTGGATCTTTTACTCAGCTCTGAAGAATTGGGCTCGATACGTCCACTGTTTCTCTCGCCGCAGATGCTGCCAGACCTGTTCAATTTTTTCCAGCCTTTTCTGTTTGTAACTTCAGATCCCCGGCGTCCACAGGATTTTGCTTTTATTTTACCAAGAAGGCCTTGGTTTAATGTCCCATTTGAGAGACAGCGCCTCCAGCAGTGGGGAACTGCTTGGAATCCAGGGCGAGAGCACTTTGCTTTTCAAGCTCTGGAGGGAGCCTTGAACACAATGACCATAAGACCATAAGACATAGGAGCAGAAATTAGGCCATTCGGCCCATCGAGTCTGCTCCGCCATTCAATCATGGCTGATAAGTTTCTCAACCCCATTCTCCCACCTTCTCCCCGTAACCTTTGATCCCCTTACCAATCAAGAACTTATCTACCTCGGTCTTAAATACACTCAATGACCTGGCCTCCACAGCCTTCTGTGGCAATGAATTCCATAGATTTACCACTCTCTGGCTAAAGAAGTTTCTCCTCATCTCTGTTCTAAAAGGTCTTCCTTTGACTCTGAGGCTGTGCCCTCGGGTCCTAGTCTCTCCTACTAATGGAAACATCTTCCCCACGTCCACTCTATCCAGGGCTTTCAGTATTCTATAAGTTTCAATCAGATCCCCCCCTCATCCTTCTAAACTCCATCGAGTATAGACCCAGAGTCCTCAAACATTCCTCATATGTTAAGCCTTTCATTCCTGGGATCGTTCTCGTGAACCTCCTCTGGACCCTCTCCAGGGCCAGCACATCCTTCCTGAGATACGGGGCCCAAAATTTCTCACAGTATTCTAAATGTGGTCTGACCAGAGCCTTATAAAGCCTCAGCAGCACATCCCTGCTTTTATATTCTAGTCCTCTCACAAGGTGGGGGGCGGGGGCAGATTTTCTAGTCGTTGTGGGGAGGGGATTTGCCGAATGGCTGGACGGGCGGCGAAAAATTCAATTTAATTCATTGTTTGAGGGGCTTAATATTCCTCCTAATTGTTGGCGGGCGTGCCGCAGACTGGAATATCGCCCGAGTGCGCAATGACGTCATCGGGCGCTATTTCGCGCTCGCACGCCCAGCTAAAAACCCTGCCCAAGAGCTTCCAACTCGGAGACGCAAGTGCCGCCAACAACACGGGCACGGCCTCGCATCCTATCGGGCACGGCAGGGCAGGCTGGGTCAGGGGTCCAGCCAGGTTGGTGCTAGGTTAGACGCCCTGAGCTGGGCCTATGTAATCGGGTTGTGGTATCCTTCCTGGGGAAAGGGAATAACTAGCTGGGGTCTCTCATCCTGATCCCCTAATCTGCTGGGAAACTCGACAGGCTCATGGGGTGATGACAGGGTCTACTGTGCCTCAGGTGACATCAAGGGATATGGAGATAGTCCCGGGAAAGTGGCGTTGAGGTAGATGATCAGACATGATCTAATTGAATGGCGGAACAGGTGAGGTGGGCCGAATGGCCTACTCCTGTCCGATGTTCTGCCCAAGACTCTTCTGACACTTGTGTCCAGGTTCACAGACCAGGAATAATCAATGGACCAGGTACCTGTGGCACTTAATAAAAAAAATCTATTTACACACTACCAACCTCTGCGACCATAAGTATCTCTATACTGCTGACTACCGTTTGTTAATCAAGAACTGTGCATCCCATGTCCCAATTCATGCCAAGCCCCATTCACCCAACACCCCTTTCCTTGCTCCCCCCACCCGCCCCCCCCCCGATCCCACATGGCTCTGAGCCCAACAACCTCTCAAATTAAAAATTCTCCTCCTCGTGTTCAAATTCCTTTATGGTGTCTGTGCACCCCCTCCACCAACTCCCTCCCTCTGTAACCTCTTCCAACTCTACGACTTTTCAAAACGTCTGCGCCCCTCCAGCTCTGGCCTCTTATGCATCAACAATTTTCATCATTGGCGGCCATGTCATCAACCATGAGGTCCTTAAGCTCTGGAATTCTTTCCCTAAGTCTCTCACAGTCTCTCTACCACCCTCTCCTTCTTTAAAACCTACTTCTGCGGCCATTTTGATCATCTGCCCTAATATACACCACCACCTGGAAGTTCCCCTCCAAGCCACTCACCATCCTGACTTGGAAATATATCGGCCGTTCCTTCACTGTCACTGGGTCAAAATCCTGGAACTCCCTCCCTAACAGCACTGTGGGTGTACCTACAGCACATGGACTGCAGCGGCTCAAGAAGGCAGCTCACCACCACCTTCTCAAGGGCAATTAGGTATGGGCAATAAATGCTGGCCCAGCCAACGAAGCCCACAACTCATGAAAGAGTAAAAATAGTTTTCTTACTACATTAAAGGGGCGATATAAATGCAAGTTAGTGCTATTGTCGTTAATAGTGCACAGTGTAATGTTCAGGTGAAGCGAGCCTAGAGGATGGAGAGTAATTGGATTGTGGCATACCGATGTTTATACATCTGCCACTGTAAAGCCGCAGATTTTGTATTCCCCTGACAAATACTGTCCCCCACTGGCAGGAGGCTGTAATTACAGCATGACAGGATTACATTGGTAATTCCCATTGTAAACCTGGATGTAGGAATTTACAATGGGAAAGATTGACAGGAAGTCCACACTGACTTTGAAAAAAAATATATAGTCGATTTAAAATCACTATAATGGATTAAAACTGTTCCTTTAATTACAGCTGTTGGTTAAATCTGGAAGATGGTTTTTTGTGGAGCTTCCTGGGACCAGTTTGTTTCGTAATTTTGGTAAGATTTTTCAGAGGGTGGGAAGTTATGGTTGACAAAGTTGACATCCAAATCCTTAATGGGGTCTCGCCTCACCTTGTGGTTACTATTATTAGTCGGATGCCAACCTGTTAAAGGCAAACAGGTTAATGCCAATCAGGAATGGGAATTGGGTGCACTCAGCTCTCATTTGCAAAGTTTGTTGATCAATAGCTCAACCCTCATCAGGAAAATCACAGAAATTTACAGAACAGAAGGAGGCCTTTCGGCCCATGGTGTCTGTACTAGCCCACAAGTAGCCTAATCCCACCTAATCCCACTTTTCAGCTCTTGGTCCATAACCTTGTAGGTTAATGTACTTCCAAGTGCAGATGTAGCCAAGTAATTCTTAAATGCAGTGAGGGCTTGTGTTTCCCTCACCCTTTCAGGCAATGAGTTGCAGTTCCCCACCATCCTCTGGGAGAAAAATCTTCCTTGAAATCCCTCCAAACCGCCTACCTCTTCCCCTAAATTTATTCTGCCTGGTTATGACCCTCAACCAAGGGGAATGGGTCCTTCCTAACCACTCTATCTAGAGCCCTCAATTTATTACACTTCAGTTCGGCCTCCCCTCAGCCTTCTCTGTTCCAAAGAAAACAACCCCAGATAATCCAATCGTTCCTCATGGCTAAAATTCTCCAGTCCAACCAAAACCCTTGTACATCTCCTCGATACCCTCTCTCGTACTTAAGTCTTTGACTTTTTAACTTTAAGACAATTTATCTCCATACTCCTTGTTGATCTGATGGGGTAATATTATTCTTAGAAAAGAGTTCAAGCCAGGATGTATTTTATTTCCCTCCATCCAGGGTATTTAACACACGTCCCCCTTAACCTGATGTTTCTTCCCTGAGGTTTCTGAGGGGGAATATTAAAAATAGAATGGGTACTTACCCCTGCACTGGGAGCACAGGTAGGATTGGGCAAACGATGCCCTGTGTCCCATCCGATCTCATCCTTCCAGAATACCATCCTACCAATTTCCTCTTGCAAGCTAACATTCAGCCATACAGTAGTAAAGCCTTGGTACTGTTGCACCTAGTTGTTGCCAACTCTAGCTGAACTTATTCCTGGAGGCTTTATCACCTGACTTCCTGCCCCCAACTGTCCCACCCAGTCGAACATCCTCTTTCCCCACCACTGATAATTTTTATAATCAACAAACTAACCAAATAGCTTAAAAAAAATGTAAATACCTCAATGATTTTTCTCCTGAGCTTCATTGTCCGGAAGATTAACCGGAAGATGGAGGCTTCAGGACACTCCTTGAGGGTTAGTATTGTATGTTTTATATCTCAGGTCTATGCAGAGATGGCACTAGTTCCTATGTGTGTAAAAACTTTACCTACAGTGCTTCAAAATATCTCTGCAGTCACAAAATGTCTGCACTCGTGCTGACAGCTCAGGCTTCGAGGTCCCTCTCCAGCTTGGTTTACTTTTCTCTCAGTCCCCAGCCAAGCTCAAGCAACCAAGCACAGTGAGCATTGATTGTAAGCAGACTCACATAATCGAGCACAGAACTATTCAACACTACAGTGGGCACCCAAAGGATAACACAGCACTAGGTCATGTGCTCAAGTCATGGAATGCGGCTTGAGCCATTGACTTGGTGTGAGAGGAAAGAGTGGAACACCCAACATTAACCGAATGAAACAGAAGTGCAGATAAGCTGCCACCTTAATATTAGCACTTTCCACAAAAATCGCCTATGTATATTTTGGTTCCTCCTCAATATGGAACTACATATAAATGCAGGTTGGTGCTACATATGGAACTACATTGAGAGCTGATGGGCCTAACCTTCCAGCCTTCAGTCTGCTGAATTATTACATTCCCTCCCTCACAGCCTGTGCTCTTTCCTTTAGATTTTTAACATTCTTTTGTGGGGTGTGGGTGTCGCTGACAAGGCCAGCATTTTGTTGCCCATCCCTAATTGCCCTTGAACTGAGCGGCTTGCTAGGCCATTCCAGAGGGCAGTTAAGAATCACCCACATTGCTGTGGGTCTGGAGTCACATGTAGGCCAGACCGGGTAAGGACGGCAGATTTCCTTCCCTAACGGGCATTAGTGAACCAGATGGGGTTTTTATGACGATTGATGATAGTTGCCACGGTCACCATTACTGAGACAAAAAACAGAAAATGCCGGAAAAACTCAGCGGGTCTGTGGAGAGAGAAACAGAGTTAACGTTTTGAGTCCGTGTGACCCTTCCTCAGAGCTGAAGAGAAGTGGAAATGTGATGAAATTTATACTGTTAAAGTTGGGGGCGGGGTGGGGGTGGTGAAACAGGTGAAGCTGGATAGAAGGCCAACGATAGGTGGAGGCAAAAGAGGGATTGACAAAGATGTCACGAACTAAAGGACAAAGGGAGTGTTAGTGGTAGTGGTAAGGGCTAAAAAGTGGTGCTGATAGTGGCATAAAGGTAAGAAAGCAGACTTTTATCGACATTACCGAGACTAGCTTCATATTCTAGATGTATTAGTTAGATTTAAATTCCACCTTGTCTCCAGAGCATTAGGGTGGACCTCTAGATTTTTAGCCCAGTAACATTACCACTATGCCACCATCTACCCCATGCATACACTATAAGGTTGCATAATAGTTATCCAATTGGACTGACAATCCAGGGAGTTCGATAAATGATCCTAGGATGTGGGGCAGGATTTTCCCCTGGGCTTTGGGACCCTGACATCGGAACATAATGGGGGGTCCTGAGGAGGTTCTGGGAGACAAACTGGGGGTGGATGGCGGGGGGAGTGGGGGGAGGTGGGTGGGGAAGGATTTTCTCATCATCCTATTAAGGTTAGTAGGTGGGCCCCTGACACTGCTAGCCCAATTACAGGGTTGGCAGCTCTGGAGCCCCAGGAATGGTGGACACTGCTGAGGCAGGTAGGAGACAGGGAAGGTACTTTAAGATGGAAGTACAGATTCAGAGGGGCCAAGCAGGCAGGCTCCACAGAGCAGAGGGAAACCTCCGTGGTGGAGGGGCAGCTTTTGGACCGTGGGGTGCAGCCTTTGCCGTTGGCAGCTTCCTTTTTTGGGGAATGGAGCCTCCGGTTCCAGACTGGCACAGGGAGGCCGCCTCCACAGAGCTGGCAGCCTCCCCCACGCGGCCGGGAGGCTGCTCTGACATGGCGAGATGCCAGCCAGCTGGTAGATTGTTATATATTTAAATCGGCTGCCCCTCTCCAATCGGCAGGCAGCCGATCCCACATCCTGGGCCCCCCTCTCGGAGAAACATGCCCGGAGGTGGGAACGTAATCGGGAGCTGTCCTGACACCACTCCCCACTTTTTCCCAGCCCTGCACCCCCCCGGCCTCCAATCTCCACCACTCACGGGGCCAGGAAAGTTGAGACAAGAGTTCTTGAGTTCATGAGCTGAATTGAAATTCAGTTAAATAAAGTGGGAATAGAAAAACTACGGTGACCATGAAACTAGCAGATTGGTGTAAAAAACAATCTCCTTTAGCGAAGGAAATCTTGCATCCTTATCCTGTCTGGCCTACATGTGGTTGACCTTTAACTGGTTTCTGAAATGGCCTAGCAAGAGGCCTAAGAAGGTGGCTGACCACAGCCTTCCCAAAGGCAATTAGGGAGGTGTCTGTGGGTGGGGAACAGACCATTGTCCCCCACTCCTTGTGGATTGTGCCTTTGCAAAGAAGGTCTGGAGAGAGATGCAGTGGTTTCTGTCGAGGTTCATCCTGAGCAGTTATGTGACACAGGACTCTGTGCTCTACGGGCTGTTCCCAGGGACACACACCGAGACAAACATCAACTGCAGCTGGAGCACTGTCAACTCGGCGGAAGACGCTCTTTGGTCTGCCTGAGACTTCCTGTCTGCCAGTGCAAAGAGTTGTCTTTGACTGAGTGATGTAGCCTGGCATGTTCTAAAGCCCAGGACTATGTGCTGAGGGACGCACTAAAGCTTGGGGCAAAGATGCAATGGGGAAGGTCGCTGTCTAAGGCCTTTCAGCCATAGTGCACTGAGGGGCTGGGAATTGTATAGACCCCCTCGGGCTGTACGTCTGACATGGAATGTACATTGTGAATATGAAGAGTATTGAAATCGTATTTAGGAACCTCAGAGAGGAACACACTGTAGGGAGAAAAGTTGAATTTTATTTCACTTTCTGTAATTTTCAAGTCAATGTTTTGTAATGTGCTTTTACAAATGTTATAAAGTATATTTCTCAAAATAAAATTAGGGCAATAAATGCAGCCCTTGTCAGTGATACATACATCCCATGAGTGGGTAAATAAAGATCAGAGAACTCAGAATTGAATTGCATACCGCTACTTTCTGCTGTTTGGCACTTGTTAATAATGTAAATTTTAGCATCATACTAATGCCAAGGTGAACTGAATGATACTATTTTGCAGGTTAATACAATTCTCTTCTTAATTACACTCTGGATCCTGAAAGGAAAGATTTCCAGCCTCAACGCAGACGTTTCAAAAATTAAGGACTCGAGGTAGGTGTTGGAAAACTCACTGGAAAGTGGGTGACACATTATTTATCAATCCCAGGTCTGAGAATCCCTCTGTGCCCCCCACCCCCACCCCAACAACCCCCCAACCCGACCCCCCCAACCCCACCCCCCCACACCCCCAACCCCACCCCAACAACCCCCCAACCCCACCCCAACAACCCCCCCCAACCTGACCCCCCCCAACCCCACTCCCCCAACCCCAGATTTTTTGGGGCCTGTGTGATCTTCAGGATGTCGCACGGGTGCAACGAACAGGCAGGTGGGTGGGTAGGACATGTTAGTACAAACCTCATCCACGGGCAGGATAAGAGGGGTCAGTGGGGTCGCGAATGTGCTCAGTCAGAGATTTGATTTGGAAAGTTACTGATACCTGCCTGTGTGAGCAGAAATACTTCAAAACGCATACCAGCAGCTTGGGCAGGACTCACAACCTTCAGGTCAGCACTCTACAGTGAAGATCCTTTTTGGGGCCTGCAGGTTTCAGGAAGCCTTCCCTGAGCCTGAGGATGGAACCTGTGCTCTCCACTGGAGGCAGCTTCTCTGAGGAGGAAGGGAGGGCCAGAAGGGGGAGGAGTACACACTCAGCCTCTAGGGGGAGCCACCTTTGGGAGGACAGGAACAGGCACAAGGGGCGCAGGGCCAACGGGAAGTCTAAGGTGGAAGGAGCCACAGAAGATGCCACTATCCTGCTGCCAGGGAATACAGGCGGCGAAGCAGCTACCTCAATATGACTGAGGTGCAGAGCCGAAGGAGACTCCGACTGTCAAGGGAGACAGTCAACTACATCTGTTAGATGATTGGCCCTGAGATCTCCACTAACTGTGTGGGTGGACACCCCATGCCAGTGGCTCTGAAGGTCACAGCTGCCCTCAACTTCTATGCCTCTGGTTCCTTCCAGGGCTCGGTGGGTGATCTTTGCGGTGTCTCCCAATCAGCTGTACACACTTGTGTCAAGCAGGTCACAGACGCTCTGTTCAGGCGTGCATTGACCTTCATCCACTTCTGCTGGGACCAGGCAAACCAGGCACAGCGAGCCAGAGGCTTCACGGCCATTGCTGGCTTCCCCCGCGTCCAGGGGGAATAGACTGTACACATGTGGCCATCAAGGCGCCAGCAGGTGAGCCCGGTGCCTTCGTCAACAGGAAGGGCTTCCACTCCATGAACGTGCAGATAGTGTGTGATCACAGGATGCTGATTCTACAAGTCTGTGCCAGGTACCCAGGCAGCTCCCACAACGCCTACATCCTCAGACACTCCCAGGTGCTGGGGCTCTTCAGTGCTCCAGCCCGGCTGGATGGATGGCTGCTGGGTGACAAGGGCTATCCCCTCAGAAGGTGGCTCATGATGCCTCTCCACCATCCAAGAACAGAAGCTGAGGAGCGCTACATAGGAGCCAGGGCTCCACAAGGGCTGTGGTGGAGAGAGCCATCGATCTTCTCAAGATGCGCTTCCGATGCCTGGACCGATCAGGGGGTGCACTCCAGTACCCCCCAGACCGTGTCTCGCTGATAGTGGTTGCACGCTGCGCTCTCCACAACCTGGCGCTGGAAAGGGGGGACACAGTGGACGAAGAAGATGTAGACACAGTGTCTGCTGCAGCACACGAGTCCAGCAGTGAGTCCGAGGATGAGCACAGGGAAATGCTGAGGGGGTAGACGCTGAGCCAGGCATACTGCAGGGAGGCAGGGACACCCGGGAGGCTTTAGTCAGCTAGAACACTACAGATGGACCTCCGACAAAAGTCCGTGCTGCAGGCTCCAAACTCGATACCTGAGTGCTAGATCTGCTTGGAAAGGGACATTAACTAAGAGTCTTGTCAATAAAGCTCAATGTGACACAACTTAGTCATAACATCATGGGTAACCATACACCTGCAGAGGAAAAGAGGCACCCTCAGCCATGGTCACATGTCTAAATTTAATGATATAACAAAATGAACTTAAGGAAACAAAATGACAAAGGTGTTAAACACCACACCAACTAATCATGGCCTCATTGCAGGGGCAACACAAAAGCACCAGTGAGAAACCCGTGGTGTGCCAAAAGTGCCTTAAATTTATGCTTTTGGGTGCTACATCTTGGTGCTGTCCCCTTGCTGGCACTACCATCTGAGCCAGACTGCTCACTCTGCTGTCCTGTTGGCCTCAATGACCTTGGCGACCAACCTCTGGCCCGTGGAGCCTGTGCTGGCCCCGCCTGGGAGGGAGCTGCCAGTTCCACAGCTGGCACCTCCTCAGTCGTCGCAGCCTCGCTGGATGCCACTGTCACTGCAGAGGGGTGGAGTAGCTGCTGCCCTCATCTGGAGCGCCCTGAGAGGAGCCCGCAGAGACGTGAGCTCGCTTTGGACCTCCCTGCTCACCGTGGATGGATGGGCACAGAGCTGGGAAACTTGGTGCCCAGATCATCTCCCACACTGGCACTGACCAGCTGAGGTCAATGCCGATGTGAGGGCTTGCTGGTCTGAGCGCATCCCCAGGAAGCCCTGATGAGTCTCCTGGAGGAGCCTCTCCACGAGAGTCGCCACTCTCTCCATTAAGGATGCCTGGCGCTTGGCCATGAGGCTCATTGCATCGGCGATGATCCACGTGGACTCCTCCATCACGGAGACCAAGCCAAGCATAGCCTCATGTATCTCCGCCAGACCCTCCCGCACATCCTGCTGCACTTCCAGCCTTTGCTGCCTCACGGACGACTCCAGAGACACATCATCAGGCACCTACTGAGCATGTGCCTGGTCCCCTGCAGTCCTCCGACTGCTGGCGCCATGGGCACTCTCTGTCTCTGCCAGCTCCTCGAGCGACTGTGAAGTGCCCTCACCGCTGTGCCCTGGGACACTAGCCGATGTTCTAACTCCCACCGAGGTGCTAGTATCTGCACTGGTGCCTGCCTGGCAGAGATGGTGTGACGCTGGTGAGACTTCAGGGCCCTCAGGTGTGAGAGGGGGTCTCTGCTTCTCCTCCTCCCGGCCCTGCTCTGATGATGCTGAAAGGAAGAACAAGGACATTGGATCAGTTAATGTGGAGACAATGTCAATGTGCATCCCTGTCCCCCGGATCATTCTGCACTCATCCTTCCATAAGCAATGGTCAAACCATGTTGCAAACTTCAATCACTGAACATTCAGCAGTGCCATGGCTGCTGGGACACGAATGGTGACCTCACTGCTGGGCAAACATGCCTCCCCGTGGCACCCCAGCCTCACCAACACCGGTGGGCCTGGGCACATGGTGCCCCTCCAGATCAAGGGCCTACTCGAACCTGGTAATGATGGCCAACTGGGTCAGCCCTCCGCCAGTCCTCGCCCGCTCTGCAGCATTATGAATGTTCTTCTCCTGAAAATGAGAGAAGATCATTGATTAGTGCAAATTGTACCTGGACTCTCTTCGCACACGGCCCACCCCAACCAGAGTGGGACATATCAGGGCTCCAGTGCCTTCTCACCCCGCAGCTGCCGAACATTCACACAAAGATGCCAGGCTTGTCCCCCCTCCTTGGCCAAATGCAGCCGACATCACATTAGGCACCACACGGTCTCACCTTCCATAGCAAGGAGACGCAAGCACGTGGAGCGCAGAAGGCAGCAGGTGGTTCAGTGCCATTCCACCTTGAAGCTCCCCTCCCAGCACGTCATCACCCTGAGTTGGACATGTTCTGGAGTTCCAGCACTGTGCCCAGGTGCAGCTCCTCCAGGCTGCCCCCAAACCGGTAATGTGGGTCTCAGTGTACCACACGCTGCGGGCACAGAACCCATCTCTTCACCACCCTGTCAGGGTGACCTCGGCATGGCCAATACCTGCTGGCCCACCCAGCAAAGGACACATACTGTCAATGATTCAATGCAATAACTACACTCAGAGTTGAGGGGGGGCAGTAGGGGGTAAAGCCTACCTGCTGGGTTCAGTGCCCAATGCCAAAATTGTCCTCACTGTTCCAGAGCGCAAGAGGTCATTGAAGCGCTTGCGACACTGGATCCAGGTGCGCCGCACCACGTCACAGGAGCTCACCACCTCCGCCACCTCCTCCCGGGCGCGTTGTGTCATGTGGAGGGGGCCTCCTCCTCCCGTCCCTCAGAACGAGGACCTCCCGCTGTGCTGCCACCTCCTGGAGGAGGGCAGCGAGGCAATCGCCTGAGAAACGAGGGGCACAGTGGCCCCCTTTGCCCTACCCTCCTGCCTGGCCTGCTCACCAGCAGCGCTCTGGGCAGCCCTTCTGCTGGTCATGTTTGTCAGCCTTTGCAAGTCTGCAGGAGCATTTTTAAACAGGCCGCCAGGTCGCCATTGGACCTGGTGGTTATAGCAGCCCCGCCACCGCCTGCCCACTCCCACTGTCCTCGGGAGCCACGCTTCACACTGGGCGGGCCTTAATTGGCCTGCCCACGTAAAATGGCGGCACAGACCCGATCGCGGGCAGTGATCGGGTCCGCACCTGCCCACTCCCACATGGCCCACCCAACAGGCAGAAAATTCTGCCCCAGGTCTCCATTATCACCATAGCAACATAACCCCACAAAGTAACCTGTGCCTGTAACTCCCCAGTTTTATTAACTATAGTCCGTGCATTCACATACATGCAGTGTAACCCTGAACTAGACTTCATTACTTGCTCCCTTACTCCGAGTCCATCTATTAACTTACTATTCTCTGTTTTAGTGCTATCTGCCTCTCCCAGCATTCTGTGCACCCTGATATTACCTTATAATATTCTCTCCTGGTTCCCACACCCCTGTCGAGTTAGTTTAAACCCTCCCCAACAGCACGCACAAAATGACCCACAATGAACTCAGGAAGATACAACTCAGGACTACTTCCGTGACAAACAGCGTAGGAGCATGTGATAGGCAGAGCTAAGTGACTCCACAACCAACAGATCAGTTCTAAGCTCTATGGTCCTGGCACATCCAGTTGTGAATGGTGGTGGACAATTAAACAACTCAGTGGAGGAGGAGGCTCCACAAATATCCCCATCCTCAATGATGGGGGAGCCCAGAACATCAGTGCAAAACTGAAGCAGTTGCAACAGTCTTCAGCCAGAAGTGCCAAGTGGATGATCCATCTCAGCCTACCCTGGAGGTCCCCAGCGTCACAGATGCCAGTCTTCAACCAATTTGATTCACTCTACGTGATATTAAGAAACGGCTGAAGGCACTGGATTCTGCAAAGGCTATAGGCCCTGACAATATTCCGGCAATATTACTGAAGACCTGTGCTCCAGAACTTGCCTTGCTCCTAGCCAAGCTGTTCCAGTACAGCTACAACACTGGCATCTACCCAGCTATGTGGAAAATTGCCCAGGTATGTCCTGTACACAAAAAGCAGGACAAATCCAACCCGGCCAATTACCTCCCCATCAGTCTACTCTCAATCTTCGGTAAAGTAATGGAAGAGGTCATCAACAGTGCTATCAAGCGGCACTTGCTCAGCAATAACCTGCTCACTGACGCTCAGTTTGGGTTCCGTCAGGGCCACTCAGCTCCTGACCTCATTACAGCTTTGGCTCAAACATGGGAAAAAAGAGTTGAACTCCCGAGGTGAGGTGAGAATGACTGCCCTTGACATCAAGGCCTCATTTGACCGAGTGTGGCATTAAGGAGCCCTAGCAAAACTGGAGTCAATGGGAATCAGGGGAAAACATTTTGCTGGTTGGAGTCATACCTAGCACAAAGGGAGATGGTTGTGGTCAGTGAAGGTCAATCATCTCAGCTCTAGGGCATCACTGCAGGAGTTCCTCAGGGTAGTGTCCTCGGCCCAACCATCTTCAGCTGCTTCATCAATGACCTTCCTTCCATCATAAGGTCAGAAGTGGGGATGTTCGCTGATGATTGCACAATGTTCAGCACCATTCACGACTCCTCAGATACTGAAGCAGTCCATGTCCAAATACAACAAGATCTGGACAATATCCAGGCTTGGGCTGACAAGTGGCAAGTAACATTCGCGTCACACAAGTGTCAGGAAATGATCATCTCCAACAAGAGAGAATCTAACCATTGTCCCTTGACATTCAATGACATTATCATCACTGAATCCCCCACTATCAACAGCTTGGGAGTTACCATTGACCAGAAACTGAACTGGACTATCTATATAAATACTGTGGCTACAAGAGCAGGTCAGAGGCTGGGAATCCTGCAATGAGTAACTCACCTCCTGACTCCCCACAGCCTGTCCACCATCTACAAGGCACAAGTCAGGAGAGTGATGGAATACTCCCCACTTGCCTGGACAAGTCCAGCTCCAACAACACTCAAGAAGCTTGACAGCGCCCAGAGCAAAAGAGCGCTCTTGATTGTCACTACATCCACAAACATTCACTCCCTCCACCACTGACACACAGTAGCAGCAGCATGTACCATCTACAAGATGCACTGCAGGAACTCACCAAGGCTCCTTAGACAGCACCGTCCAAACCCACGACCACTACCATCCAGAAGGACAAGGGGAGCAGACACATGGGAACACCACCACCTGGAAGTTCTCTTCCAAGCCACTCACCATTCTGACTTGGAAATATATCGCCGTTCCTTCACTGCCGCTGGGTCAAAATCCTGGAACTCCCTCCCTAACAGCACTGTGGGTGTACCTACACCACATGGACTGCAGGGGCTCAAGAAGGCAGCTCACCCACCACCTTCTCAAGGGCAATTAGGGATGGGCAATAAACGCTGGCCCAGCCAGAGAAGCCCACATACCGTGAATGAGTAAAGAAAGTTCCAAATTGTAACAATATTAAGGAATGGGAAAATCAACCAGGGCTTCTCCTTAGAATCTTCATCCAGCAATCTGTGATGGAAACTGGATGTCAGAGAATGATCGGGTCAAACATTGTTGCGATGCCTTTCATGGTCAAATGGGTTGTCCATATTCAGGAATAATGTCCGATTTGGGGTGTCCTGGAGAGCACATGCTACATCTAAAACCGCACCCCTCTGCAGATCAGTGTTTCCAGTGTGTAATATAAACATTTCTTCCAATGTTTGAAAGGTTTTCACACAATACCTGTTCCTGTCTTTTCACAGGATGCTCACCTTCAAAGCAGTAGCACAATTTATCCTGCTGGGCTGTTCCTGGGTATTCGGCTTGTTTCAGATCAAGGAGGGGACGATCGTGATGTCCTATTTATTCACCATGTTGAACGTTGTCCAGGGCATATTCATTTTCATCGTTTACTGCTTGTTAAACAAGAAGGTAGACAACTTTGCTACTTGAATTTTCTTACACGCTCTGCCCTGATTAAGAGTTGCAGTTACATTTCTGTAACTGGTTTGAATGTATATTTGATGCGTATTTGTGTCAATGGTGTGAGCGTACGTGTGCGTGTCTGTGTGAGAGCGTACGTGTGCGTGTCTGTGTGAGAGCGTACGTGTGCGTGTCTGTGTGAGAGCGTACGTGTGCGTGTCTGTGTGAGAGCGTACGTGTGCGTGTCTGTGTGAGAGCGTACGTGTGCGTGTCTGTGTGAGAGCGTACGTGTGCGTGTCTGTGTGAGAGCGTACGTGTGCGTGTCTGTGTGAGAGCGTACGTGTGCGTGTCTGTGTGAGAGCGTACGTGTGCGTGTCTGTGTGAGAGCGTACGTGTGCGTGTCTGTGTGAGAGCGTACGTGTGCGTGTCTGTGTGAGAGCGTACGTGTGCGTGTCTGTGTGAGAGCGTACGTGTGCGTGTCTGTGTGAGAGCGTACGTGTGCGTGTCTGTGTGAGAGCGTACGTGTGCGTGTCTGTGTGAGAGCGTACGTGTGCGTGTCTGTGTGAGAGCGTACGTGTGCGTGTCTGTGTGAGAGCGTACGTGTGCGTGTCTGTGTGAGAGCGTACGTGTGCGTGTCTGTGTGAGAGCGTACGTGTGCGTGTCTGTGTGAGAGCGTACGTGTGCGTGTCTGTGTGAGAGCGTACGTGTACATGTGAATGTGTGTGCTGATGTACATCAATGGAAAATGCTGAATGTTGTGTCGTTCCTGTGACCATAAGATGCAGGAGCAGAAGCAGGCCATTCGGCCCATTGAGCCTGCTCCCCCATTCAATGAGATCATGGCTGATCTGATAATCCTCAACTCCACTTTCCTGCCTTTTCCCCCATAACCCTTGATTCCCTTACTGATTAAAAAATATCTGTCAACACAGCCTTGAATATACTTATCGACCCAGCCTCTACAGCCCTCTGCGGTAAAGAATTCCACAGATTGTGACTGACGTACATAAATGGATGTGTTTGCCGTGTAACAAAAAGCGAAAAGACAGTCTAATGTTTTGCAGTTGGCAAGTTTTTCATGTTGACGTGCAGCAGAGATGGACTTTTACTCGCATTAGTGGACGGTTTTGTCTTCAATGCTTGGCATCTGTTAGGCTCATTCGTAACATACAGTCCCTGTATTCGGTTACGTTCCCAGGTGAGGAGAGAATACCGGATGTGGTTTAACAGAATTTGGCGGCCTAAGAGGACTGAAACGTCGGAGAAGTTCTCTTCCACCTCGAACACTTACAATGTGGCGGTGAGTGAGTGACCAACCGGGGAAGAACCGGTCCTTTTATTTATTTGTAGCAGAGAAACTGGGTGTTCAGGCTAATCGATGAGCCTGCTTCCCATTCCTCTTCACCTATATCCACTTTCACGTCCCTTTCTCCCTCCCGGCCAGGACTTTGCCCTCGTTGGGCGGGCTTGGCGGGGGTGGGGGGGGGCAGTGGCTGGGAAGCTGGCCGCTGCCTGCCATTGGACGGCAATTCGACGCCGCTGGGCCAATGAAGGCCCCGCCCGGTTTTGAAATGTGTGGCGCAGGGCTTAGCGCCGCTTTGTGTGGCCGGGTGAGGAGGGCGAGCGGGGGAACTTTGCGCAGGAGCGCACACTCGCGCGCAGGAAAAGCTCCCTGAGCCACCGAGCTGCCTCAGGGAGGTGAAGCTGTTTGAAACTTAAAAAATAAAGAACGTTAAAAAAAACACACGTCCCCCTCGCGTGTGACTCTGTCACATCAGCAGGGACACGCCGTGAATGAAATGTTAAAATTTTACTTCAATTTTCAATCGCTGTTGGAAACCTCATCCCGCCCGTGGATGAGGTTTCCTAAAAAAAATCCAAAGGCCGCTTTGGCCTTTTCGCCCACCCCCGCCAACCATAAGGGTTTGGACGGGCAGCAAAAAAATTACGTTTAATTGGCGCTTTAGTGGCCTGAATAGGCCTGTCCATTGTCGGCGGGCGCACTGCCAACTCCCGCGTGCGCCTGCTGACCGATATCGCCCGAGTGCGCGATGACGTCGGGACACCTCGCCCAACATCATCTCGTGTCATTTTACACTCGGTTATGGCGCCCGCCTGACGAACGGAAAATTCTGGCCCATGTGTTTACCCAGCTTCCCCGTTAAAACATCTATAATATTCACCTCAACGTTTCCAGTGGTACCGAGTTCCACATTCTAACCACTCGGTGGTAAATAAATTCATCCCAAACTCCATTTAATGACTATCTTATTTTATGGCCCCTAGTTTTGGCCTCCCCTCAACAAGTGAAAACACCTTCTCCATGTTTGCTTTATTAAATCCTTTCATAATTTTCAAGACCTCTATTAAGACAACTCCCAGCCTCTGTTTTTCTAGAGTAAAGCACCCCAACCTGTTCAACATTATAACCTCTCGTCTCTGGTAACATGATTGGAAATATCATTTTGGCACCTTCTCCAACGCCTCTATATCTTTTGCTGTAATAAGGAGACTAGGACTGTACACCGCACTTTAAATATGGTCTAACCAATCACAGAATCACAGAATTGTTACATTGTAGAAGGAGGCCATTCGGCCCATCATGTCTGCACCAGCTCAATGAGCATTTTAACTTAGCGCCATTCTCCTACCTTTCCCCGTAACCCTGCACATTGTTTCTGTTTAAATAATCATCCAATGCCCTCTTGAATGCCTCAGTTGAACCTGCCTCCACCACACTTCCAGGCAGTGCATTCCAAACCCTAACTACTCGCCGTGTGAAAAAGTTTGTTCTCATTTCGCATATGCTTCTTTTGTGAAACACTTTAAAACTGTGGGTTGTCGATCTGTTTATGAGGGGAACAGCTTCTCCCTATCCACTCTGTCCAGACCCCTCGTTATTTTGAAAATGTCTGTCAAGTCCCCTCTTCACCTTTTTCTCTCCAAGGAAAACAGCCCCAACTTCTCCAATCTTTCCTCATAACTGAAGTGTCTCATCCTTGGAACCATTCTTGTAAATCTCTTCTGCACCCTCTCCAATGCGTTCACATCCTTCTTATAGCATGGCAATTTCAAATCATAGAATTGCCACAGCAAAGAAAGCCCATTATGTCTGTGCCAACAGGTAGGAGAAATTTCCTTAATGCCACTCCTCTGTCTCCTCGTCATTCCTTTTCCAATAATAATCCAATTACCTCTTGAATGCCTTGGTTGAACCTGTCTCCACCACACGCTCATTCCAGATCCTAACCACTCGCTGCGTGAAAAAGGTTTTCCTCATGTCGCCATTGCTTCTTTTGCCAATTTTGTTAAGTCTGTGCCCTCTAGTTCTCGATCCTTCCACCAATGGGCACAGTTTCCCTGTCTGTTCTGTCCAGACCCCTCATGATTTTGAACACCTCTATCAACGTCCTCTTCCCCAAGGGAAAGAGTCTCAACCTCTCGAATCTATCCACATAACTGAGGGTTCTCTGCTTTTCAATTCTATCCTTCCAGAAATGAAACCCGGTACTTTGCTCCTTTTGAATGGATTATCAACCTGTGTTGCTACTTTTAGTGCTGATTTTAGGTGGAATCTCTTACTGCTTGACATTGAGCATCACTCGATCCACAGGCCAATTTTAAGAAAAATCTTTCATGGTGTGTGTCGCTGGCAAGGCCAGCATTTGATGGGCATCCCTAAGTGCCCTTGAGGGCAGTTATGAGTCAAGCACATTTGGCTCTGGAGTTACATGTAGGCCAGACCAGGTAAGGACTGCAGATTTCCTTCCCTAAAGGACACTAGTGAACCAGATGGATTTTTATAGCTATTGATTACCCACAGACTAGCTTTGAATTTCAGATTTTCTTAAATTAATTGAATTTCAATCCCACCAGGTGCCACGGCGGGATTTGAACCCATCCCTCTAGAGTATTAGCCTGGATCACTAGATTACTAGCCCAATGACATTATCATTGCACTATTACACCACCATCTCCCGTGGAGCTCAGCTACGTGACTGCAATTACTGTTTTTTTGTCTGTCTTTGCCGACAGTCCTCACCTTTTGTAGTAGGCGCATTCATGTAAAGGATATTTACCCTGCTCTTCATCGAAATAGTGCCACGGGATCCTTTACATCCCCCTGAGAGGGTAGACAGGGCCTTGATTTAACACATAAGATAAAAGCAAAATACTGCGGATGCTGGAAATCTGAAACAAAAACGGACTCGAAACATTGTCTCTGTCTTCCTCTCCACAGATGCTGTCAGACCTGCTGAGTTTTGCCTTGATTTAACATCTCGTGCAAAAAGACACTTTCCTCAGTCAGAGAGATATTAAGGTTTTAAGGTTTGTCCTTAAAGGTAGAGAGAGAGAGAGAGAGGGGCAGGGATGTTTAGGAAGGGAGTTCCAGAACTTAGGGCCTTGTCAGCTGAAGGCTTTTCAGTCACATGTGGTGTAAGCCCCAATATTTATGTGCAGAAGCGTCATATAAATGGACATTAACAGACATGCTGCATTGCTGAGGTATTCCGAGATATAGATATGACGAGATTGAAGATGTAAAATCTATAATGTTATGTTTTCCTAGATGCTGATGACCACGAATGAACCCATACCTAAGTCGGAGGTTTCCTGGGTAAAATCAGACATTGGGGAAATGAGGGAGAAGTAGCACATGACTCACTGAATTCCACCATGGACTCCAGTTGGTTTAAAGAACACCAACTGGAATACATCAGGACTAACCTTCCCCAGTTTTAAGCAACTTTCTGACATTTTGAACTAACAGATCATTTGAAAATAATGCTCTTGTAACACGCCTGCTTATTTCTCCATGTCTCTCAACAACTTGTGCTTATATAGCGACATTAACATAGTAAAATGTCATAAGGCTGTCACAGGAGTTCTATCAAACAAAATTAGACACTGAGCCACATGAGGAGTGACCAAAAGCTTGATCGAAGACATAGGTTTTGAGGAGTGACTTTAAAGGAGGACAGAGAGGCAGAGAGGTTTGGCGGGGGTGGGGGGGGTGCGGGTGGAGAGATCTAGAGCCGAGGGTCCAGGCAGCTGAAGATTCCTCAGTAATAGATCGTGTGCACCCCAACATTCATGTAAGGAAGAATAAGGTCAGACTCCTAATAGATTAAAGTCATATTAACCACCTGTTTAACTGGATCAGTAGGAAGCTAGGACAATCTTAACCCAACCTGCCTGTTGGGGCATTGATGGGATCATGTGCAATGCTGATTTTACTGACTGAAGTTAATATTGGGATGGAAAATCGTAGCCAATCCTGGAACAAGAACACGTTTAACAAGTAAACCGACCAAGTGGTTGTACTGTAAAGGCTGATTTGTAAACTGGCCAAGTTTCATAACCTAACACGTCTCAAGGAACCAAGGGGACTTCGAACAACATTTTTAAAAGCAGCTGAGAGCTGAAAGGGAATTATTCATGCAGATGCACAGATGCAATGTATTAACTCCATGCACATGTTAACCAAGAAAATAATGGAGTAATCAGGCTGCACAATGACATTTACTTAACCAACTCCCCTGTCGTTGAAGTCCTGTGGTTAAGCTGTTAACAGGATTTACAGCTTGATGAGTAGCGGCCATGGTTCACCCCAGTCTGAATTGGCTGCCTCATCATTTGGAAAGTGTTAATATCAAAATTGTCCCTGGAGCTAAACTCATTCAGCAACCTTTCAGAATCCTGGTAAGCTGAGAGCTTTTCCCATCATAGCACCTTTTGTGTGATGATGGTTGAATGTCGACCAGAGCAAGGGTATTTCCTTGTGTGATAATTGGGCTATTCACTGACCCAGGATGGGGAGGTGATCAATTCACGATGGCACAAGCAAATGTAGGGGGGGTGGTTGTTGTGTCAATCCATTGTCATCAATGGGATCTTTGTGTTATAAGAACTGCGTGCTTAGGGTCAAATCGGGACAATTTACAATTGTGGACTCATGGATGGATCTGATCATTGTACAGGTGGGCACACACTACTCCGAGTGATCCCCAGGGTAAGCGGTGTTTGAAATTAAAAAGTGTTAAAGGGAACAGTGAATGTGAGACTTCCTTGAAGTTCAAGGTAACTGTGTGCGAGTTATACCAGGACATGCTGGGAATACTCAATGGGTCAAGCTGAATCTGTAGAGGGAGAAACAGAGTCGACCTTTCAGGTCAAGACCTTTCATCAAAAGGGAACAGAACGCAATGAAGGTGAACGGGGTAGAAGAGGACCAACAGGAATCCTGGCAGAGTGAAGAGTAGAATTTCCTTAGGCGGCCTTTCCTGGAAGAGAAGTGGCAGTGAATGAAACACTCATACAACAGCAAAATACTGTGGGCGTGAGGACTCTGAACTAAAGACAGAAAATGTTGGAAATACACAACTGGTCAAGCAGCATCTGTGGAGAGAAGAAGAGAACCCGATTAAATACGAGAAGGGGAATAGGATGAAAGGTCACAGACCTGTAACGTTAAATCTGTTTTTCTCTCTACAGATGCTGCCTGACCTATATAGCTTTTTAAATTTGTAATAGTGTTTGTGAGTACTGTTTGAAGTTAAAGGGAACAGTGTTTGTGAGTACAGTTTGAATTTAAAGGGAGCAGTGTATTGATGCTTGTATGTTATCCGTGGGACAATGAAGAGTTAAAAGAATACCCAGTTGTGGGCCTTGGCCACTTTGCCCCATTTGGATGGGTTTAGGTTGTTACTCACAATGAGAGGTTGTGGTGGAAAAATTAATCCAGGCTGGTCTGCTGGTTCAAGCTGATTTATTTTCAAGACAACTCCTCCGTGCTACTGACTTCCAAGTAGCTTCCACACAAAGCTGTGTCTTTTTATCCTATTTAGATGGGATAATCAATGCCCGTCACCTGTTTAACCAGCAATTGGTTTTAACAAGGTGATTGCCATTTTAACACAGGTCAGACCCTGGAATTAGTGTATAAGACGAGAGGTTCAGATTCACCTACTTACAGAATAAAACTGGCATTGGGTCTCATGAAAATTAGGTTAAAATGATAACCACAACTGGAAAAAGTGATGGGAAAGGTGAATTAGTACTTCATTCTGTCTAATAGAGATAAACCTGGGGAATATAAGGAGACAATGAAAACACAAATTGAGTTGGGGTCACATGAACAGAACAGCAGAGTACAGATCTACAGAGGCTGCTTAAGACTTTACAAGGCTTTAAGACTGAGCAGATCTCACGTAAAGCACAACTTTGGCCACCGTGGGGTAAGATGAATCTAACCCACCACCGTCCCTGCAAAGCCCATTATAGACATAGAAGGGAATGGGCAATAAAAGTGTGCAATGTGTAAAACTTGGGTTCTATCCCCGCAGTCCGATCCTATCCACGTTTCAAAAAAAAAAATAACGATACCTGCTTTGGAGACGAATAATAAAAATTATTCAGGGGACATATTGGCAATGAAGCACGAGGAAAGTTTAGAGTTTAACAGGGAAGGCAGTTAAGAGAGGGGCCGAATGTTAACTATTAATTTGCATTTCAAAGATAAACCCAAAATATTGGTTCAATGTAAGTCAGGCCAATTGGACGTCAATTTAAATTTAGGTAATGTGAAAAGTATATTTAAAACATATCTTATATCTCTGTCATTTGACATATTGTTAGGAAAGTGCTCGGTAGAAAATAAAATGCTTTGGAACTAATGTCTTTGACTTATTTTTATATATGAAGTTGAGAACAATCCCATTCCTACTCGCCCCACCCACTCATCCATCCATCCATCCCCCTCCTCATCCTCAGTATGGTCAGCCCTTCCTTATTCCCTGTGTGTCTGGTGAGGTTTTGTACTAGGCATGTGTTGTAGGGTGGCTGAGTTGTGCTATTATTAATACACTTCTTGGGTGGAAACATTAAGTTTATTTACAATATACTCAGCAGCAACTACACGTGTGCTTTCAACTCCAACTCTAACTCTACACTGACTGCTGAGGTAGCCCGCGCTACGCTCCTATTGGTTACCACTGATCATGTGATCTCTCCTCACACGTATCATTCTTAAAGGTACATTACACACTAAATAAAGCCATCATTACTACAGCATGCAATGAGTCAGGGCAGATACAATTCAGTTCTCATTTGTAAGTCATTCATGCATCACCTCTGGATGTGCTCATGGCATTGTTCTGGTGCTTTGGGTCAGTAGGAAAGAGGGAATAGGAAGGACTCTCCTATAATTGAAGATTAGGATACAGGCAAGTTGCCTATCATATCCTGAATGGTAATCATCAAGCTCTGGTCCCCAAGCGCCCCAATGTCTGTGAGTATTAATGGTGAGTGTTACTGAACCGGTAAATGCCACTGTGAGTATAACCTGATGTCACGTAATGTTACATGACCATCAACCAATGGAGCTCAAGAAGATAAAGATTTACAAAAACGATCTACATCTTTGAAAATCCCCCATCCTTGGAGAGAACTTCTTTTGTTCCCACTCCAGATAACCATTGAAGGAAAAATGCAGCACAGCTGTAGGGGGGGTTCCCCTTTTCCCTCAGAGGCCCACCCACCCCCCCACCACCACACTCAAGTTCGTGACACCAGATTCACGGTGTGTACGGCTTGAACAGAGTGAGCAGCAAGACAAGTTTCTCCTGATAATTCACGATGGTTTTATTGAATCACCCTCAATCCCACAGTTCAAAGCCCAAAGTTTAAAACAACCCATTCCCAGTACCCGACACAAAGTCACCACGACTTGGGCTTAAACTTTCTCTCTGGGGTGAAACAGTTTATCCATTATAACTCGAAAGCGATCTCTGAATAACGTCAGCTTAGATAGACACCTCTTTTGGGTCCGACACTCCCGACCTGCAGATCACCTCACTCAATCTCATTAAAATTACACCATGACCAGTCTTAAAAGATTTTCCAGCTCTCCCTTCATCTGTACACATCTTGTGGTTTCCCTATTCAGGGGGGTCTTGCAATTCCTGTGCCTTTCGCATCTCAGAATTGTCCTAAATCCAAACATCAGTGCTGTTGGGCGGACAGATTTCTTGTAATATTTAATTCACTTCTTCCTCAGAAGAAATCCCTTTTATTTATATCTGTAGAAACCACCTAGACTGTCTGTGTATGCCTTTTTGATTTCTTAGAATCCCTTAGAATTTCAGTTAATTTCCCCTCAAAGTGTTTAGCGTACCAACCCACATGAATTAGAAATAATTCACCAATTCCAATTTCTCATGCCCAGACTTACTGGTTTTGAAAAGTCCGATACTCATTGGTCAACGTTTCGAGTCTGTATGACCCTTCAACAGAACTAAGTAAAAATAGAAAAGAGGTGAAATATAAGCTGGTTTAAGGGGGGGGTGGGACAGGTAGAGCTGGATAGAGGGCCAGCGATAGGTGGAGATAACCAAAAGATGTCAAACACCAGGAGAGAAATGGAAAGCAATGAAGGTGAACAAGGCAAAAGAGAGATACGGAAATCCTGTCGGAGAGAGGAGCAATACTTCTTCAAGGGAGGCATTCCTTGAAGAGAAGTGGCAGTCAATTAAACGCTAAGATAAAAGCAAAAAACTGCAGATGCTGGAAATCCAAAACAAAAACAAAAATACCTGGAAAAACTCAGCAGGTCTGGCAGCATCTTGACTGCCACTTCTCTTCAAGAAATGCCTACCTTGAAGAAGTATTGCTCTTCTCCCCGTCAGGATTTCCGTATCTCTCTTTTGCCTTGTTCACCTTCATTGCTTTCCATTTCTCTCCTGGTGTTTGACATCTTTTGGTTATCTCCACCTATCACTGACCCTCTATCCAGCTCTACCTGTCCCACCCCCCCCTTAAACCAGCTTATATTTCACCTCTTTTCTATTTTTACTTAGTTCTGTTGAAGGGTCATTCGGACTCGAAACGCCAACTGTGTTCCTCTCCATAGATGCTGCCAGACCTGCTGAGTTTTTCCAGGTATTTCTGTTTTTGTTTTGGATTTCCAGCCTCTGCAGTTTTTTGCTTTTATCTCATTGGTCAATGTGTTTGCATCAGATTTCCCAGACTCAAGCCCTTTGTTTGGGAAATAACCAATGGTCTGTATGGGATAAGCTCAAATTCCTCTTAGTTTCCTTTTCTTTTCCCCAAAAAAAAGCAAAGGGCGGGATTTTCTACACCCGCCCGCCATTGGGATCTTCCGATCCTGCCACACGTCAATGGGGGGCTTCTGGCTGGGGCTCCACCTCGCCCCTCGCTGTGGGGGGAGGGGGTGGGGGGGGCCTGCCCGTGATGGGGGCCCGAAAATCCTGGCCAAAGTCTTTAGCCTGTGACTACTTTGTGATATTGAAAATCTGCAGCTGAACCCTCCACTTGTTGAAGCTGCTGTAGATCTTGATCCTGCAGGAAAAACAGAAAAGGTCCATTTAGCTGGGGGCAAAATGGGTTAATTTGTCTAGACATGTCTGTCGATTGAGAAACAATGCCCAATACAAATAAATTTTAAAAACAGAAACTGTTTCTATGTTTTGAACTCTCGTGATATCTTTTACACACTCCTTCAGATTTCTTACCGTTCTCCTCAGACAGTATTTTAAATTACCCTTCCAATGGGTTAAAATTCCAAGCTGTCTGTTCTTATTTCCCCCACTTTTGGCAGCCTGAACTCAAGTTCCGATTAGTGGTACCCATTCCCAAAATTTTCTCTTTCTAGGGACAAAATTCCCAAATCCTTAAATTTAGTGACACGTTTCCAACCCAAGACTAATCCAATAAGAATTTAGCCACGATCACTTCAAATATCCCAGATTCCAATCAATCCTACCAAACACTAAAGCTACATGTGTGAACTCGTATCTGGTTTAAAATTCCCACACGTTTCTCAAAATACCCTGGAATCATGATTTTACTTCACTAATTACACCTCCCTTTTAAGATAGCTATCACAGTTTCAGGGTAAATTTTAAAACATGCCCACCCACGCCCACGCAAAATCTTTATCACACGCACATTCTCTCTCTCAAACACATTAAACAAACAGCTGTTTGAAAACCACATACGAAAACAGATCACAAGGGGTTAAGCAACTTTTAAGTGACACACACACACTGACTTGCAGACATGCAGTGAAATCAAAGAGACAAAGACCCTCTCTCTCGCCATCAGCACAAGTGTACAGCACAATTAGATTTAACACTTCCGACATCCAATTATTGATGGGCACTGGAGCGCAAATTCAAACAAGACACTCTATTAAAACACAGACAGAAACTGAATCCACTCATATACACACAAGGTTTCTTTTACTGTTCACACAGCATTTTAACTATACCGTGGACATATCAACTTAATTTCTTCCTTTCCCCTAACCATTTTCCATGACTTCAAAGTTCCTCTGATATCTCAACCTTACGCAAACAGCTGGACCATGGTCTCACTGACAGAGGAACTCATCTCTTCTCATCTCAGCAGGGCCCAGTACCTGTTGCCTGCCCGTTTTCCCTTTTAAGTTCCGAATTCCCTTGCGTGCCCTGCACCCGACATTCTCTGACTCCTCGCCACGTTTCTCAGCACAATAAACTGTTCTAACCAAAACGTCTGTTACCTTTTCAGCTTTTTCTCCTCCAACCTTTCTTGAATGAACACAACTTCTGCAAAAGGGACACTGTCCCCCTCCTCCAGGCATTCAAGTGAACAGTGTCTGGGCCTCTTTATTAGACAACTTCTCTACTTCAGAAGGGACCTTGTCCCTGTTCTATCCCTTTGCCAAATGGTAAGTTGCCTTCACACCCTCACACTTAGTCTTCCAGTCCTGAGCCTGTGCCTTGGCCTCATAATATAACCTCTGATACTCGTTTCTCTCTTCCTCTACCTTACAGACCTGACCCTGATAATGGCTCACGGGCCTGTTCAGGCCCCAACTGTCCGGTGGTCCTTTACCAACTTTACTTCCTCAAGTTCCTTCATCAAACGGTTAACTACTGATTCCCTGTCTGAGGCTTGTTTCCTCGACTTCTTGTCTGAGTTTAATATTTTCACACTGATCTTTACGGTGTTGCCATGCAACCACAGTGCCTTTTCTATCTTCTTTTGCCTTTGGGAAGACTTGGACCACCCCTTGACCCATCGTAATGGATCCGCTGGATTAGCTATTACCCTTAACCACGCCTCACTTGGCTTTAGCTTCTCACAAATATACTTCTGTAACCCCATTTCCATTGTCACGAGAGCATCACTCTTCCTCCCCTACTTTGTCCATGGTGCTGTCTGTTCAGCCATATCACCTAAGAAGTACTTAGATGAGCACTTGAAACAAACCTAGCACACAGGGCCATGGGCCAAGTGCTGGAAAATGGTATTAGAATAGATAGGCACTTGATGGCCGGCATAGACACGATGAGCCGAAGGGCTTGTTTCTGTGCTGTATAACTCTATGACCTACTGGTGTCCTGTCGTGCGGTTGCCAATTCTGTAAGGGTTCCTCTTTTTCCCTCAGAGACCCTCCCCACACTCAAGTTCGTGACACCAGATTCATATGTGATGGCTTGAACAGAGTGACCAGCGAGACAAGTTTCTCCTGATAATTCACGATGGTTTTATTGAATCACCCACAACTCCACAGTACAAAACACCAAATTTAAAACAACCCATTCCAAGTAACCGACATAAAGTCAACACAACTCGGGCTTAAATTTACAAAAATGCTAACTTCACACAAAGTCCCCACGACTAGGTATCCTTGTAACTCTCCCAATGAGTAAAAGACAAAAAGCTTTGACAAAATGTCTTTTTTTTCAGCAGTTCTCAAGTTCTGTACCACCAATTGACTAAATGGACTTCAAGTGCTGTCTCTATGTTCAGGAAATGGTGCAGTTTATCATTTCAGATCTAGAGGAAAGCAAGATTGCCAATCTCTTTATCTGAGAGTAAAGTGAGTTCATCGGATGAGGTGGAGGAGATTATTTCAGCTCAGTTATCTCTCACGGAAGAACTGTTAGCAAGAACTGACTGCTCATTTTTCTGCTTTTCCAATGAGCCAGGCAAAGCAGATTGTAGAACATGTCAACTTCCAAACCAGCCTCCAATGGCCCGGAGTCTATGGACGGAACAGGTGATGTCAGTCTCTAAAAATGGACAAAGTGGTCAGGCTGAAGACGATACTTCAAAACATTGAATTGTTCAGCACAGAAGGAGGCCATTCAGCCCACCTTGCCCGCGCCGGCTCATTTGAAAGAGTTATCAACAAGTCCCATGCCCTATTCCTTCCCGCATAGACCTGCAAATGTTGTATGTCCAATTTCTTTTTGAAAGTTAATCACGAATCTGCTTCCGCCATCCTTTCAGACAACGGCATTCCAGATCACAACGGCTCACTGCGTTGAAAAAAAAAACAATCTTCTCATTCCACCTCTGGTCCTCTTGTCAGTTATCTTAATTAAATCTGTGTCCCCTGGTTACTGGCCCACCTGCAACTGGAAACAGGTTCTTGTTATTTACGCTACTGAATCCCCTTGTAAATTTGAACACAAAATTAGCAAACGTATAGCTGACCTGAAACGGGAGGAGAAGCTGGAGGTGCTGAGTGTGCCAGGGATTTGGTTTGATGAAAAGTTATTGATAGGTGTTGTTTAGTGCAGAGTTGCAGTCACACTCTGAGTTTGTTTCATTGTCAGGGCTGTACAATTTTACAGTCAGTCTTACGGAAGGTAAAATACATCCATTTCATTCCAACGTCGGAGGCTGAAAGAGAGAACCCGATCGTGATAGCACCCAGAAATCTAATGATCTCAGCCTTGATTCCAAACCTCTGAGTGAAGAAACTTTTCCTCATCTTAGTCTCACGTGGTCAACCCTTTAACCTAAAACTATGGTCCTTAGCTCTGGGCTCTCCAGTCAGGGGAACCAACCTCTCAGCATCCACCCTGCAAAGCTCTCTCAGAACTTTACACAGGGTTAGGGAGGACCCTAGTTTAGATTTAAGTTGTATAAGGTCGCATCTAGGTTAGATCGTAGGAGGTGGTTCTTTGCCCAGCAAGTAGTGAACCTTCGGAATAGGCTGACTCACTGATTCCTCAAGCGAGATCCGGACCTGTATTTGGATGGGACAAAGCTCACTTTGTACAAAAAGGCAGGTAGTCTATGACATTCATGAGATAATAGCATGATCTCCTGGACTAGTTTGGATCAGTTAAAGGTGGGGTTGGGGGTGGGAGGGATATTGGTGGCGGGTGGGGATGGTGGTTGTCGGCTGTAGAAGAATTTAACAAGACTTTGTTTCCCCAAATTTGGAAAGTTAACTGTTTTTTTTTTCACCTCTCTTGGCGGAGAATGTATACATCGTAATACACAAGGCATGGCAATTGTATGTTTACTTGCATCATTTTACGCTCCTCTGTGTTAAACTGCACCTGCTATGTGTCTGCCCACTTCACTAGCCTATGTCCTCCTGACCTCTTTCACTATCCTCCTCCTTATTTACATTTCTGAGTTTTGTGCCATACACAAACTTGGAAATCATGTCCCAAATCTAGACCACTGATGTACATCAAAGAAAGCAAGTGGTGCTAATGTCAACACTTTGGTGCATCATTGTATACTTCCTTCCAAGGTTAAAAAAAAAGACATGTTCATCAGCGCTCACTGCTTTACTTCCCTCTGTTAATTTCATATCCATTCTGCCACTATCCCTTTATCCTCATAGACTTAATGTTTTTATACTGGCACACAATTCTATCATGCTCAGCAACAGAAAATGCCTCACAAATAAGCACAAACTCAGGATCAATTAAAACACACAAACTCAGCTAAAGGACCCCACCAACAGACAATGCAAGGCTTCACAGATATCCTGCTGTCAATTTTCAAAATGACTGTATAGTGCAAAGGCCAAGACAATCTAGTGAAATTAATACAGTGATGTTTCCTCAATATGGTGCAGGATGCAGCCAATTCAATTGTGACATTCTGTTGATTGAGAAACAAAAGGTGAAGGGTGGGATTTCCTGGACCCGCCTGTGGCCAGGATTACCTGGGACTTTTGGCTGCCTCTGTGGTGGCCTAGACAAATAGGGAACCCACTTACTACTAAGAGGGTTAATAGAGAAATTGAATTAAATGCCTAGGCCTAAGAGAAAAATACTGCAACCTTGATGAACAATACCATCTTGTCTGACCACTGTTGTAGGATGGGCCCTGAGACATTCCATGTTGTTCTTTCTCGGGCCGAATGTAATCAAAGTTTTGATAACCAAGTGTGTAGGCACCGCACCTGTTGTGGTGGGAATGGGAACTAACTAAAACATGGATTGGTCAGTTAACGTATTCAAATAAGTGGATTGAGATGTGCAAAATTTACTGATTGGTTGTAAAATGCTTTTAAGCAAGTCTCTGTGTATTCTGCTTTGAGACGGTACAATAGCTCTCGCTGTATTGTTCTCCCTTGTGCACAAGTAATAAATGGAGTTTCTATGTATTAATGATGCCTCAGTGTGATTAATCTCCAACAGTTTCTGGAGGTCCCACCGAGATGACTAACCCCTGGTGTTGAGTCACGGAGCACCAGCGTTAGGACCTCGCAGTTCAAGGACTCCTCAGTCCACGGCAGCCCCGCTTGGGCTTCTGGGGTTCTTTGACCTGTGATCTGCCTTCGCCTGCCTGTGGCTGACTCTCAGGGTAAGCCATCTATTTAAATATTTGGGAGATTAACTTGGCCAGTAATTTAGTGTAAGTTAGTAGTAGTATTCCCAGGGGTTCAAGTCCCCTGGAGTTGAAAAGTAGTAGTAGTATTCCCAGGGGTTTGAGTCCCCTGGGGGTGAAAAAGTAGTAGTAGTATTCCCAGGGGTTCGAGTCCCCTGGAGTTGAAAAGTAGTAGTAGCATTCCCAGGGGTTCGAGTCCGCTGGAGTTGAAAAGCAGTAGTAATATTCCCAGGGGTTCGAGTTCCCTGGAGTTGAAAAGTAGTAGTAGTATTCCCAGAGGTTCGAGTCCCCTGGAGTTGAAGATTTAGTTTCTGTGTGTATTTTTGTGTATATTATTAAATAAGAATGGGAAATATGGCATCAAAGAAACTCCAGGTTCCCCCTTTGAAGGGAACCCCAAATGCTTACATGTATGTCCATTACGGTCCTGAAATTGTCCAATATGTTTCTGATTGGGTTAAATGGACTCAAAGTAAAGGAGAGAGCTTCCCACCAGCTGGAACCTTTAATCGGGACAGAATTGAGTGCTTATAATATGTTTTAAGGGAGGTAGATAGTCCGCTACTGAATTTTATGTAACTAAAAAAAAATGAATTGATCTAAGTTACAAGAGCTGTTTGTGCTGAAAAGAGAGAGAGAGAGAGAGAGGGTACCCCTAGGGGGTTAATGAGCAATTGACAAGCAGCAGCAGAGAAAATGGGAGCTTTTGTCAGTTTGAAGGTCCCTATAGGTGGAGCCTTCAAGATCCCTTTATTCCCCCACTGCTACTCGAAGATTTGTTTAGAGTTAAGTTCAATATTATAAGAGTATCGATACATACCTTTATCTATGTGTTTGTTTGTGTGCAATGAAGCATTTGTATGTGAGCTTTAATGTTTTTTCTTCCCTGAATTGTTTTTTTGTGTGTGTAGTTGGACACTTTAGAGTCGAAAGCCCCATATTAGATTAAAGGAAAAGTTTATTCAAACATTCCAAAGTTTTGAGTATAAGGTTTGAGTTGAGATTTTTGGCAAAAATGGTAATTTGAAGGTAGTGTAAAGATAAAACAGGGGTTGCCTTTGTTTGGGATGAACCAACCCTTGTACCACCCCCCTTGCAGGCTAGTAGGGAATAACCCTCATCATCAGCTTCCAAGCTGATTGGGATTAATACATACGAGTTCGTATTCTAAAATTCTGAGAAAAAGAAATTACTTGAATTTCAGAAGGATTCTAGGAAAACCGAAAGACATAAACACACAGTCTAGACGGTTCCAATGGATAAAAAGGGGTTTCTTATGAAGAGATGAATTAAATATTAAAGGAAATCTGCTTTCCAAAAATGATCATGGTCAAAAAAAAACAACTTAGAGGTAAAACTATGTGGAATCTGTAGTTCAGGAATTGAAATGTAAGGAGAAATAATACTTAACAACAATTTACCACAAGAAGGATACAGGTAAAGGGAAAGCTGGAAAAAGGCTAAATAGATGTATTACTGATTATATGAATGTGCCTGTGAGCTACAAAAAGTAAGACCACAGGATTAACACCTTGATGACAGGCAGAGTCAAGCGGTTCCCAGAGAGAACTATCATTGGAAGTGAAGATACTGAGCCATTGAAAGATAGGATAAGAAGGTGCATTGTAGAGTTGTTTAAGGAATTGAGGTCTGACATGAGACAGCAGCAGGAGAGAGTAAACTGGAAGGAGTGGGGGTGCCTAGCCAGATCGATTCAGATCAGGGAACTCATTTCACAGGGAGAGTTGTTAAAGAAGTGTGTAATCTTATGGAGATTAAACAGAAATTCCATATTCCTTACCACCCCCAGAGTCCAGGGATGGTGGAAAGGATGAACTGAACTTTTAAAAAAAAACATCAATCAACAGCCCAATATTCTAATGCGCCGTGGGCTACCCCAAGTAGGACCACCAGGTTCACCCCATTTGAAATGATAACAGGAAGGGCCATGCAATTACCTGAAGGCATTATAGTAGGAGGTGTGTGGCCACTGAAAGGAAAGATACAGGACAATGTAAGGGAATTAAGTAGGCAATTACATGAGTTGAGAGAGGAAGTTAGAGACTGACAGATGATTAAGGATATGGAAACAGGCAAATCCAAAGAGCAACAACGGACCGCTCCAAGTGGGGAATAAGGTGATGGTCAGGGTGAGCTCAGAGCGAACAGGCATGGACCATACGAGGTAATTATGACAGGTGATATATGCACACTTGTAGATATGAGAACGATGTTAATGTCTCCACAGATCTACGATCCTGGTTGTGGGCCTATCAGTACTGGCAACAAGGTCAGGGATCATCACTGCTCATCCTGCACCGCAGGAGGAACTTTGATACAGCACGGACAGTGCCGAATGCGACACGCAACAGGGAATGATAAATGTAACAGTAGGAGAACAAGTGCTTTCAAATTGTAGTAAGGGTTTGCTTCAGATCGGGCACACTTAATTACCACACCGACTGACCCATCTTGTCCGACTATGCATCCAGGACCGACGAATGGTTTGGTACTGGTTAATCAGAAGTTTTGTATGATAATGTACACCATGAGCTGGTACCCGTAGTCTTGAATGTATCCGGTGTCGTTCTGTCCCAATGATGCTCAACCTATTCCCAAGCACTCTATACGGCTCTGACATGCCAGTTGATGACTGAAGCAGTTCAGTTCAGTGGCGAGACGCGATCAGGCTTGGGAGGGAACCGTGTTAAGCGCAGCCTGATAAGTGATGCCACTATGATATTCAATATAGGGACATCATTGGTTAATCCAAAGTCTGGCTACCGTGCTCGAAAGTCATGCGAGGACTATCAATAAATTAAATGAAATAGGGAAAGATATTTCAGACGAAGCGAGCAGAAATGCTGTATGCAACGCCTATGGATCTTGGGCACTGGAACAAGCCTGAGAAAATTTAAGACAGATTAAAGAAGGGGTAGTCCCTTTATGGGTAACTAATGAGCATTTATTGAATCTCTCACGACACAAGAATCATGACTTGACCGGTTGCCAGCTCAGAGGTTTAACACGTGTATGTAGAATGAATGTTGAATGTATAGTGAATAGTAATATGCTAATACACATTGTATTAGTAATACCTGTCATACCTATGTCAACGACGTAACCCAGGCAAGATGCCCACAGTGACTACTGGTATGGGACCCCAGCCATGGGGCCCGTTTGTACACCTACAAATGGACTTTATACAAATGCCTCAATGTATGGGATATAATTATGTTTTAGTTCTAGTATGTTTGTTCTCGCGATGGGTGGAGGCGTATCCCACCCAACGAAATGATGCTGTTGTTGGTGTAAAATTGCTGTTACGTGAATACATACCCAGGTTTGGGATACCAGCGATTTTATCGAGTGATAATGGACCTCATTTTATCGCTAAATTGATGAAGGAACTGCTGAAGACCTTACGATGCAACCGTCATCTTTCCTGCCCATACCACCCCCAGTCTACTGGGGCTGTGGAAAGACAAAACGGTATTCTGAAAAACAAACTAGCTAAACTATGTGAGGAAACCGGTTTGAAATGGCCTGAAACTGTACCCTTGGCGCTCATGACTATGCGCTCTCACCCTAACTGTACCACCTCCCTCTCTCCTTATGAAGTTATAATGGGACGTCCTGTGCTCCTCCCAGTGGCACCACCTTTGTCTGCTAGGAAAATGGACATCCACACTATGGATGGGGGATGATTACCTACTGTATAGCTCTTACTAATTCTCTCAAAAGCTTGCGTATGCAGGTAGTAGAAGCTCAGAAAAAGCCCACCATTGAAGACTGCCACCAGCCCAGGGACCTAGTCCTGGTAAAGACCTTCAGGAGAAAGAACTGTTTGGAACCTCAATGGGAGGGGCCTTTTCAAGTCCTGCTCACCACCCATACGGCCGTGAAGGTTGAAGGACGACCTTTGTGAATCCACGCATCGCACGTCAAGCGGACGCTGACCTCGGACGGAAGTGCTTGTACAGGAACTTTAACTGAGCCATCAGAATGCTGACTCTGATTTGGATCCTGTCCTGCGTGGTCCTTGCGGGTGCATGGACTACCAACTCTGCTGTTCGACATATGCAGGCCATAGCCTCACAAGTTAATCGGACTGAATGTTGGATTTGTACTCATTTTCCTGTTGACCCCTCCTCCTCCGAGATGCATTTTCTGGCTTTCCCCTCAGACTCCGCATGGTCCCTAGGCAATACAGGGGCCCTCATTCATCAAACACCCATTTGGAGACGGGAGCCCACCTTTGTGGTTGTTAAGGGGGAGGCCTGGCTATACGTCAGGAGAAATTATACCAAGGGTAGCACTCGGGTGGGCGAGCTGCCATTGGGTCCCTGTGCCTACCTTGCTGATCCAAGCCAGCTATCTATTCCCTCCCTCTCCTCAGGGATCCAGACCCCTCTGAGGATGAAGACCGGCGGCTAGGATACATAGAACTTGGCTAAGAATGGTGGATTGTCCTTGTAGGACAAAAGGAGGGAAGTGTGGTGGCCTAGACAAATAGGGAACCCGCTTAGTACTAGAAGGGTTAATGGAGAAATTGAATTAAATGCCTAGGCCTAAGAGAAAAATACTGCAACCTTGAAGAACAATACCATCTTGTCTGACCACTGTTGTAGGATGAGCCCTGAGACATTCCATGTTGTTCTTTCTCAGGCCGAATGTAATCAAAGTTTTGATAACCAAGTGTGTAGGCACCGCACCTATTGTGTAGGAATGGAAATTAACTAAAACATGGATTGGTCAGTTAACGTACGCAAATAAGCGGATTGAGATGCGCAAAATTTACTGATTGGTTGTAAAATGCTGTTAAGCAAGTGTTTGTGTATTCTGCTTTGAGACGGTACAATAGCTCTCGTTGTATTGTTCTCCCTTGTGCGCAAGTAATAAATGTGGTTTCTACGTATTAAATGATGCCTTGGTGTGATTAATCTCCGACACCTCTCCAAATTTTCTGTTCCCGCGGCTGGACTGGAAAATCGCAGCCAAAGTCTCAAAATTTAGTGCTAGACACCACAGAGGTGAAAATAGAAGGAAGAAGTGCAAGTTCTGGTTTTAGAATATCAAGTGTAAGGGTAAATAATGCAAGAGCAGGGGAGCATTTTGGGAATATTGATCATAACATAATGTAACAATTGAGAAGGGGAGACTCTAGTCAAATGATTGTAAAAAGGTAATTCAAATGAAATAAGAGGTACTTGAACAAATGAATTGGAAAGAAAATGTGGCAGGTATACTGGTGGATAATAACAACAACTTGCACTTCAATGTAGTAAAACGCCCCACAGTGCTTCAAATGAGCATTATCAAAAAGAATTTGACACCAAGCCAGGTAAGGAGATATTAGGGCAAGTAATCAAAAGCTCACTTAAAAAGTTAGGTTTAAGCAACATCCTAAAGGAGGAAAGAGGTAGGGAAGCAGAGAGGTTTAGGCAAGAAATTCTAAAACTTAGGACCTGAGCAAGCTAAGACACAGCCATCAATGGTGGAGCAATTAAAATTGGGATGTGCAAGCGGCTATGCCTTGGACAGTTGGAGGTTATAGAGATAGGGAGAAGGTGAGCCCGTGGAGAGATGTAAAAACAAGGGCATGGATTTTAATATCGAGGCTTATCCAGGGGCCAATGCAGTTCAGGGGTAAATGGGGCATATGACAGGAGAAAAGGACAAACTATGGGCAACATTTAAAAAAAAAGAGTATGTTTATGACGCGTTGCCAATTGATAGAGTAATCCCCAATAGCAATTCCCAAACAGAGTGAAGGTGATGCAGCAAAGGATAAAGGTTGATTTGGATGAGCAGAGCAATTAAAATCAAAGTGAGACTTTGGCAGGACAAGGTCAGCAACTCAGAGGTCCTGGAGCATGCAAATTCCATCAGCATACACTCATTGCTAAGGTAACACATCTGGAATGGCTTGGCCAGGTTCATTGGATGTCTGATGGCCGTATACCCAAAGACCTTCTGTGTGGTCAACTGGCCACTGGGCCATGACCTCCTGGCTATCCATATCTTCCTCTACTGTGAGGCCATTTGCAAGTGAGATATGAAGATCGCAGACATTGATGCTGACAACCGGAAGACAGACACTGACGGCCATGACCTCCGGAGGCTGACCACTGGGGAGGACGTTGCAGACGAGCAGAAACAAAAAGCTCAGCTGGCTGAGAATGGGGCCCGGAAGAAACAGAGGCCAGTGAATCATGCACTGTCTCAGCCCACTGTGCTCCTCCACAGGAAGTGCAGCAGAGACTGTCATGAAGTGAGGTTCCTAAGTCACACCTGGCGATGCTCAACCTAGATCTGATGACCACAGTGCAAATGAGATAAAAGGCTGTCACTATTAATTCGGTGAAGACAATCTCTTTATGGTTTCAAAGAAAAAAACTCTGGCGTCATAAACTGTGCCTCATCAATTACAATTCACCACAAATGACGGTCCTAACTTGAACACGTCACCACTACACATCCCCACTTGGTAGTTGGCTACACTTGGTCGTTGGACAGCTTGGTGGTTGGTTACACTTCCTAAGGCAGAGTAAAGCATCAGATAGGGAGGGTAAGAACATTTGGTTGTGAACAGTGGTTTCAAGTGCAGTGCGTGTCCATCGAGTTGAAGACAAGGCTGTTCCTGCTCTCTACGTGTTTGATTGTTATAAAGCAGTTCTGTTTCCATGGTACCGAATCAATCATCTTTCCCGCTGGGTAAGTTTGACAATCACACCATGCATTGGGTACAAAGCCAGGTTGTGATAGCTACTGCTTGGTCTATCTCTCCAACCTCTTTCTTTCTCCTTCTGTCCCCCTTATCCTCATCTCTTAATGAATTATCATTCCAGTGATTTCTCTCACCCATTTCTACTAATTCTTGAAGTTTTAACTACTGCAAATGTGAAGACTCGAAGAAAAATCTATAATTCTGTACTGATCTTTTCTTGCCAGCACTCGTACCTCTGAGTAGATGCCTCTGTTTGGACATCATTATTGGGGATTGCTCTATTGGTTGGCAGTGCAAAGCATTGGGGTGATTTTCATGGGATCCCCAGCTTGTTGAGCAGATGGCATGTTTTCTGCATGGATTTTTCTGTAAGTCTTGGCAGTCACTTTATTGCAAAATGGATAGACTGCAGGATCTGGCTGGTGGAGGAGCGGGAGAGAGGGGGAAGGAGAAAACAAAGAGACAGGATCAAGGGAAACAAAGTGTGGTAGAAATAACCAAGGGATGAAAGGAACAGATGATTGAAATGGACTAAAGAAGGGGTTGGCAAAGCGTTAGAAAGCGACGTGGGGAAGAGCACAGAGGAAAGGTAGCAGAGAGGGGAGGGATGTTGAGAAAGAACAGGCGAGCTGGAAGGAACAGCGAGAAGAGGTTTCAAGTCATGAAGAGCAGGTTGAGGAAAAGGGAAAACTGTAGCAATGAGACTGTCACGACAGCCGACATGGTGTCGGAGTGAGAGCGACTACAACCTACAACTAACCACGGACATATTGAACTGGTTAATGAAAACCTGTTTTTTTTTATATATATAAAAAAAACAAGAAAAGATACTGTCAAAAGATGGCCTATGCTGCAAAGGGACCCTTCTGGAAAATTCCTATGTGGGTTATGCTGACAGACCTCACCTGAGGGGGTGTAGAACGTTGCCCCCAAAAGAGGAGTCAAGGCCTACTTCAAACAGAGACACTTGAAATTGGAAGGTGTATAAAGTGCAAAGGGCGGGACTTCTGTGTTCCTGGGAAGACAGTGAAAACTGCCCCTCTCCCACCCTCACCCCCACCCCCACCCCCCAGCCAGCTACATTCCCATCAGACACCCAAAATTCATCTCCTGTTGATTTAGACCTCAGAATGTGTCAAAGTGTTTCTGGGATGAAAGCAAAATGAATTTGAATGTGAGACGTGCCTATTTCCCTCCCGGGAATACATAGAGAATTGAGTTTAAAATTGGCTCTGAAACCAGTGATGGGCAGAGCAGAAGAACAATGACAAAGAAGCAAGAAAAACACCCCTTTCTCTGTCTCTCTCTCTCTCTCTCTCTGTCTCTCTGTCTCTCTCTCTGTCTCTCTCTCTTTCTCTCTCTGTCTCTCTTTCTCTGTCTGTCTGTCTCTCTCTGTCTCTCTGTCTCTCTCTCTCTCTCTGTCTCTCTTTCTCTGTCTGTCTCTCTCTGTCTCTCTGTCTCTGTCTCTCTCTCTGTCTGTCTCTCTGTCTGTCTCTCTTTCTCTGTCTGTCTGTCTCTCTCTGTCTCTCTGTCTCTGTCTCTCTCTGTCTGTCTCTCTGTCTCTCTCTCTTTCTGTCTCTCTCTCTCTCTGCCTGTCTCTCTGTCTCTCTCTCTCTGCCTCTCCGTCTCTCTGTCTCTCTCTCTCTCTCTCTGTTTCTGTCCCTGTCTCTCTCTCCATCTCTTGCGCTGTCTCGCTGGAGACCGGTGTTTCACCAGAGAGAAGCCAACAACAGGAAAAAGAGACAGGCAGGTCATTTCTCCCTCTGAGAAAAAGCCAACAAGTGTCTCCAACAGACTGCAAAACTGTCAAAGTCAGCTTTGGAGTTCCACTGAAATCACCTAACAGCAGCAACGTAGCACCAAGTACCCCTGACGGACCAGCCTAGGGCTTATTCATATATTCTTTTTCACTTTTATTGGGACTCTTAACTTTTCTTTATTAGTCTGTTTGAATGTGTGTTGCGTTTTTTATTATTTTCCCTTGGCTTTCAGTGACTAATAAACTTACTCTTTCTTTGACTCAAGAAAACCCCCTGGTTTGATTGGCTCCTTGTTAAAAAGTTAATACATTCGGACTGGGAAAGGTATTCACGGGGGAGGGGGTGGAGGTGGGGGTGGGGGTGGGAGTGGGGGTGGGGTTGGGGGTGGGGGTGGGGGGTGCAGAATTTTAAACAAACCTTTGATGTGACCAACCGAGGGGTTTGCAAAGCGATAGGGTATGGCTCCTCACCCTGTTGTAACAGGGACACAGATGGATTACGAGAGGAGGTCTTCCAGTTTGATATATCAAATTGTGGTACGAGATTAGAAAATTGCACTAGGAAATAGCAGAAAAAGTGTAGAAAGTTTAAATTTTCCTCAACATGAATTTGGGAAATATTAATGGGAGCGTGAAAACCCAGGAAGTAGCATGTGACTTATAGGAGCAGGGAGAAGGGGCAAGAACATTGTTATATTTCCATTCGGTAATGGGGCCCGGTTTAATCTCCCCAAACAACTATTGATCTGACTCGCCTGACAGACACGCATAGGCATGAGTTCCCGACCTTGTGTCCAAAGTCGAGGCACTGAGCAATTCAGCGCAAGCGACTGCATTGGAGTCCCAGGACCTCCTTTTCTATATTTTAATTCAGTTGTAAAGAGCCTGTGAGCTGAAAATAGCCCAACATCTGAGTTTCAGAAGCGATGGTTATCCCGATATTTTCCCTTATCTTTTCACGGGATGTGGGCACTCCCAGCAAGGGCAGTGATTGCCCATCCCTAGTTGCCCTTGAAGCCATTGAGCGGCTTGCTGGGCCATTTCAGAGGGCAGCTAAGAGTCAACCACATTCCTGTGGGTCTGGAGTCACGTCTAGGCCAGACTTCCTTCCCTAAAGGGCATTAGTGAACCTGATTTTTTTTTACAGCGATCCAGTCGTTTCATTTCTTTTATTCCGGGTTTATTCAATTAACTGCATTTAAACTCCTGGCCCGCTGGGGTGGGATTTGAACTCAGGCCTCTGCGTTGTTAGCTCGGTAAGATAACTAACATGCTAGTGCACCGAGGCGTTGTTCAACACGCCCAAGGGTAGAATTTTCCGTTTGGCGTGCGGGCACGCGCCCTACATGCTCAAGCATGAAATGGCGCCCAATGATGTCAGGCGAGTGTCCCGCCGCCATTGTGCACGCGCGCTATAATTCGGTCGGCAGGCGTGTGCGAGATTCGGCAGTGCACCCGCCGACAATTAAGAGGCCGAGGAAAGCCATTAAAGTAGCAATTTTCGGGCGATTTGTCGCTGCCCGTCCAACGTCACGGTTGGCGGGCGGGCGAATCGGCCAGGTGGCCTTTGGCCTTTTTTGAGGAAGCCTCATCCCAGGGCGGGATGAGGTTCCCGTCATTAATTAAAAGAAAGGTTTAAACGCTCTGAAAAGATTTTCGTCATCCGTATGTTGAGGTGTCTCGTTCTGACGCGTGGGCATTTTTTTCCCCCATTTTACATCCTGTCTTTATTGGTTTTAAATTTGTCAGCTCCCTAAGGCAGCTCTCTGTCCTTCTGTTCTCCCCCACCCCACCCCGCGTGCCCCGCTGACCTCAGCGCTCACCCTCCTCCCGCCCCCACCCAGCCCAGGCAGCGCTGGGGCTTTCACGCCAGCCGGCCGTCAATTGACCAGCCAGAGTGAAATCGCGGCTGGGGGCCCGTCGTGGTCAGCGGTCCATTCCCCGGCCGCTCTTGGGCCCGAAAATTCTACCCCAAGCGCTGGTGAGCGAAAGATACAGAAGCAGACTTGGATTGGTTCAGAGAAATACTGGGAGATTCAGATGGCAAAGGGGGGAAAAATTGGTGCCAGATTAGAAAATCGGCAATTACCAAAAATGAGCAGGGTGCTCGCGATGTGCAACTAAGCCGCACCCCTTCCTGTTGAAGCAGGCAGCTTACAAACTTTGTGCTTCCTGATCATTTACTTTATTGCAGTGTGTGTGTTGCCAAATGTGCTGTTGAAAATGAACAGCATATCCAGCTTGGCGACTGAATAGGGGACCTGAGACAAGCAAGGCTAGTGTAAGTTTGACCTGCTGTGGAGAGAGAAACAGTGTTAATGTTTGGAGTCCAACATGACTCTTCTTCCGAACTCTTTTTCCCGTCACTTTCCATTCTTATTTCTGATCAGCAGGATTTAACGTTTACTATATAAGTTTGGGCTAGCCTGTAATAAAAGCCAAGCTACAAGCTTAAAGGGGAGGCATATTTTGGCTGGAATAGTTGCTTCTTTTCATTCTAAGAGTGAATTTTGTAGTATAAAGGGTTAAGAGAATGGATATGCTATTCTATGAGGTAAATGCTGATGCAGCACTGACATCAGGCAGCCATGTGCTCGGTACACTAGGCAGCAGATAGGCAGCCCTGAGGGGAGATGTGCCTTTCCTGTAACCCACTATGTACATACTGTAAATAAACTTGTGGTGCTGAGCACAAGGGCTGCCAGCCTCTGATTGGCCGGCAGCTCACAGTAGGTGAGACCTCTGCCCCCGGGGTCTTGATTCCAGGCGAAGGCCCACTGGCGGCCTGGCCAGTGCCTGATCGACTTACGGGTCTTCCAGAAAGGGCGTCTCTCGTCGGCTCTCCAACCGACAGGTGAGGTGCCCCAAGCAGGTTCTGTCCAAAAGTTCGGATGAAAAACCTATCGAAGGAGGAAGATTAAGGAGTCTTCCAATTCTGCTAAATGAGTGCGAGCAGGAGAAGACACAAAAGTTCTCAATTTCAGCACAGTGAGACGTAGGCAAGACTCAGGGCCACAGCACCGTCTACAGTTTAGCACAACATTGAATTTGCAAGCGTGTGCATTGAGTGCACACAAAGCGCATGCAGGACAATAGAGGAAGTCACAATGCTGCAGTATTTTAGCACTTCCTATAGTTGGATGGAGTAGAGGGAACTCAACTTCCCATCTGAGATGGGAATAATTAATGCTAACGTCTGGCGCCTAACTTGCTTCTCCGCAACCCCCATGATAAAGTTACACTTTATACCACTCAAATGTCAAATCCTAAGCCTTCTTCCTTCTCTTTCAGTGCTGTTTCTCTGTAAACTTGGAGCTCAATGGACAGCTTCTGTTGTGGCCTGCGAGTCTGGATATGAAGAAGTTGATGGACGACGTGAAGGTAATGCCTATAAGCCACAGGTTTTGGAAAACAAAAAGACTCTTTAATATTCCTTCCTTATAAATATGGGCCTTAGAGGGTTAAGTTCTATGGGCGGGTTACATAAACCTGGCTAGCATTCGCTCGAGTTTAGAACGTTAAGGTGTGATCCAATTGAAATGTTCCAAAAGGTTTGCAGTGGATTCAGAGCAACCATTTCAAAAACAAGAGATGGAACCTTAAAATGAGAGAGAGGCCGTTTCGGAGTTAAACCAGGGAGCATGATTTCATGCAGCAGGTAGTAGAAACCTGGAACTGTCTCCCCCTCAAAGGGCTGTAAATGCTGAGGGACAATTGGAGCTTTCAAGGCTAAAATAGAATCTTGGTGGGTAAGGGTATGAGGGGGTTATAGAGCCAAAGTGGGCAAATGGAGTTGAGACACGGATCAGCCATGATAGAATGGCGGAGCTGGCTCAAGATGGCTTCCTCCTGTTCCTATGAGGAGCAGGTTGGTGAACTAATCCTGGGCAGCAAATTGAAAACTTCCACTTGGGACCGATTCAAGATGCCTTGGCGTAGGTGACATAGCTACAGAGACTGGAGTATAATATGAAGAATTCAGGACTGAGATAACGGGTCACCCTTACCTCTGAGGCAGAAGGTCCTGGGTTCAAGTCCCATTCTTGGACTTGAGCACAAAATCAAGGCTGACACTCCAGTGCAGTACTGAGGGAGTGCCGTGCTGTCGGAGGACCATAGGACTTAGGAGCAGGAGTAGGCCATTCAGCCCTTCGAGCCTGCCCCACCATTCAGTAAGATCCTGGCGGATCTGGCTGTGGTCTCAACGCAGGTGGCCTTTTTTTTTCGGTGAGATGTCACATCAAGGGTCCTTCTGCTCTGACAGGTGCCGCTCCTTCAAAGGAGAGCATGGGGGTTCTCCCCAGTGTCCCGGCCAATGTTTATCCCTCAATCAACATCATAAAAACACAGAGGACCTGGTCTTTATCACAGTGCCGTTCGTGGGAGCTTTTTGTGCATACCTTGGCTGCCACATTCCCTGCATTACCATAGTGAATGCACTTTAAAAGTACCTCATTGGCTGGACAGCAGAAGGGGCGCCCTGTGGCTCAGAAGGTGCTATATAAATGCAAGTCTGCCTTTCTTTCAGTGGTGCTGTGTATTGTCAGAATGAAACACTAAAAGAGAGACCTACTATAGGACAGAGGGGGGGCTAAACGGAATAGATGTTTTTTTGAATCATTCCAATAAATTACTGTACTGCAAAAGGCAGCTTTATATATTAAAAGGTGGAACTCAATTTTACTTTAGGAATTTCTAGACACACCGCATTTCAATGACTAACAACAACAAAGGAAGAAAGAACTTGTATTCCAATAGCACCTTTCAAAATCTCAGGATGTCCCAAAGTGCATCACGGCCAATTAAACCCTTTGGAAGTGTTGTTGCTGTTGCATTGTGGGAAATGGGGCAGCCATCTTGCACATGGCAAGCGTCCACATTCAGCAATGTGACAATGGCCGGATAATCTCTTTGAGAGATGTCGCCTCAGGGACAAATATTAGCCAGGACACCGGGCATACAGGGCATCCGTTCATGCATAAGATGGCACCTCCGACAGTGCAGCACCTTCTTGGCACCTCGCTACAGTGAGACACAAGCCTCAATATTAATCCTCCCATGACAGGCGGGGAGGAGGGTCAGGGGAGTAGGGGACGAAAATGAAAAAAAAAAGCAGGGAATGCTTCCCCAACCCATTGTCATTCTGAAGGTGGAGAGTTTCATTGGGCGGCACTTTATTAACATACTTAAATTTGACCCCTTCAGTGTAGCTTGGAGCCCATTGTAGCAGGAACTGTTGCTGTGCTTATTTTATGGGGGATGGGAACCCAGGCAGTGAAGGTGAAACAGGAGCTGCCGACTCCACAGGTTAGTGCCTTTTACAGCACTCCTTGTGGGTCAAGAGGAGCAGCAGTGCTCCTTTCATGGGTCCCTCTGGGAAGCCTTCTCCCTCCCCCCCCACCCACCCAACCAATCTCTCTCTCCCTCCACTCACTGTGACTTTTGACCTTCCCCCCTCCAGCCTTGACAACATTTCTCCCTGCAGCAAACCACAGCCCGTCCCAACCTGCACCCCCTCCCCCCACCCCCCCCCACACAAGATCCAATTTCTAGCCTTACACCTGCCAGTTGTGGGGAGGCAGTGGCATAGTGGCATTGCTGCTGGATTAGCATTCTACTGACCCAGGGTAATGCTCTGGGGACCTGGGTTCAAATCCCCCGTTCCCCAGAAATCTCTGTTCAGCCGGAGTAAGGGATTTGAAAAGTCCGGCCTACATTTCAAAAATACATAATTGGCTGTAAAGTGCTTGAAGTCCCCTATGATTGTATAAGGTGTTATTTAAATGCAAGACTTCCCTTATGATGTTTATTTAATCCTGAAATTTTAGATGTTTGGTGAGGGCTTCCTTTTTTTTTTGGGAATAAGAATATGGAGCTTATTCTTTGGTCACTCCCTTGTACAAGTCTTCCTCGGCCTGGTCACCACACGTTTACAGCAGGGTCCCTTTAACGACACCGAGTCACCGTTGGTGGTGCTTCCAGGATGTCCATCTTACTGGAGGGCCTTGACTAATTTGGAGTGGGTCCTTCGTCTTGTCAAGACGATTGTCAGCTTTTTCAGGCCAAAGGTTTCTAAGACCCTTCTCGGCAAAGAACCTATGCTGTACTAGCTGTGTTTCTAATGGTAATCAATCATTTTCTGGGCCTCCCTTTTCCCCAGTACAGCCTGAACAGGCCTGCATCTTGCTGGAGAGAGACTGTTGTGTTCAGATTTCTGATGGGTGAAGTTAGGAACAGGAGAATGGGATGAGCCCATTCAGCCCCTTAGGCCTCTACCACCATTCAATTAAATCACGACAGATATTGTATCTCACCTCCATCTACCTGTCTTGGTTCCGTAACCCTTTAGTACCTCTGCTTAACAGAATTCTATCTGAAAATGGGTACCAATTTCTGGGCCAAGTATCCCAGCAGAGAATTCAGTTCCATGTATTTGAAAGCTATGTTACAATGAAGATATTTTGACAAAGTTATTTGTGCAATGAAAATGATAATTGCTTGCAAACAGATGTTATTTAAGGACATTTCTGTCAGACCGAATTATCCGTTATTCCAAATAGTTATCAAAGGATCATATTCTCTGGTGTTTCTTTTATAATTTGATATGCCCGGCGTCTGGTTTAAAATATGTTCTTTTATGAAGAGTTTAGATTATAAATCTGTGTGCGTTGTCCATGTAGGATGAGCTCCCATGTTAAATGGGTCCCCCTGGGAGAGGGAGGAAGGTTGACCACAGTCCGCTCAGGTCCTGGCCAATTGACCAGATAAAAGAAACATGGGAACACTCCAGCTGGTCAAACTGTGGTCCTTTATCTAGTCTCTGGACAAACCCCATTTTGTAAACAACATGTCTCAAATGTCAATGACCAAAGCAGTGGTTATGGAATCTGTTGCATCGATTTTCAGCCATTTGCTATGGAGACCATGAACAACAAGCAAACAGCGTTGATTCCTTGGGGCTGCTTGCACTTTTCCAAAAACATCCAGGTGCAGTTGTTGCCATGGTTTTGTTGGTCGTGGGGTCGGTGCGGGACACAGTTTAACAGATTTTTCACTGAGTTTACATGCTACGCGGTTCCTAATGAACTCTTCTACTTGGCGATCTGTTGCTGGCCCCCAGACTGCTTCACGGGATTGTTGTTTCATCTTAACAGCACCCAAATGTCCTTCATGGACTAGATTCAATACACATTGCTGTAGCACTGTTGGGTTAACCGCTTGAGCTCCGTGTGTGATACCAATGTGAGTCCATTGTGTACTCTGTAGTGTGGGATCAGTTCTCCCTCTATTTCATGAGGCCACTCAGTTTTTGGGTATTGGCTTACTGTCTGTAATACGTTGTCTGTCGCTGATTCTATCTTCAGCTCCTCTCGCGTAACAGGATTCACAGCTGCGTGCGAGATCACTGTGACCAGGTGGTCTTTGGTGTCGCAAGTCGCTTTGCTATCTCTAACCCTGCCTGCAACGCTATAATGGTTAAACACATCAGCTACTCGTTTGCGGGAACTTCTGACGTACTCGACCTTGAAGTTGGGCTGATGAAGATGATCTGACCATCTGCAGATACGCAGAGGTCGACGACCAGATCCTGACGTAGATATCAATGTGGTCAGCGCTTGATGGTTGGTGCGGAGAGTGAGCTTTCTATCATAGAGATGCATGTGCTGATGTTCAGATGTGTAGATGCAGGCTGCTGCTGCTTCCTGCTCTCCAGTAGAGTATTGGTGTTCAGTTTCTGGCAAAATGGGCATGACACCTACACATTTGGTCATTCTCTTCCTTCAATGTACTGTGAGAGTACAGCTTCTATCGCATTTCCTGACACACCTGTTGTGACATACACTTAACACACGTCGGTTAAAATTTACGAGGACTGGCGGAGATGCTATCTTAGCCTTTAGTGTGTCAAACACTCTTTGCTGTGCGATTGTACTTTCCCACTGTGCATCTTTGCGCAGTAGCTTTTGCAGAGGCTCAGCGATCTCTGCGTACTTAGGAACAAATTTGTGATAAAAGCTGGCAGTACCGAGGAACGATGCCAACCCTTTCACTTTAGACTGGGTCTGAAGCACATGAATGGCTTTGGCATTGGCGCGGGTAGGCTTTACTCCAGCTGCCCTCGCCCTGTACCCTAGAAAGTCAATCATGGACTCCACGAAGGTGCGTTTGTCCTTGTTGAATGTCAAATAGTGTTGGGCGAGTCAAGCGAGCGCTGTTGATAACCGGTGTTTGTGTTTTGCTTTGTCCCTTCCATGGACAATGACGTCATCAAGTAATTTGAGCGTCCCCTCAAAGCCTGACAAGACTGAAGAAGCGATCTTCTGGAATGCGCGAGGTGTTGAGCTTCATCCAAAGGGCATTCTGCAGGACCGAAACACTTTCGTAAAGCTGTAAGATATCAGCTTTGCTCTGCTAGTGGTATCTGAAGCTGGCTTCTCAGCGAGTCAAGCATCATGAAGGCTGTAGAGTCATTAAATTGTGGCGATAGCTTTCAGATCCTAGGAAGTGAATTTTTTGTCTGGAATGGCTGCATTGTTGACTGCCTGAAGGTCGACGCATAGTCTAAGTTCACCATTTTTGCATTGCACAATGACTAGGTTGGATATCCGTGACAATGAATGATACTGCCTGCTTCATGATGCCATCTGCTTCAAGTCATTTCAGCTCCTTTGCAAATGAGAACAGTCTCAGATTTTGTGAAACTGGCGGAATTGACATGCCAACATGAGAAGCATGACAGTGCCCCTTAATCTGCACAAATGTGGTTAAATAAGGCAGAATAGTCTCGAACACAGTCAGAGTCATCGATCATGTGAATGTGTGTCCCAGTGGGGGTCTTCACATTTGAAGCCAAGGTTATTGAAAAGGCTTACCCCAACGTCTTCTGCCTTTGGCTACATAGAATGTGAACCTGTCTGGGGGGATGTTTTGATAACACGTTGGAATTGTGATCATTCCCAAAACCGGAACAGTAAAGTAACTGTAAGCTTGAAGAGTGTCTGTTGCAGAAATGAGAGAAAGTTGCCAAAAGTACTGATGGTAGGAGGTTGTCGCTCAATATGGAAACTTTCGCACCAACATCGAGGGGGAGCGAGACTATGATGTCCTCAATCCTGACTGAGTGTTCCTTAAAATGGCCTGGTGCTTAACCATCCTTGATGGTATACGCATGCCGCACCTCATTCTCAGGAAGCGACTTCCCCATATGTCGAACCAATGAAGTTATCTTCTTCAACGAGCTGCACATCTTTGCGATGTGGTTCCTCTTTAGGGAGTAGTTACACTTTTTCCCTTGAGCTGGGCACCGTGTGGGAAACCGATGGGTACCTCCACAATTTGGGAGCATTTCTGAGGGTACTTGACCGTGACTGGCCCCATGACACCTCTGGTGGAATGCATACTGTTTAACTATCACACTTTTCTTTGGTGTGAAGGATGTGTCAAAAGCACTGACGTCAATGTGTCCTCTGTAATCTGCTTGGATATTCGCTGGCTTTCTGCTCCAAGACAATGTACGGGTAATACCTTTTTGCAGGCCACTGATACATGTGGATTGTCTATTCCCGTAGTGAGCAAGTAGGCTTTAAACTGTGAAATCCATCAATCCCATGGTATGGGTGGATCTCCTGGTGAAGAAATGAAAGTTGCTGGAGTTGGTAAATTTAAGCTATTTTCCATCTCTTCACCAGTTGCTGTGTTTTGTACCTCAGAGATATGTAGAGATGACACCAGCTTTTATGTCTAAACAGAATTTTAATTTACAATACTTTTGACTTGCCTGGTCTCATGCTTACGGCTTCTTGCTTTCAGTTTTGTTCCTGTTTCTCTCTGTAACCACACCCAGGCTTGACTAATAGCACAGAGAAGAGTCAACAGATACACACAATAAAGAGCTGAACAATTCAATACTACAGCTAGTGTAGAGCTTCTTGAGTGATGCTGGAGTTGCACTTATCCAGGCAAGCTCTTAACTTGTGCCCTGTAGATGGTGGATAGGCTTGTAAATGCAGTAAATACCAGACAAGGGTCAGTCATGGCTCAGTAGGTAGCCCTCTTAGCTAGAGGGCTGTGGGTTCAAGTGTCACTCCAGCACTAAGTATATTTTGACTGACCTCCCAGTGCTGCACTGTCAGAGGTTCTGCCTTTTGAATGAGATGTTAAACCGAGGCCTCATCCTTTCAAGTGGATATCAGAAAAAGGCCCTGGCCTTATTGGAAAAAGAGCATGAGGCCTCCCATGGTGCTCTGACCAATTTTTTCCTTTTCCCAACATCACGAGAGAAACTCGATCTGGCCATTAGCGCATTGATATTTGTGGGACGTCTTATAGCACAATGCTCCCTCAATAATGCACTGGAGTTGTAAGCCGAGATCTCAAGCCAATAACCTTCTGAATCGTAGGTAAGGTCGTTACCAGTGAGCTGTGGCGGACACCATTAAAATATATACAAACTCTTGAGCAGAATTTAAGTAAGGTTCATCTCTTGTATTTTCAGAACTTCAAATGCAACATCCAGGATGGGAAGCTGTCAGCATTAACTTAGAACTAATAAGATCATCTGCTCTGGAAAACACCATGAAAGTCAATTTGGCTGCAATTACAGGGATAGCATCTGGTATGGTATTGCTGCTTCACTGAATGACTCACATGTACCTGATGAAATAAAAAGTAGTAGATGCAATTCATCATTTTCATTCTGAGACTGACAGGTATTTGCCGGATGAGTGTATAAAAGGTTATAGAGCCATGGCAGGTCGATGGAGTTCAGATACAGATTGTCCATGATAGCATTGGGTTTGAAGGCCAGTGTGGCCCACCCCTGTTCCAATGATTGACAGCAAGGTCACACGGTTATATATAATCTCCCCTTGACAGTCAACGGAATTACCATCACTGAATCGCCCTCTATCCACGTGCTGGGGGCTACCATGGGCCAGAAACTCAACTGGACTAGCCATATAAATACTGTGGCTACAAGAGCAGGTCAGAGGCTGGGAATTCTGTGGAGAGTAACTCACCTCCAGACTCCCCAAAGCCTGTCCACCATCTACAAGGCACAGGTCAGGAGTGGGATGGAATACTCCCCACTTGCCTGGATGACTGCAGCTGCAACAGTGATCAAGAAGCTTGATACCATCCAGGACAAAGCAGCCCGCTTGATTGACACTCCATCCACCACCTTCAACATTCACTCCTTCCACCACTGATCCACAATGGCAGTAGTGTGTACCATCTATAAAATGCGCTGCAGAAACTCACCAAGGTACCTTTTGACAGCACCTTCCAAACCCACGACCATTACCACCTAGAAGGACAAGGGCAACAGTCACATGGGAACACCACCACCTGGACATTCCCCTCCAAGCCACTTACCATCCTGACTTGGAAATATATCATCGTTCCTTCACTGTTGCTGGGTCAAAACCCTGGAACTCCCTCCCTAAAAACACTGTGGGTGTACTGACACCACATGGACTGCAGTGGTTCAAGAAGGCAGCTCACCACCGCCTCCTCAAGGGCAATTAGGGATGGGCAATAAATGCCGACCTAGCCAGCAATGCCCCCACACCCATGAATGAATAAAAAAATATAAACTATATTGATAAATGACTTTGATAATAAGTTTGCCAATGACATTAGGTTAAGTGGTGTTTTAAATAGCGGAGACAGGAGCAAAGGGACATTGATATATTAAGTTAGTGGGCAAACTTTTGGCAGATGGGGATGACTGTCAAAAAGTGTGTGGCCATCCTCTTTGAACCTGTGGAAGATAGATCAGTGTACTTCCTAAATGGCAAGAAGTTAGACGCAGTGGATGAGCAGAGAGATTTAGGCACCAAGGTACGAAAAATATTAAAAGCTAGTGGACAGGTGCAAAAAGTAACTAAAAAATCTAATGGAACATTGTGCTGTTTTTCGCAAAAAGGCTGGAAGTTATGTCATGCACAGAGTTATGTTGAGACCCCCATTTGGAGAACTGTGTTCAGTTCTTGGCACCGTATCTCAGGAAGTCCACACTTGAAGGGGGGGGTACATATTCCCTAGATTGTGACTGCAACTAAAAAAAAAATATGACCCCATTATGATGACAGGTTGCACAGACTGGCTTGTATTCCCTGCAAAGTAGGTGGAACAATCATGGCTGAGTTTGCAAATCAATCACAAAGCTAAGGGGAACTCAGTTATAGCCTAGGTGGGTTCTTCTTCTGTCTTCCCAGTGGCATCCGCCAGCAGTTTGGCGCCATATCTGGGAATTCCCATGGAATTTCACCACAAAACTCCCCACTAGTGCGGGTGCCCTTTTGGGCCTCAAGTCCGACACTCTGGGTCAATTCGATTCAGGCCCTGCCAACGTTAGTGCACCTTCAAAAAGTCTTCCAGATTTTGGAATTCAGCTGACTGAAGGTTGCTGGGTATTGTCGCGATAGTGTATCTTCAAGATGAAGCAAAGTTGCAGGGTTGGATAATTTGATTTGAATCGCAAAAAAATACAATCCCTATTTTAAACTCATACGTTCTGCCTTTTAGATTGCTATTGTGAATTCCCGTGTCCACATTTATAATGGTAACCCCCTATGTAAACTTGTCACGCTGTAATTACACCCTCCCACCAGCGATGGTGCTGCATCATTCCCACTGAAGATAGGGGGAGCATTATAATGACAGCATGTTTTCATGAAAAGTTTCAGTCATAAACATGAACATGGGAGTGTTTGATGGAAAGAGTTAACAAAGTATACACAGAGTAAAGGTTTTTAATGTTCAATAAAAAAGTAATAATTCTCAAAATTAATTGATCTTCTGTGCGATGCACACAGGGGGAAAATGAATGTTGTTTCCAGTCAAAAGGAATGAGAGGATAATTGGACTATAATCCCCATTTTAAACTCATGCAATCTCCTCTTATTTTTATATAATAGCTTGACCAGAATTTATAGTTTGGGAAACAGATATAAAGTTGGTTTCAGTAGAGGAAAACTCGCAGAAGCAAAACTGAAGCAGTACCGTCTGACCAGTGAATGTTTTTCATTTTATTTAGCCTTTGTTATGTCAACGCGAGAAATGCAGGTTGCTGACGTTAGGTGTTATTAAGGAATTAAAATGATAATCTTCTGTTCGGCAGAAAGGGCTAAGAATGAAACAAAGCCTTGCATGGCCCTGGTCGCTTACAAAAACATGGAACTTACTTTGCCGGAGAGCTGCATAGAGATTGTGGATAAAGACCAAAGCGATAAGCAGCAAATGGCCTTGCGATCAGAAGTACTCACCATGGCGATGAATGATACTTGGACAGACCCTCCTACCTATGCCATCATGCTCACCTTCAATCACAGCGAGGTTTGAGAGACTCCATTTTATAATATCCCGCCATTGCTGGTGTATTTCGCCGTTAGTATTTGATATAGCCTTTATATATTGCAGTTAAATCCAAATATTCTCCCCACTTTCTCCTCTTCATTTAAGTTGATCTTAAAAGCTACGATTTTGACCAGGTTTTTGTCCCAGTACGTTCTCAGTTGGCGATGGGTCTTTCCACCCCGGAATTAATCGGGATAGCAGCGGGAAGGCAGCAGGGACCCCGCCCCGCACCCTTCCTGCCGGATTAAATGTACCCCCCACCCCCCCACCCCCCACCCCCACCCCCGGACCACCATTCAAGCCATGACAGAGAGCGTGAGATTCCGCATTTGGATGCCTCCCAAGCAAAAGGCGTTTACTCTAAAGCCAGGGTTTTCCAGCCTCGCCTGCGGTAAGAATCGTCACGGGCGGGAGGCCAAATTTGACTTCGGGTGGGAATTTCCGGCTCCATGACAGGCGGGGCCGGAGAAATCCCGGCCTTACCCCCACCCCCCCTTATTGTTTTAAAGGCCTCAGTTAGGAACGTAGGGGCAGGAGTAAACAGTTTAGCCCCAACTGCATCCATTGAGATCGTAGCTGATCTGTGACCTGCACTTCTAATCCTGCTTTTGACCCGTATCAATCATTATCTTTGGTTAACAAAAATCTATTAGTCCCAGGTTTAAAATTAACAATTGATCACAGAATCACAGAATCACACAGGGCAGAAGAGGCCCTTCGGCCCATCGAGTCTGCACCAGCACGTGAGAAACACCTGACCTACCTACCTAATCCCATTTACCAGCACTTGGCCCATAGCCTTGAATGTTATGACGTGCCAAGTGCTCATCCAGGTACTTTTTAAAGGATGTGAGGCAACCCGCCTCCGCCACCCTCCCAGGCAGTGCATTCAGGACCGTCACCACCCTCTGGGTAAAAAAGTTTTCCCTCACATCCCCCCAAAACCTCCTGCCCCTCGCCTTGAACTTATGTCCCCTTGTGACTGACCCTTCAACTAAGAGGAACAGCTGCTCCCTATCCACCCTGTCTATGCCCCTCATAATCTTGTACACCTCGATGAGGTCACCCCTCAGTCTCCTCTGCTCCAACGAAAACAACCCAAGTCTATCCAACCTCTCTTCATAACTTAAATCTTTCATCCCAGGCAACATCCTGGTGAATCTCCTCTGCACCCCCTCCAGTGCAATCACATCCTTCCTATAATGTGGTGACCAGAACTGCACACAGTACTCCAGCTGTGGCCTCACCAAGGTTCTATACAACTCCAACATGACCTCCCTACTTTTGTAATCTATGCCTCGATTAATAAAGGCAAATGTCTCATATGCCTTTTTCACCACCCCACTAACATGCCCCTCCGCCTTCAGAGATCTATGGACACACGCGCCAGGGTCCCTTTGTTCCTCAGAACTTCCTAGTGTCATGCCGTTCATTGAATACTTCCTTGTCAAATTACTCCTTCCAAAGTGTATCACTTTTCAGGGTTAAATTCCAGCTGCCACTTATCTGCCCATTTGACCATCCTGCCTAGCATCATTTGTCATTTACGGAAGAGAGTTCCAAACTTCTACCATCTTTGCATGTAGAAGTGTTTCCTAACTTCACTCCTGAAAGGCCTGGTTCTAACTTTTAGGCTATGCCCCCTAGTCCTAGGCCCCTTAGCCAGCAGAAATAGTTTCGCTCTATCCACCCTATAGGTTCCCTTTAGTATCATGAAGACTTTGATCAGTCTTTGGGGAGAACTGGTGGAGTAGTGGTAATCTCACTGCATTCATAACCCTGAGGCCCAGGCAAACCTCTGGAGACAGATTTATTAATTGAATTTAAATTCAATTAATAAATATGAAAGATAAAGTTCGCCTCTGTAAAAATCCCTAAATTTTGAGGAATACAGGCCTAGTTTGTTTAACCTCTCCTTGTAATTTAACTCCTGGAATCCGGGTAACATTCTGGTATATCAGCACTGCACTCCCTCCAAGGACAATATATCCTTCCTAAGGTGTTGTGCTCTGAACCACTCAGTACTCCAGGTGTGGTTTAACCAGGGCTTTGTTTGGCTCAAGCATCTACCCTTTTCTAGCCTAGTCCTCTAGGGAGAAAGGCCAATGGTTCTTTTGATTATTTTCTGTACAAGTTCATGACATTTCAATGATCTATTTATCTAGACACCCAAGTGTGGGTACTTGACCAAGGCACTGGAGGAGTGCCAGAGCTTATGAAAGCGAGTCTCAGTTACAGGCTGTGGAAATATGCCTTAGCCACAACCCCTTTAGGTGGGGGTTGCCATTGACCAGAAACTGAACTGGACCAGCCATATAAATATTGTGGCTACAAGAGCAGGTCAGAGGCTGGGAATCTTATGGCGAGTAACTCACCTCCTGACTCCCCAAAGCCTGTCCACCGTCTACAAGGCACAAGTCAGGAGTGGGATGGAATACTCTCCACTTGCCTGGATAAGTGCAGCTCCCACAACACTCGAGAAGCTTGACACCGTCCAGGACAAAGCAGCCCGCTTGATCGGCACCCCATCCACAAACATTCACTCCCTCCACCACCGACACACAGTAGCAGCAGTGTGTACCATCTACAAGATGCACTGCAGGAACTCACCAAGGCTCCTTCAACAGCAATTTCCAAACCCGTGACCTTTACCACCTAGAAGGACAAGGGCAGCAGACACATTGGAACACCACAACCTGGAAATTCCCCTCCAATCCACTCACCATCCTGACTTGGAAATATATCACTGTTTCTTCACTGTCACTGGGTCAAAATCCTGGAACTCCCTCCCTAACAGCACTGTGGGTGTACCTACACCACATGGACTGCAGTGGTTTGTCATGAAGCTATTGATGTATATAATATTTTGGAAAATATTTTTCTTTTAAAATAGAAGTTTAGTATGTGGGTGTATCTTAAGTGGATTAAATCCAGCTAGCCTGGGTGCTTTGATATGTACTTTTGATGTGTAAGAGCGATTTGCATTTGCATTTTTTGAATAGGGCATTCAAGAAGTGGGATGAAAACTGATGCCTATCTAGCAGCTACCAAGCAATATGTTTATATTACTAATAAAATTGGTGCAATGAAAGAGGTTTTATTGTTAGAGAGGTTTAGTTCAGAGGTTGTTGACACAATGAGAATTAACATTCAATGGGCAGTGGTTGGTATAACTTTAGCAGTTTTCAGGTGTGCAGAACAGGGGCAATGTGAGATCAAAAGGCAGCTGTAAGCCTCCAACTGTCTCCACAGGAACTAAAGTGAAAAGAACCTCATTTTGAATTTGTAAGGTGAAAATGCTTTGCCCGGTGTTTGGTTAAGCCTATGGGTTGCTGTTGCCTTAATGGAGATTAGTTTGGGAATTTGTTAAAAGTTATGATAGTAGTAATTTGTAGCCATGTGTATATATATCTCAACCTGTGTAAATTAATAAAATGTTTCATTTAGTTTAATGTAAAACCTCGAGAACTGGTGGTCTGATTCCTGAATTTAGAGACGCATCTCAAACATAACACTTAAAATTATAGGTTATGACAGTTGTTTAAATTTTCCCTCTGGGATTTTTAAATAACTCCGCCTTTACCGACTGCAACGATCATAACAGGCTCAAGAAAGCAGTTCACCACCACATTCTCAAGGGCAATTAGGGATGGGCAATAAATGCTGCATCGCATGGCATGAATGAATAAATAGCAAAAAAAGATCTAGGTGATGTCTAACCAGGGCTTTCCTTTGGCTATGCTTCAACCTCTTTGTATTCTAGTCCTCTAGATACAATGCTCAACCTTCCATTTGCCTTTTTGATTATTCCCTGTCCATATCTGTGTTGCTTGCCCTGCGTAAAGGCCCTTCTTATATGCTGGAAGTGGGAGTAATCCTGTGCTTTGAGAGCATTCCATGGCTCTGTTGCTGCTGAGTAAGAACCAGAGAGTGGACACTGCTGCACCTTCCAGAGGTCTTCCAGATTTTGGAATGCGGATCTTTTGGACAGTGTGATCTTGTCTTGATTGTGGATCATCTGGATGAAGCAAAGCCGCTGGCTTAGATAATTTGATCCAAAACGCAATAATTCTATTTTCTCCGCCTCAGAAAGTTTCTGGAGGCCAGATCACTGAAAGTATTTAAAGAGGGGGGGTAGATAGATTTTTTTGAAATATCGGGGGAGTTGAGGGCTATGAGGTGCTGGCACCGAAAGAGGAGTTGAGGCCTGGGGCAGATCAGCCGTGATCTTATTGGATGGCGGGGCAGGCTTGAGGGGCCGAATGGCCTACTCCTGCTCCTATTGCTTATGTTCTTATTTTAAACTCACATGTTTTGGATAGTAGTGTATTGCTATTATGATTGATGAATTCACATTGAGAATAGCAACCCTCTATGTAAATTTGTCACGCTGTAATAATGCCCTCCAACCCGTGATGCTGCTGTATCATTGGAGCGGGAAGAAAGATTAATACCGATTGCCACGTTCTTCTGTTTTGGCATAAAATCTAGAAATGCTAACAGCAGTGAGAAGCACAGGTGATAAACAGGCAGAAGGCAAGTGGCAGCTGGACCAGTGCTGTTGTTCCGCACCCATTTAAAAGCTGGATTTTCCGTTTAAATATCTAGTTTAACAAAGCCCTCTCTGGTGTCTTTATAAAGGGAAAATATACCACAGTGTCATCTAGAAAAATACAACGTGTGCGGGATCCAACTAGGCACATGGCAAATATCTAAGCTTGGGAACTAAAGGGGTGCTCAAAATGGAATGTTTCCGAAGATGTTCATTTGTCTTTTCCCCAGACCGATAAAGACATGTTGATTGTCACCTGTGTCCCCGTGAATCACACAGTGAACGGAAGCATCGGGACTCCGAAACCCTGCGAGCTGGTGAAGTACAACAGAAGCCAGACCGTGTGTGTGTGCAGAGGTCTTCTCCCCGGCAACTTCGCTGTACTGATAGCGCTCAAGGTACAAAATGTTCGGGATCATTCGCCGCGTAGACCAACAGGCCCTGGTCTGCTGAGGGAGGCGGGGTCATACGTGCGGTTGTGAAGGTGAAAGTGAAGGGCGATTGAGAAACTTAAAGTGGACAGGCAAGGCTAAGACAACGAGGAAACAGAGGCAGATGGATACCCAAGGAGAGACACAGATAGGGAGAAAAAGCCAATGAAATGGATGAAAAGAGTGAATTGAGTAAAATGAGGGCTTGGAGGTGTTATCATGAAGTTTAGATCATTATGATTTAAAATTAAACTTTATGTATTTTCACCACTGATCGCAATTTCTACAAAATTCATAACCATAATTCACCATGATATTAGCACAGGTGAGGTCCAATTTCCATCACCATTTTTGGGTGGGAACCAGGCGGTAACACAATACCACCCTAATCTTGCCAATGTTCAGGCCGTCACCATTCTGGTGTAAAATGGACGGCCCTGGTTGCCATCAGCAACAGGCGGGAATCATGTTAACCCACGCAAATCAGGCGGCAGTGTCTAAATCGGCCAATTACACATCACTGTAGATCCACTTCACAAAGGAATTAAAAACCTTCTCGTCGTCAGACAGGTTTTATTTTATTCAATAGGACCCTGGTGTACCTTTATGGTACCAATTGGCCCAGCATGTTTTACCAACTTGGCATTGTGTGACCTAACCCGTGACCCTTCCACAGGTCACACTCCAAGCATCTCAGAGAAAGGAAAGACTTTTATGTTTTTGGTTATCAGGTTCGCTTTGCCCGGTGAACGCTGGTTGCGCCCTTGATATTAACACATTAGTTGGTGCTTGAAACAATACAGGCAGAGAGAGACTGATTAACTGAACAAACACGGGTGGTTTATTGGAATTAAGAACAGAGCATGAACACCATGTGAATCACCTCCAGCTCTAGGCTTACAGTTAACCCAGGTAATCCTCACTGTGTAGCGATTGGTCAGTACAGTCACATGGTCAATTAGCTACATTCTCTTAAAGGTACATACTTTACCACAAAGACTAAAATATAAATGTAAGGGATTTGGATTAACGCTTCTGCCCCATTAAATTCGATGCACGTTCTGCCCTTCCGCTGGGATCTTTCCCTTTCCTTAACCTGCTGCATGGGCCGGGATCTACACTGGAACCACCTGGTCCTCTCCAAGCTGCTCATGGGCCGTCTGGTAATGACATCCGAATGCGAAAACTAGCCTCCGATTGGTTAATGTGGAACCATCTGGTGCACCGAGGCAGCTTTATGGTGTACACCATGGGGCTTGCCTTGTCTACAATGCTGTAGGGCCCCATGTATAATGGTTCTAGACTGCCTACCCGAGCAAAATTCCTAACCATAACCTGATCCCCCATCTCCCGCTCGTGGTGCGTACGGGGTTCTAGCAGCAGTCGGTTACTCCGATGCTGGTTTCCCATGTTGCTAGCAGCCTGCCAGTGAACCTGTTTAAGGTGTTCAGATTCCTGACCAAGCTGTCCTGGTTCACCTCCCTGAGCTGACCCTCCCATGAGCACCGGGACTAGCACATGGGTGGGGGTCCGCATAACCCTCCCAGTCATGATCTGGTGTGGGGGATTCCCCGCGCTTTTAGACTGGCTGGCTCAGATCCCCATTTGCTGCAAGTTTCGTTAAATGGCTCACCATGGCCCTCAGCTGTTGGGTGCCGTGGGGAACTGGTTTTGGAGGGGTCCCTCATCCCCGTTATCAGCGGGCGGGCCGAACATTTGCTGCCAGGCCGGGCACATCGGCCCCGGTCCCAGCCTCTCTTGCTGGGGGTTTTCCTCCTCAGCTTCTGCCCCTAATTCCACCCCCACCCACTCCTGCCAGATTTCGCTAAAGCTTGGCGCTACGGGTGGTGGTCGTGGGCCCTCCTGCTCCTCAACCGGGTAGTCCCTTGGCACTACCTGTGGTGTCTGAACCGTCCTCCCCAGGTTCCCTGTGAAGCCAACCTGGGCTGCACTAGGGCATATGAGGCACACCATGACATTTGCCGCCCTTAGAGGAAGGCTCAGACTCTCTATCTGCTTCTGGCAGGGGCCATGGTCTGCATCCTCAAACCCCTGTGCGCTCACTATCTTATAGGCTGCCTGTAAGCCTTTTACTTTCCCCTCCTGCTCTCTTACTTGTCTTGCTAGGCGGACATTCTTTTCCTGCAACCCCAGCTCATTGTTCTTGGCCTCGGTGACCTGACACTGTCAATATTCCTGCTGGGTCTTATGCTCCCTCGCTAACTGCACCCTTTCCTGGTTCAGAGCCTGCAATGCTAACGGTAACTTCTCCCCTGCTAGGGCCTTTGTTTGGGCTTCCAGGGCTGGCTCCCAAATCTCAGCTGCCTGTGCTTCAACGAGCCTGTCCAAAAGCTGGATCAGTTTCTTGGAGCACATCAGCCAGACGGCCTTTTCGATGGATTTTTTTAATGATCCTTCCCTTCTGTCCATTTAGCTGCAGCATCTTCTGGGCGCCCATCCTTTAACAGATTAGTGACCCATTTTTTTTCCATATTCACCTTACTGAACACATAGTCTGAAATTCTCTCTTCCATTCCAGTTCTCTCTTCTAAATCAGTGTCCACTGCATCGCAACCCTTTTGCCAAGGTCCTGCCACGTTTTCCATTATGTAGGGGGTGGTGGTGTGTGTGTCAGCTTCACCTCTGACTTCTGAGCGTCCGAATCACTCCCACTCCCTGGGTTCTAGACCTTGGACTTATTTGGGGGTTGTGACAAAGTACAGCAGACAACTGGTTTTGGTGCAAGAAAAACTGGGTTTACTGAAGTCACAAATGAACATGAGGATTACACTGAGATTATACAGACTTACAAAGTGCACTTAGTTAAGAATGGGGAACACAAGGCATAACGAGGGAAAATCACGCTACTAATCCCCTTCCCCTTGTCCCACGCCCAAAACCTAACTAAATTGAACTAGGAGAGGTCAGGGGTCATGCTCACCAACCAGGGTTCCTTGACAGTTCGAAATCCAGCCAGGTAAGCCGGTTGCAGTTTTGGGGTACGCTCTTTGTGTCCTCTGGGGTCTGCCGTCCCCATGTGGTCCTGGTCTGTGGAATCTGCGAAGGTTCTTCAGTTGGGTGGAGGGCGTGGTTGTGGGTGGTTGATCTTCGTGGAGGGCTGCGGTTGTGGCCTTGTTGTCTTCGGTTGAGCCTGCCACCCCGTGCCCCTCGCCGTGATGTTGCCTGTGGGCCTGTAAACCTCCAGATCTCCTCCCTCCGCTTGGCTCAGCTCCCTGTTTAAACTCTGCTTCAACCGCTCCAAAAACTGCTCACCCTCCCAAACTGCCCACCCACTTCGTAACTGGTGGCCCAGTTATACTGTTTTTTTCGAATTTCTTATCTGAAACCAAATCAAGGTTAGTTCTTTGTCTGATTTGGGCTTCTTCAGGTGATTGTTGTCTTGTTGTTTTTAATGGGCTCGCATGATGTTTATCATTGTCTTCCTGTCCCCGTAACTACTCTTGAACTGAAAGCCATTGTATATGTGGAGTATTGATGGGTTCGCATAATTGCATTGATTGCTGCCTTCCTGCCTTAGTAGTTAGTAGCGATTATTTATGCAAGATTTTGATGGGCTTTAGTTTCGTGTAAGATGAAGTCTTTCTCTGGGTTGATTGTTTTAAAGGGAAGAATGTGTATTCTGTCTCCTCTCGTTGTCTGGTTACAAGCAACAATCCACACTGCACTCAACAAGCCCGGGCATGTCCAGTCCCAGGCCTTCATGGGCCTAACCTCCTGTCTGCAGGGTTCTACACTTAACCCAGCAGTTGGGCCCTCTGCCATAAAAGTCCAAAAGTCACATCCTTGTCGATGATATGAAAAATGTGGGAATTTTGAGAACCTTTCACCCATTTCCCGACTGCTCCTGGGCCCGCCGATCGTGCGCTCCTGCCCAAGGTAAAATTCAGGCCCAGGTGGGTGATGGGTTCAGTCTGCCCGTCATCCACCCAGTGCCCGTTACAAGCGAGAATTGGCACCGGAGGTGGGAAATTTATGATCATGAAGAATTCGGCCAACAAGGCACCAAGCGCTCTTGCCTGTCAGCCCGGGAGAAGGCAGTACCAGGTTTGTGTGTGTTTGGCTCCCTCTGATCTGCATCTGGTGCTATTACTGGAAACGTGTGAGCAGAGCGATCATCGATTTGGATGCACATTATGCTGCCGTCTTAAATCACTCCCTGAGACAGCAGAGATTGATAAGATCAACTTCAGAATCACACTGTGCAGAAAGAAACCACTTAACTCATTGCACCGATACCCTTTGAAACTGCTTCTCCAGAGCCCTGCAAATTTTAACTTTTCAACCACATGTCCAATTTGCTTTTGCAAGATATCGTTGAATCTGTTCCCACCACCTTTTCAGATCAAAACCACTTGCTGGGTTGAAAAGAGATGCTCCCCATTTATCCTCTGCTCCTTTTGCCAATTGCCTTCAATCTTTGCCCTCCAGTTACCAACCCTCCTGCCACTGGGAACAGTTTCTCCCGACCTGCGCTCCCAAAACCTTCAATCGCTTTGGGCACGTCTGCTCAATTTGTAATCCCGCAGCTTTTGGCCACCATTGTCTGTGAAATTATGATGCTCCAATGACGTAGCAATCGCATGAGTGTTACCCATATCTCGTCGTCGGTTGCTAATCTCAAATCAATGTATCATCGTGACATTTTATCAAGACTGCCCTTTGCAGACACTGCCTTTACTTTCTGCCCTGTCAGTGCTAGCACAGTCCCTCAACAAGAAAGAGAAATGGACTCATTAAATAATCCCGATGACTGATCTCCCTCTGTTGTGTTCACAGGATCTCCCAAATGTGTTTGAGGTTAAAGTCATCACAAAAGTCGGATTAAGCATCTCGCTGGTGTGTCTGATACTGGCAATTGCCGTATTTGCCACTTGCCATCCCATTAAAGGCACAAGACGCACCATCCACATTAACCTGTGCCTGAGTTTGTTTGTCGCTGACTTAGTCTTCCTTTTTGGAATTTCACAGACGGAAAATCGGGTAAGAGGTCCTAATGATCCTTCTGTTCATGACACCATGCCGAAGGGAGGCGGCATAATATGCTGCATTGCCCCCTTTTGTTCCAGTCAGACACGCAATCTCATCAGACAGTTAATGGAAGGAAGTGGTGGAATCCTTGCATAAAATGCCTCTGATCTGACCAGACCGAGCTTCACGGATCAAGCCAACGATCAAAAGTCATCATTTGGACCTGCTGTAGTAACAGCCCCACCTCATGGCCAATTCCCTCAACTTCAATCCATTTCAATTTCATGTGAGCGTCCCTTCCTCTATCTTTTGACAATCTATGGGGGGCGGAGTGGAGTTCTTGCTGAGCTTCCTGCCTGCCCTGGTTAGGCAGTGCACTGTTAGTAAGAAGAGCTTTAACCGATCAGAGTATGTCATTCCAGTTGGCGCTGACCTCAGAGAGGGTGACAATGGGATGGCGGAATTGGCCTCAGCCTCTCCCTCCCCGATCTAGAGGGGACGATCAAACCAGCCCAACGTTCCCTGGTTGATCAGCAGCCTCTTCACTCGGGAGTGCCAGTCAACAGGCTGGGTCTAGAACCGTGTGCTGTGAAAATAATTCAACCCATGGATATACAGGGGGTTGTGTAACCGTGGGAAACGGGCAATGCGAGTCAGCAGCCATTGAAATTATTCTGACAAGGGAACTAATCAAGAGGCCAACATTTTCCTTAAACCAACAGAGTGATTCATCTCCCCCACCCCCCCCATGCATTAATATAACTATCTCTCACACCAGCCAGAGAGATTTGAACCCACTTTGGGGCAGCGAATTGTACAATATTAATTCTTACGCGTGTAACTTAAGTTATTCGCTGGTGGCATCTCAATGAAGCTCCCTGATGCGTGAAATATGTTTTGACATTATACCCTTTCATGTCCTCTTACTATCTATGTTCCAGTTGCTGGCGCACCGAATTAACACCGTGACTGTTCTGTTTAGATTCTTTGTGGCATCATCGCAGCCGTTCTCCACTATTCCTTTCTGTCGGTGTTCGCATGGATGTTTCTAGAAGGACTCCAGCTTTACCTGATGGTGCAGGTAGTCTTTGCCTCCAAGGTTCCTCTCGAGAGGTTCATTTATTGGATTGGCTACGGGTTTCCGGCTCTGATTGTGGCCATTTCAGCAGCAGCTTATCATGAAGGATACGGTACCGAATCAAAGTGAGTTTACAATCCTATCTACCTTGCAACGGCGTCCTAAGCATCTCTGTTTCTCTCTCCTCCTTTAAGACCCTCCATAAAACCTTCCACCAAGGCCAAATGTTTGGTCATCTGTCCTAATATTTCCTCGCGCGGCCTCAAGACGTGATATGATTTGAAAGGCGTTTCATAAATGCAAGTTGTTGTTAAAATAAAAGCAGAAAGTGCTGGGAAAACTCAGCATCTGTGGAGAGAGGGACAGAGTTAACGTTTCGAGTCCGTGTGACCCTTCTATGGGCTCGGAACGTTGACCCTGTTAATCTCTCTCCACAGACGCTGTCAGACCTGCTGGGTGTTTCCGGCATTTTCTGTTTATTGTTTCAGATTTCCAGCATCCGCAGTATTTTGCTTCTATCCTGTAAAAACCCAGCGGCCAGGATTTTCCGGTCCTGCCCTTGGCAGGGATCGTGGCAGGAGTGGAAAATCCCGGCCAGTGCCTGTTCTAGAAGTCTCTTCTTTTGATTGGGTTTGAACGTGAGGTGGCCGACTTTGGTTGGGCCCCAATTCCAAGAGGTTTCATCACACAGCCTGCAGGCATTCAACCACCCTGCCCCATCCACTCCCGCCATTGGTCGCATGACACAACCATCCTCGCCTTCTCTCAGGCCTTCGGGAGGCAAACAGCTTCTTGGTGAGATCATGGGGTGGATTCTTGACTGTCCGTCAAACCTTGTGCTCCCTCACCGCCGTTATTGTGCATTCAAAGAAAATGAACGCTTTTTATTGACTTTACATTTCCTCCTGAGGCCTGCTTGCCTCCTTGTCCAGGAAATTTGCCCGTCAGGGCAATCCTGCAGGGCTAGCAGCCCAGGATTCCCAAAAGGGAACTGGATAATTATTCGAAAGGGGAGAAGCAAAGCTGCAGGGCAACTGGGGAAAGAGCAGGCACCCGGGACTAAAACTGGACCACCCTTCCAAAGAGCAGCACAGCAGGAGCCAAATGGCCTCTTCCTGTGCTATATCATCCTACGGGCGGGGTTTTACACTGGCGGGATTTTACCGTCCCGTCCAAGTCAACGTACTTTTGAATGGCTCCCCCCCCCTCAATTTCATGGTCCTGCCCCCTGCCGCGATGGGGCCATAACATTCCGCTCTATGATTCTACAGGCGGAGAGCATAAGAAATAGGAGCAGGAGTAGGCCATTCAGCCCATTGAGCCTGCTTCGCCATTCAATAAGATCGTGATCTGATCTGATTGTGGCCATTACTCCACTTTCCTGCCTGTCTCTCATAAACCCTTAGCTCCTTGCCAGTCAAAAATCTATCTAACTCAGCCTTGAATATATTCAACAACACAGCCTTCACTGCTCTCCCTGGAAGAGGATGCCAAACACTGACGATCCTCTGATTGAAATTCCGCCTCATTGCTTTCTTAAATGGTAGACCCCGAGTCCTAACTTCCCCACCAGAGGAAATGTCCTCTTGGCATCCATCTTGTCAGGTCCTCTCAGAATCTTATACATCTCATTAAGATCGCCGCTCATTCTTCGAAACTCCAATGAGCAAAGGCCAAACCTAACCACCCTTTGCTGATAGGACAACCCTTTCATCCCTGGAATCAGCCCAGTGAACCTTCTCTGAGCTGCTCCCAATGCAAGTATGTTCTTCCTTAAGTAAGGTGACCAAACTGTACTCCAGATGCAGCCTCACCAATGTTTTGTACAGTTGGAGCAAGAGCTCCCTACTTTTATCCTCCACTCCCCTTGAAATAAAGGCCATTGGACGTTACTCTGTATTGTTAACCCCTCTTGCCAATGCCCTTTCTCTCCAGTTGGTTCAATAGGCCTCAGGCCTTCTCTAGCGCCACATCCAAAGTTGCCCTTTTATAGGTGTGAGCCTATACATGAGAGGAGTGGTATTAATATACTGAGCTGCAGTGGGTGGTAAATTGGAAGCACAACATCTTCCCAAACTCCTGATTTGTGTTGCAAGCTGTTGAGGCTCCCAGTCAACAGCGGAAGTTTCCACAAAGAGGCCGGTGAGGCTATAGGGTGTTTGAAAGAAGGGGGGTTGGAACTTCAAGTCATGGGGACCTGGGGTAGAATGTCAACCTGTGTTCCCTTGTCCTACTCTCACAGGTTAGTGCTTCAGATCTTCCTTTACCACTCTATTCTTGTCTTATCCATTCCCATAAAGTCACCTCCCAGTTGCCTCCTTCCTAATAAAATTTCAGAGTCTCTCCATGGGAGGTCAGGGATCAATCTTGTGTCTCATGCTTGAGCTGCCTCTGTGGCTTGGCGATATTTCATGGGTTGTGGTGACCATGGTTGGACATTGTACCTGACCGCAGCTTGACTACAGCACTATATGTTTGACCGTAGCTTCTGACCTTGACTCTGCTGTTGTCACTAGATCCTGTAGTTGCTCTATGTGGTTTATTAATTGCTGCCGTCCATTGCTTGGATATGTTGAGTCTATTGGAGCTCGGATGAGCCAATGGCATGAGGGGTCATTGTGCAAGAGGGTTTTTGTGGAGTGCTGGACCAGCTGATTGGTGGATATGCAGCCTCTGTGGATGTCCACGTTGTGGATAACACATGTTCTAACCATCTCCTTTCTTTTTATTCACAGTTGCTGGCTCACTATTAAAAATTGCTTTGCGTGCAGCTTTTTTATACCGGTTGCTATCATCAAAATTGTAAGTTTAATTGAAAACCGCATTTGTAAATATATTCTTGAAATGCAGCACACAGTACACAAGAACGGATGCCATTCGGCCCACTTAAGGAAGACCTACAAATTCTTCCATCACAGAATCCATCGGTTCCTTAAATTGTACCATGTTTTTGCTCCATCACTTTACTCAAACCTATTGATGTGAAAACTCTTCTGACAGTGCTCCTAAGTTTGCCATTTACTAGTGTGAATCTGTGTTCACAGGTTAGCCATTCAGATCTTCCTTTCCCACGCTATTCTTGTCTTATACATTCCTCTAAAGTCACCTCTCCGTTGCCTCTGTTCTAACAAGATTTCCCAGTCTCTCCATGGGAGGTCAGGGATCAATCTTGTGTCTCATGTTTGAGCTGCCTCTGTGGCTTGGCGATATTTCATGGGTTGTGGTGACCATGGTTGGACATTGTACCTGACCGTAGCTTGACTACAGCACTATATATTTGACCATAGCTTCTGATCTCGACTCCGCCGTTGTCACTGAATCCTGCAGTTGCTTTACGTGGTTTATTAATTGCTGCCGTCCATTGGTTGGGTGTGTCCGGGAACGCCTGGATCCCTTCCAATGCTACAGGAAGCCGGGAGGAGTATAGAAAGTGCAGGGGTGGAATTAAAAAGGAAATTAGGAAAGCAAAGAGAGGGGATGAAAGAACATGGGCAAGCAAAACCAAGGAAAACCCAAAGATGTTTTACCAATACATCAGGGGCAGGAGTTTTCGGGCGGTGGGTGGGCGCGTGCCTGACCCGAACGGGAGGGAAATAGTGCGTGGTGACGTTGGGTGGGTGTCCCGATGTCATCGCGCACTCTTGTGGTTGGCGGGCGCGCACCAGGGACGACAGCGTGGGGCCCGCCGACAATTAAGGGGCCTATTAAGGCCCTTAAGTAACTAATTAAGTTGCATTTTTCCTCTGCCCGCTCAACTGTTCGGCAGGCGAATAGGCCAGGCGGCTTTTGCGTTTTTAACGAAACCCCATCCACGGGCGGGATGAGGTTTCCAACACTTGCTAAAAATCAAATAACGTTTTTTTTAACATACACTCCCCTCTTCGTGTGACTGAGCCCACAGTGGCGACATGTTTGTCTCATGTGTAAAACGTTTATTTTGGTATTTAAAATCTGTCAGCTCCCTGAGGCAGCTCTGTGCCCTCAGGGGGTGGTCTTGCACCCGCTCCCCCACCGTGCACCACCTCAGCACTCGTGCCCCTCCCGTCCTCAACACCCCACCCCTCACCTCCCGCAGCGCTGAGGCTCTCAGTGCGCCTTTCATGACGCCCGGCCGTTAATTGGCCAGCCAGCGTAAAATCACGGTTTGAGCCCGATTGCGGGCGGCGGTCAGTCTCGCTGCCCTTCTCGGGCCTGCCTGCCAAACCCGCCCAACGAGGGGAAAACCCTCCCCTAGGAGTAAGAGGATAACTAAGGAAATAGTCAGTCCCATAAAAGACCAAGAAGGCAACCTATGTGTAGAGGCAGAAGATGTGGGCGTAGTTCTTAATGAATACTTAGCGTCTGTCTTCACAAAAGAGGGGGGAACGATGCAAATGTCGTAGTTGAGGAAGAGGAGTGTGAAGCGTTGGATGTGATAAGCATGGAGCGAGTGAAAGTATTAAGGGGATTAGCATCCTTGAAAGTGGATAAATCACCAGAGCCGGATGAAATGTATCCCAGGCTGTTAAAAGAAGCCAGGGAGGATATAAAGGATGCTCTGACCATCATTTCCCAATCCTCACTGGATGTAGGTGTGGTGCCTGAGGATTGGAGGTCTGCTAATCTTGTATGCTTTCTTTAAAAATGGAGCAAGGGATAGACCAAATAATTACAGGCCAGTCAGTCTAACCTCAGTAGCGGGCAAATTATTGGAATCAATTCTCCGAGACAAAATAAACCGTCGCTTAGAAAGGCACGGAGTTATCAAGGACAGTCAGCCTGTATCTGTTCAGGGACGATCGTGTCTGACTAACTTGGCTGAATGTTTTGAGGAGGTAACAAGGAGGATTGATGAGGGTAGTGCAGGTGAGGTGGTCTACATGGATTTTAGCAAGGCTTTTGACAAGGTCCCACATGACAGACTGGTTGAAAAAATAAAAGCCCACGAGATCCAGGGGAATGTAACAAGATGGATACAAAACTGGCTCTGTGGGAGGAAACAAAGGGTAATTGTTGATGGGTGTTTTTGTGACTGGAAGACTGCTCCCAGTGGGGTTCCACGGGCTCAGTACCCGGTCTCCTGCTTTGTGTGGCATATATTAATGATTTTGACTTAAACGTAGGGGGCATGATCAAGAAGTTTGAAAATGACACAAAAATTGGCTGCACGGTTGATAGTGAGAAGGATAGTTGTAGACTGCAGGAAGATATCAATGGACTGGTCAGGTGGTTAGGAAAGTGGCAACTGTACTTTGACCCAGAGAAGTGTGAGGTGATGCATTTAGGGAGGTCAAGCAAGGCAAAGGAATACGCAATAAACGGGAGGATAATAAGAGGTGCAGAAATGAGGGAGGGACCTTGGAGTGCATTTCCAAGGATCCCTGAATGTAGCAGGACGGGTCAACAGGTGGTTAAGAAGGCACGAGGAATATTTTCCTTCATTAGCCGAGATATAGAATATAAGAGCAGGGAGGTTATGCTGGAGCTATGTAAACGCTAGTTAGGCCACAAGTTGAGCGCTGTGTGCAGTTCTGGTCACCCCATTACAGAAAGGATATAATTGCACTAGAGAGGGTTACAGTACGAGGATGTTGCCAGGATGGAAAATTGCAGCTAAGAGGAAAGATTGGACAGGCTGGGGTTGTTTTCCATGGAACAGAGGAGGCTGAGGGGAGATTTGGTTGAAGTGTAGAAGGTTGTGAGGGGCCTGGATTGAGTAGATGGGAAGGACCTATCTCCCTTAGCAGAGGGGTCAGTGACGAGGGGGCATAGGTTTAAAGTGATTGGTAGAAGGATTAGAGGGGTGACGAGGAAAACCTTTTTTTTCACCCAGAGGCTGTTGGGGATCTGGAACTCAGCCTGAAAGGGTGGCAGGGAACGAAACCCTCAACACATTTCAAAGGTGTCTAGATGAGCACCTGAAGTCCCGTAACCTCCAGGGCTACGGACCAAGTGCTGGAAAACGGGGTTAGGCTGGGTGGCTTGTTTATCGGTTGGCGCAGACATGGATGGGCAGAGTGACCTCGTTTTGTGCCATAAATGTTCTACGTCTTTTAACTATCTGAAAGGGAGGAATGTGCAGGGGTGCGGGGAAAGGGCAGGGACGTGAATTTGGTCCTTAGGAGAGCCAGCATGAACTGGATGGGCCAAACGGCCACCTTCGGTGATGCAGCGATTCTGTGATTCAAGGGGCAGAATTTTGCCCTCGTCGGGCGGGCTTGGCGGGGGGCGAGTGGGAGTGCTCGGGGGTCCACGCTGCTGGGCCAGTGAAGGCCTGCCCAGCGTGAAAGGCGTGCTGCTGCGCTCAGCGCTGCTTGTGTGGGGTGAGAGGAGGGCGAGCGTGGGTGTTCGCGCAAGCGGGCGTGGGCAAAGCTCCCCGGGGCACAGAGCTGCCTCAGGGAGAGCCGAAGTTATATAAAAAAATCAAAAACAGAGAATTTAAAAAATGTTACAAAACATGTCCCCTCATGTGACTCTGTTATAGATGAAAAGTTAAAATTTTTACTTTATTTTTTATCGCTGTTGGAAACCTCATCCCGCCCGTGGATGAGGTTTCCTAAAAAAAAATTCAAAGGCCACTTTGGCCTTTTCGCCTGCGAAAAATTACGTTTAATTGGCGCTTTAATGGCCTGAATAGGCCTGTTCATTGTCGGCGGGCGCGCTGTCAACTCCCGCGAGCGCCTGTTGACCGAAATATCGCCCAAGTGCGCGATGACATCAGGACGCTCGCCCAACGCCATCTCGCATCATTTTACGCTCGCTCGGGTCGGGCACGCGCCCGCCTGACGTGGTTAAAAACTCTGGCCTATAACTTTTACCTCGTTTCCACACTATTTATGAGATACTTGCTCCATTCATATGTGTGAAGTTCTTTAAACTTGTACCTATTGAGTCCCATCTATCTTCATGTTGCTCAATTACTTGGAGTCCAAGAGTCCCAGCGCATTATGCAAGGTCATTTTCACTGGGCCTCTCAGATGCCAACCTCGATTGAGGTCATGAGGTCAGTAGGAGGCCACTCTGTTTGGGCACCCAGCATCATTGATGATGCTGGTGGTGGGTGGGCTATGTTTTGGTTGTGTGCCATGCCCTACAGCCTGGAAAGTCCAGTGGTTGCCACCATGGATGGTTGGGGGGAGTTGCTTGCTGGCATTCCCACCCCTCAAACTGCCCCTAGAGACATTTAGCAGATCTTCCAACAACCACCTTTGTTACAGGGCTGTAGATAAATAAATGTAAAAGATAATCGAGCCTTTAACTTTCAAGCATGAACTCCAAGATTAGGCCTGTTCTCATTTAAGATATCATTGCCAATCGTACATTGGGTCGCTTTGAGGGCCAGGAAAGTGGGAATCTCCTCATCGATCCTACTCCCTCCTTGCGGGAGATGGGCTGATGCTCCAACCATTGCAAGTGAACTGAATATATTTAAGGCAGAGGTAGATAGATTCTTGACTAGCAAGGGAGTAAAAATGTCCAAGGGGTAGGCAGGATAGTGGCATTGAGGCCACAATCAGATCAGCCACGATTTTATTGAATAGTGGAGCAGGCTCAAGGGGCTGAATGGCCTACCCCTGCTCCGAGTTCATATACTCGTATGAACTCTTTTGCAAAGCCAACTCTTGGTGGATCAAGCCTTCCCCTGGCCGTTCTGCCTGAGTTACAGTGGGAGTGCAGGAGTTTGGGGATTTTTGGACTCCGATTTTGCCTAACTCATTTTCTAGTTCTCAAATTTACTCCTGTGGTTCCTCCCACTTTGATATTACCTGTTAATCTGACCAGTGTGCCTTGAGTTCCTGAGCCCAAGTCATGAATGTTAATTCGAAACATTTAAGGGGTCCTAACACTGATCTGACAGGGAGCACTGCCACACTGGGAACCAGCGAGTGATCAGGGCCAACAGTGCTGGCTGACCTAACCCTCTCATCAACACGTCACCGAGTAAATTACGGCACTCACACCTTGCCTAACTAAGATTTGCGAATGCAGCTGAGAGGCTATCCTCTGTCTCAATAGATAAAGTTATGTTGGGGGTGGGGGAGGGGAGGGGGGTGGGGTGGGGGCGGTGGGGGGTGTGCAGGAGTAGGGGGTAGGGTGGGGTGAAGGGGGCGGGTGCAAAGCCAAATGTCAGACTGCTTGTTAATCATTTGAGCATTGCCATATGTGTCTTTTCATTGCAGGTCAATTTTTACTTCCTTGTCATCACGTTGATTAAATTGAAAGCAGTAATGTCAAAGACAAATTCGGAGGGAGTGGGACTGAGGAAGAAGAGGTAACTGTCTTACATATGTACGAAATTTTACGGGGTTTTACAATCCCACCGAAGTCAATGGATCTTTGAACAGCTCGGTGTATCTTACAGCCCTGTCTCCTCCTCTGCGACAGGACCATTAAATTCCATCCATGTTCATGACATTTGACGTCACTTGGTTCTCAGGTTGAGTGATCCTTACACCATTTTCCACAGCTCTCTCATGACAGTAAGGCCTTTTAATTGTCTTGTTGCTCGCCTCACAAACATAAAGTTGAGCTTCCACGATAGCTTAATGGGTCAGTCTATCTATCAACCAATTCGATTCACTCCACTTGATATCAAGAAACAGCTGAGCACATTGCATTTCGCTAAGGTTATGGGTCCCAATAACATTCCAGCTGTAGCACTGGGCTTGTGCTCCAGAGCCAGTCCCACCTCTAGCCAAGCTGTACAGCTACAACATTGACATCTACCTGACAATGTCGAAAATTGCCCAGGTATGTCCTGCCCACAAGAAAGCAGCAGGAGCCTAATCCGGCCAGGTACCGCCCCATCAAGTGATGGAAAGTGCAATCCTGCTAGGAAGTGACAGTTGCCTGGATGAGTGCGGCACCTACAGCACTCAAGAAGGTCAGCGCCATCCAGGACAAAGCAGCCCACTCGACTGGCACCCAATCCATCTCCTTAAACATTCACCCCCCCCCGCACCAAACCACAATAGCAGCAGTGTGTACCATCTCGAACATGCACTGCAGGAATTCACCAAGGCTGCTTAGACAGCACCTTCCAAACCCACGACCACTGCCATGTAGAAGGACAAGGGCAGCAGATGCATGGGAATGCCACCAGGTACAAGTTCCCCTCCAAGCCACACACCATCCTGACTTGGAACTATATTGATATTCCTTTGCCGTGGCTGGGTCAAAAGCCTGGAGCGCCCTTCCCAACAGCGCTGTGGATGTACCTACACCACATGGACTGCAGTGGTTTAAGAAGGCGACTCACCACCACCTTCTCAAGGGCAACTAGGGATTGTCTTGCCAGCAACTCTGACATCCCATAATGAATAAAAAAACACTCACCAATGACCTGCTCACCAGTGCTCTGTTTTGGTTCCACAAGGATCACTCAATTCCAAACCTCATTGTAGACTTGGTGCGCAGACAGACTCCATTGAGTTTAATTCCAGAGGTGAGGTAAGCGGAACTCCCCTCGACATCAAGACAGCGTTCGACCAAGTAAAACTGAAGTCAATGGGGGTCAGGGAGCGGGAGGGGGTAAACTCTCCAATCGCTGGATTCATATCTGGCATATAGAGAAATGCTTGTGGTTAATGGAGACCAAGCAGCCCAAGGACAATGCTCAGGGCAAGATCGTAGGGCCATCTATCTTCAGCTGTTTCATCAATGACCTTCCAGTTTTGGAAGAACTGGAGCAATTTACCATTTAACAAACAGTTGGTGACTCTGCAGCTATGTATAACTTGGTCTGGATGTGCCGTCTAACTGATATTATATCCTAATTTTGTTGCTGATGAAGTTTATATTTAATTTTTTTTAATACCGTTTCTTTCAATTGGTTCCAATTGTTTCCCAAAGTGGGGTTGTATCAGGCAATATAACTTCACTATCAATTTAAGTCAACTGTGTCAATAGAAACTTTTCATTGTGTAGGTAATTATAATAAGTGGCATCATGTTATAAATATTACCATTTGTAACTATCGTTATTGATTCTACATCTAATATTTATTTGGACTCTGAATAGCTTGATAATTTATTGATTTTTATTTTCCACAGAATATTTACACAGACAGCCATTGGACAGTCAGTCATCTTGGGCTGTACGTGGATTATTGGTGTGTTTTACATCAAGGGAGCGACTGTTCCAATGATGTACATCTTCGCCTTATTAAACAGCCTCCAGGGAATGTTTATCCTCATCATGCACTGCCTGATATATAAGCAGGTAAGTCTTCGTCCCTGTGCTTAATGTGTTCCTCGCACACTCTGGGGTCTTGTGTAGACATAAGTTGAGAAATCTTCTGCCCTGCCTTCCTCGCTTGAAGGTGCTGAATTACCTTGATTGGCTCAGCTCTCATTTTGAGATGTCCCCTTGGATTTTTTTCCCAAGAACTCAATCGGACAACCCTTCAATTTCATGTATTGAAGGCAAAGCAATTAATTTACGCAACCTGCTCATGTCGTTGAACCCTTTCAGCCCTCGGATCATTCTGGTCAATCTTCACCCCTCCAAGGCTTGTATCTCCTTCCTGAGATCGGGTGCCCAAAACTGAATGCAGTACTCCGGCTGGGGCCTGGGTGAGACTTTATACAACAGAGGCATAACTTTCATCCCTTTGTATCCCAGAAGTTAGATTTAGCCCTCGCCAGTTCACCTGACAAAAAGTTAACGAAAACCCAACCTAATTCATGCACAAAGGTTGATTTTAATATTCTGCACAATCACTCAGTTCCTAAAGGTTTCCTGATATGGGCTGGAAGACACATTGGGCAGAATTTTATGGCCCCATTGTGGTGGGGACGAGTTGTGTAAAATGCAGTGAGCTGTTCAAAAGCCCGCTGACGTCAGCGAGACCGGAAAGTTCCACCAGTGGGAGAGACTGTAAAATTCCGCCCTTTGTTGGTCTCAACTCAGCATTTGGGATTGACTGACTGTTAACTTAACACATTGCCAAGTATGCCTTAAGGTTAACCCACTCACTGTGCCCGCTCACTGACAAAACCATCCACCAATTGTCTGACTGTAGTGGGAGGCGAACCCAAATGGCATCATAAGTTTACATATCTTGGTTCATCAAGATGATAACTGCTGTTATTTATTCTATATATGATATTTATTTGGATGCTGAATAATTTGATAATTGATTGATTTTTCACAGGGTATTTATACAGGTGGTCAGTCGGTCACCCTGAGCTGTATGTAGATATTGGGTGTGTTCTACATCCAGAAGGCACCAAGTCATTGCTCTAAGCTCTGGAAGAGTTTGGTATTGAAAGCTCCTAAGTTAGATATAGCATGCTCCACATTCAGAATATAAGTTTCCATACTCTATCCCAGCAAATAGCCTGAGCTCCCTCAGATGAACTCTCCCCACACACCAGCATGACAATTTCACTTCCCACACCCACACCCTTTAAAGTCTTGCTGAGCACAATAGTTCAAATTTGGCGCAGTCAAATAGTGAGACATTTTGTACTGTGACCTTGCACCTAACAGGCCCTGTGGTGTAGCTGTCCAAACCCATTGGACAGCTGGAAGAAGAGGGGGGTTCTATTACACCCAACTTCTTCAACATAAACATACAAGGATAGACCAGGATTGGTGAAACAATGATGTGGGCTCTTTATATGAAGATTTGACGACACACAGATAGATTTAATAGGAGGCTAAGTACAGTACATCTGACCTTTAACCTGCTGCTTGCACATGACTACAAGTCATGGGACAATTACATCATATCCAATGGTAATGACTGACAGCAGTTTAAGATACTCCCCCTTAAAGGTACATGTCATTATATCGCGACATAACTGGACGTTTATCTGAATGGTAGGAGGAAACTGCAGTGACTGATACAAATCTGGAAAAATACAGAGAAACAAAAAGCAACAATTGTCCCATCAAATGCATTCCTTCCATGGACCATGCTTAATTTAGTCTCTAATGAGTTCTACCCCAATCAGGGATAGTCTGCCCAGAGTAGACTGAGTGGAATGGGCCTATATTCAATGGAGTTTTGAGGAACGAGTGGTGATCTGATAAAATAAATATCTGGAATTCTGAGTAACTGGCTGGCTGGAAAGTCAAGTACTAGAGGTCATCGTCTCAGGATAATGGCTGGAGAATTTAGGACTGGGATGAGGACAATTTTTTTCACTTAAATGTGAATCATAGGGGGATTCTGCGCCCCCGCTAGCTGTGGACACTCAGCTGTCGAGTAAGTTCAAGGTTGAGATCGATCGACGGAACCAAGGTATTTGGGGATATTGAGTTGAGGTAGAAGATCGGTCATGATCTTGACGGGCAGAATTTTCTGCTTGTCAGGCGGGCGTGTGCCCGACCTGAACGGACGCAAAATGACGTGCGGTATTTTGGTTGGCCGGCACGCATGGGAGTTGGCAGTGTACCCGCCGACAATTAACCGGCCTATTAAGGCCATTAGAAATCGAACTGAATTCAATTTTTCGCTGCTCGTCTAACCTTAAAGTTGGCGGGGCGGGCGGGCGAAAAGGCCAAGCGGCCTTTGGATTTTTTTTGCGAAACCTCATCCACGGGCGGGGTGAGGTTTTGATCTGTCATTAAAAAAAAATAAATAAAATGTTTTCAACCTAATTTCCAACATGTCCCTGCTCTCCATGTGACAGAGTCGCACGAGGGTACATGTTTTTTAACATTTTAAAATTGTTTATTTTTAATTTTTAAAAATCTTCAGCTGCCGCTTGCCTCAGGAAGCTTGTCTTGTGAGCGACTGTGTGCATGCATGGAGTTCCCCACTCGCTCTCCTCCCCTCCCCTCCACACCCTGGCAACGCTGAGTGCTGCAGTGCGCACTTCTCGCTGGGCGGGCATTCATTGGCCAATCGCGGGCGGCGCTCGGCTTCCCAATCGTTCCCGCTCGCCCCCGCTCACCCCCGACGAGGGCAAAATCCTGGCCCACGAGTGGCAGAGCAGGCTTGAGAGGCTGAATGGCCTAGCCCCCACTCTTATTTCTTATCTTCTTAAGTACAAGAGGAACCCTTCACGACCCACCAAACAAGACTGCGGCTCACATCCTTGGACAGTCTGCAAAATATTTCAAGTTTTTTTCCCCCAGGTTTTTCTCACCTTTTGCCTTGACCTCTCCGGAAGGTGCTAACCTGTATGGGAGTACCTCAGTGACTGGCCATTCTTCACATGTGAATCAATATCATTCGATTTAGGAGGAATATTTGGTTTTTGCAGGCAAAGCAGTCGAGTTTGATCGCTGCCAATCATTGTCCCCGCTTTGTGGACATTCCAGTTTACTGGAATCAAGGTTAATTAACACAGCGGAGATGAGATGTGAACCTGCAACCTCCCTGAGCTATGTCACTCATTGGTCCACTTTGAATTATCTGCAGTTTTAAACTTCAGTCCTCCCTATTCTTGCTTTTAATAGGTGAGAGAGGCCTGTGTTGATTGCCTAGCAGCCTGCTTGAGAAGATCAACAACATATCCATTTATAACTACCTCCAGCAAACAGACAGCATCGAGCAAGGTAAAAAAAAACCCACCAAAGTTCTTTGGTAGGGCGGTGAGAAACCCGTACCGCTAATGAGAATAACAGCAACTTGCATTTATATAACGCCTTTAGTGTGGTAACACATTCGAGGGGTGTGGGTCAAGCAAAATTTGGTCCTGAGCCACCTCAGGAGATATGAAGTCAGGTGACCAAAATCTTGTCCAAAAGGGTGGGTTTTAAGGAGCATCTTAAAGAAGGGAAGAGAGGCAGACTGGTGAAGTGGCTTAGGGAGGAAATTCCAGAGGCAGCTGAAGGCATGGCCACCAATCGTATTGCGATTAAAATTGGGGATGAGCAAGAGTGCGGAGATATCTTTAGATGTAGCCAAATTGAACAAAAGTTGAAATATCTGAAGAACCCATCCCTAATTGCCTTTGGGAAGGTGGTGGTGAGCTGCCTTCTAGAAGCAGGCCATGTGGTGAAGGTGCTCCCAGAGTGTCATTAGGAAGGGAGTTTTGGTATTTGGAATGAGTGTCAATGAAGGAATAACAACGTATGTCCATGGCAGGAATGGTGTGTGACTTGGAGGGGAAGTTGGAGGTGATGGGTTCCCATGCACCTCATGCCCTTGTCCTTTTAGGTGATAGAACTCGCTGACTTAGAAGTTGTTGCCAAAGAAGCCTTGCTAAGGCGCACCCGATAGAAAATATACATTGTATCTGCTGCATGCTGATGACGAGCGGAAGTTCAACGTCGTTAATTCAGAGGAGATATGGCTGGGATGAGCTGATGAGAAAAAGGTGAAACTGGGAAGAGCAGCTCCTGGAAGACCTTGGCTGATGGCAGGAGAACACGCATGCCCATAGTCTCCAGCTTGGTTGGGTGGTAGAGAGATAAGCAGGTGGTGCAGAAACTCTGTCACTAACTAATGAGCCACCATTCACTGCCAGGAAATAATCAAGAGGATGATTGTCAGCATGTCCCATGTAGACTCCGATATCGAGGGCTCAAACCTACGTCTGACCTTTGCCTCATGGCCAACCAGTCACAGGGCTGCTGTGGGGAGGGCAGATCTAAACCAAGATTTATGGTTCCAAGGGGACAGCACTAATAAGCCCAAAAGGGAGCTCAGGAGAAACCTTTTTACCCAGAGAGTGGTGAGAATGTGGAACTCGCTACCACAAGGAATAGTCGGGATGAACAGCATAGATGCACTTAAGAAGAGACAGGTTAGTTAGATGAGGGAGAAAGGAATGGAAAGATATGCTGAGGAGGTTAGATGTAGAGGGTTGGAAGGAGGCTTGTGTGGAGCATAGGCACCAGCATGGACCTGTTGGGCCGAATGGCCCATTCCTGTGCTGTAAATAATGAGATGACACGTGTGGCAGCCAATGGCCTGGATTTTCCGGCCCCATCGTGGGCGGTGGCCGGAAGATCCCGGCAGCGGGCAGGTGTGGAAAACCCCGCCCAATGTTTTTGACCATAATAATGCGATTATCAGATTCGATGGATCTGATACAAAAACAAAAAAAAAAATGCTGGAAAATCTCGGCAGGTCTGGCAACATCTGGGGAGAGGGAAACAGAGTTAACGTTTCGAGTCCGCATGACTCTTCTTCAGAGGAAGGGGAAGTTACGGCTCTGAAAAAAGAGTTTTACATGGATATATTTTCATCCCCATTTCGCATTTGGATCTGATTCTCCTTTCGCGAAATGCCTTTTCATTGAGTTTACGTTTGGGCTGCCATTTTGAAGACTTGCAAACAATTGTTGAATCACCAGCTTGATTTTCTTCATCTTCAGTTAGTAATTTGCCAATTTTTTTCCTTTGAAGGGGGAAAGTGCGCTTGAAGCAAAGTCGGCCACATAGCATTGATCCAATGGCTGGCCTTTTGGACCAAGTCTTCTCACCGGACGTTCTTTGACTTCACTCAAGCTCAGGTTTTATCCCGCACTAGCGCATGTTTGGCTGGGCAGCGGGTTTGCTGATTTGCATTAGTCCAGTGTTGTTTCACGCTGTTGTTACGGAGATAGCCACACCAGTTTTCAAATGCGGCCAATCCCCAGAGGCAGATAATAGGCCAGGCAAAGGGACTAATCACAGTATCTGTCAATTAGCTTTATACGCTGTCATCAGCTGTATTGGTCTAAAATCGGATGCAAAAAAATTATGATTCATATCTTTTAGCACAGTTCTGAAACGTATTTATTGACAGGTCTTATAATCTGATGGTAATGGGAAGCTAACAGATCCTAGGACCTAAGTTCAGTGCTAGGGGGAGGTACGAAAGAGAGCTGGAATGGTGTGGACTGTTCTGCGGGTATATCTCGATGCCTGTGTTTATTCAGATCCCCGGGACTGTGGGACCCACCAAAAGACACAAGCTGATGCCTCGCAATGAGTCGATAGAAGCTGTGAGAGCATCCTCCTGAATCCCTGCTCCGATTCTCCTCACATGACGGAAGTGCCTGAATTTCCCCATGCGGCCTGCACGGGAGACTGGGAAGAGGGTTAAAGCAGGGCAGGGCCTTGGGGGGGTGTTGGCTCCGATGGGTCCAGGGGACACATAAAGGAGGTCCCTCCCCGCCCACTTGCCCAACCCCAGCCCTGCAACTAAAGCTGCCAGGCTTCCCGTGTGGCCTGGGGCCTTCCCTCCCTGGGGGTGAAATACTAGCGGGGGGGGCGGAGGTTGGATGAGGCCCTTAAGTAGCCATTAATTGGCCATGTAAAGGCCTCAATAAGCCCAAGGGCAGGTGGGCCGCCCTCTGCCTCTCCCGACCCCCCAAAAAATTTCAGATTGGTTGGGGGGGTGCAGATGGGTCGGTGGCACAAGGGCCACTCGCTGGATTTTACCTGCTCCCTTACCTTCAAACCCGTCAGCAGGGGAATGTAAAATCCAGCCCAGGGAGTTAATAGGAAAGGACAGAGCGCAGTGAAGGAGGGCCAACTTGGGCCTTTTTCTGGTTGGCAAGATGTAACGAGTGGTGTGCCACAGGGGTCAGTGCAGGGGCCTCAACATTTTACAATTTATATAAGCGACTTGGATGAAGGGACTGAAAGTATAGTTGCTAAATTTGCTGATGACACAAAGATCGTCGGAAAGTAAGATGTGAAGAGGACGTAAGGTGGCTACAAAGGGATATAGGTAGATTAAGTGAGTGGACAAATGGAGTATAATGTGGGAAAATGTGAAATTGTCCATTTTGGCAGGAAAAATAAAAAAGAAGCTTATTGTCTAAATGGTGAGAGATGGCAGAGCTCTGAGGTGCAGAGGGATCTGGGTGTCCTAGTGTATGAATCACAAAAGGTTAGTATAAAAGTACAGTGAGTCATTAGGAAAGCTAATAGAACATTCTCATTTATTGTGAGGGGAATTGAACACAAAAGTAGGGAGGTTATGCTTCAGTTATACAGGGCATTGGTGAGACCACATCTGGAGTACTGTGTACAGTTCTGGTCACCTTATTTAAGGAAGAATGTAAATGCGTTGGAAGCAGTTCAGAGAAGGTTTACTAGACTAATACCTGGAATGGGTGGGTTGTCTTATGAGGAAAGGTTGGACAGGTTAGACTTGTATCCGCTGGAGTTCAGAAGAATAAGAGGCGACTTGATTGAAACATATAAGATCCTGAGGGGACTTGACAGGGTGGATGTGGAGAGGATGTTTCCTCTTGTGGGGGAATCTAGAACTAGGGGGTCACTGTTTAAAAATAAGTGGCCGCCAGTTTAAGGCAGAAACAAGGAGAAATCTTTTCTCTTAGAGGGGATTGAGTCAAAAGGTGATGGAAGCAGAGTCTTTGAATATTTTTAAGGCAGAGGTAGATAGATTCTTGATAAGCAAGGGGGGGGTGATAGGTTATTGGGGCTAGACGGGAATGTGGAGTTGAGGTTTCAATCAGACCAGCCGTAATTTTAATGAATGTCGGAGCAGACTCAGGGCAGGGGGTGGGGGCCGAGTGGTGTCTACTGCTCCTAACTCCCATACGAGAAAAGGAAAGCTTCGGTAGAAAGAAAAAAGAGTTAGAGACACTGAGATCAATTTTAGCATCCAGGCTGGAATACAGCAATGTCGGAGATTTGACCATCAAGGAGCAGGAGGCAGATGTGGCCAACTGTAAAGAAAATCAGTGGGAAGGCCTCCCCCTGACTGTTAATGTCAGGCAACAGGAAGCTGCTCATGGGAACGTCCAGGCACAAAGTAAGCACTCCATCCAGGAAGGTACCATCTGACGTGGTAAATGCGGGCTCACTCTTAAGGTTTAAGAATAAATTAGATAGATACATGGATGGGAAAGGTCTGGAGGGTTAAGGACTAGGTGCAGGTCAATGGGACTAGCAGAATAATATTTCGGCACAGACTAGAAGGGCCGAATGTCCTGTTTTCTGTGCTGTAGTGTTCTATGGTTCTATGGTTCCAGGTAACATTGGGGTAGAGTTGGCCAAGAAAAGGGAGGGCCAAAGTTACTCTGTGGGAGAGAAAAGACCACACTCCTGCCCATAGGAATCCAAAACAAATTCCTCAAGAATTACCTTATTGGGCCTCCTCTTGCTCTGTTTCCCATTTCCAGCAGATCTGTTTTGACAGTGAAGATCTCCTACTCAGGCCTTAGGTCAAGAGGGCAGATCAAGGCCCTAAATGAAGCCACTGGAGCTTAATTTGCATATTTAAAGAGCACCCCACCCACTTAGTGTCTTTGCCTGTATATTAACACTGCGCTCCCTCATGTTAGGCCAGGAGAGTGGAGAGCACGGGTCCCATGGTCCATTTTAACTTCTCCTCATCCCGGAAGAAACCAACTGAGGAGAGAGAAAAGATATCGACCCCGCTGTTAGGAAAAGCGAAAGATAATTTTTGTTCTGAATTTCAGATTGTTTTTGCGGTAACTTGTTTTGATTGTCGTCGCGTATATCCTCAAAATAAAGGAATTCCTTTGCAAAAGCCGGCTGGTAATTATCGAATCTGAGGGTGACAAAGTCTGTCATTGTTGGATCGTGCTTGACAATTTCTCTTTTCTCTTGCACTGAAATGTTTGTGATATAAAACATTTTTGGAGGGAAATGCTTAAAAGAAATAAATGCATTTTTATGATGAGTCGTTGCAATCATTATGTTTCTCTTTTTTAATATTCGTTCATGGGATGTGAGCTTCGCTGGCTGGGCCCAGCATTTATTGCCCATCCCTAATTGCCCTTGAGAAGGTGGTGGGTGAGCTGCCTTCTTGAACCGCTGCAGTCCATGGGGTGTAGGTACACCCACAGTGCTGTTAGGGAGGGAGTTCCAGGATTTTGACCCAGCGACAGTGAAGGAACGGCCGATATATTTCCAAGTCAGGGTGGTGAGTGATAATATTTAATAACATACAAGAATAATGGACCTTTTATCAACGACATTGGGTTGGGTTAACAAACTCTGCTCTGAATGACTACTCGTTTTGGGTTAGTTTTGGAGTGTAAGTTGCAGCAAAATGGTGCCTTTTTTTTAAGATCAAATACAAGAAACTGCAGCAGAATAACCTTCCCAAAATGACACCGGTCCATCTGAAGATACACCCAGCAACTTCACCTGCCGCACGCAAATGAGGTGGGAAAAGTTGGACAAAGAAGATGGAGGGCCATCTAATTCATCTTCCACTGCCCTGGTAGGCACATGACACAACGGTGATGGAGTAGGTGCTTAACCACGGCGAACAATCTCTCATCAATTGGTCTTCAACAGCCCTGACATGAGGGAAGGCCCCCACTGGTGGGATCTTTGGGAATCGCAGGCTCAACGTCATCTTTATCCTCCTAAGCAAACAGCTCTCATCACAGGCCACGCCTCAAGTTATTGATTTAATGCAGCCCAAAATGTTATTTTTTGAGGGGAATATGACTCATCTTCCACCTCCATGGGAAATAAGATGATCTTTTGGGGGGTTGGGTGGACCGTGGGGGAGGTCAGATGGTCAGTGGGAGGGTAGGATGGGGCAGAGGGGGGGTCAGATGGTCAGTGGGAGGGTAGGATGGGGTGGGGGGGTCAGATGGTCAGCGGGAGGGTAGGATGGGGTGGGGGGGTATATGGTCAGTGGGAGGGTGGGTTGGGGCGTGGCAGGGTCAGATGGTGAGTGGGAGGGTAGGATGGGGTGGGGGGGGGTATATGGTCAGTGGGAGGGTGGGTTGGGGCGGGGGACTTGGGTGGTCAATGGGGCAGCTAGGGCAGGTCAGGCGTTCAGGTGGTCAGTTGTGGGGGGGTAGATTAGGTTGGGGTGCCGTGGGGTGGTCAGTGGCGATAGGATGGGTTGTGGTCATGCGGGTGTTGACAGGGTAGTCGGGGGTCTGCGGTAGCTGGGGATGTCAGCAAGGTAGTCAGGGATCGGGAGGGTATTTGGGAGTGTACGGTGGGTACTCAGGGTATAGATAGGGGGTTGAGTGGGGGCAGTCAAGAGTATAGTTCCCTAGGAGTTAGAAGCGATTTTAATTCTTCTAACTTTTCCTGGGTAACTATTCTAGTAAGACAGTCGGAAGCCTCTGATTTAAATTGGGGTATCCAATGTTTCTGGTGTAGGGTGAGTGCCCATCGGAAGTTTGAACTTCCTGGATAATTATGGGCCTGGGTTGTTAACAAAGTACCAAATTCATAGTTACTGCTGTAAACCTCACTGGCCCTGCAGTTGTGGGATGTCCGTATTTTCATTGTGATAAAAAACCCACATTTTTCAGCTGGCTTATGATATTTCAGTTTCTACTTTAACCCTGTGGCCATGGCCCAATCTTTATTTCACTCTGTAAAAGTCTGATTTAAAGCAAAAAAAAAACTCAGTGCGTTTTGTTCCTGGTTTGCTGTTCGTTAGAATGCATGAATGTGATTGGCTCCCTGACCTGATTGATGATACCGTTGCTGCTGGATGCCTGGAGATCCCTTGACTTGGCACTCGTTTCAAACTAGCACAACGAAAAGGAGAAATTCATGCCACAGAGACCTTTGTGGGAAGATTTCTTTGAGGATACTGACGCTTTGCAGTGTCCCCAGAATCCAGGCCGTAATTACTTTTCCTTGCATAATAAGAGTTTAATTGGTGGTGTAATATCCACATGTTTTATATGGTAACATAGCTCATATAATGGAGGTGTAATAATCCTGTGTATATATAATCACTGTGTGACGGAATATCTCACACATTAAATAATAACACAATATTTGAAGGTTATGCAATATATTTGCCTATTATGTTGTCGTGCAATTTGTCTGCTAATAATTATATAATGATAACACAAAATTTAGATTAAAATCTATATTTATTCCATCCCATGAGCACAGTTTACATCATTAGCATTTCTGTGAAATAACAATTAACATTTTAATAGATAATTTCCTATTATACAAATATACATTCTTACCAATATTTAATCTCATTCTATCAGTACCGGATTCTTTAATATTTACACAAACTGTTTGTTTAAATTTCCCTTTTGTCTCCCCTGCAATTGCCAATGGACAAAAGTCATTTTTTAGTCTCTTCTAATTGTCTCCCTGTATCTCCATGACTCCCAAATTAATTCTGCCTTCCTCCCTTTTTGGCTTTCCCTCTTTTATTCCTCCCTTGGTCGCCCTCTGTGTCACTGCGTCGATCTGCAGTATATGTGGCGCTTTCACATTTTCATGTTAATAGATAAATAGCTGCAAAACAATGATGATTCCTCTTATAACTACAACTCTCCCCCACCTTTCGGGGTTTTTTGCCTCAGTAGACATGCCGTCTTCCGGGCCTGCTCACGAAGATCTCTGTTGCGAATCTCGTCCTGCAGCGAGTTACCTCAGCTCAGGCTACTGGATGACGCTCCGGTTGGATTCCCAATTCTTGTCTAGTTACCGGTGTTAGCAGTGTGGATGTCAATTGAAGAAAGGATCGTAGGGATGTAGGGCTTAGGAACAGACGTAGGCCATTCGGCCCCTCGAGCCTGCTCTGCCTTCAGTAAGATCATGGCTGATCTGGTTGTGGTCTCAATGCCACTTTGCTGCCTGCCTCCCATAACCCTTGACTCGCTTGTCTATAAAAAAAATCTGTCTAAGTCAGCCTTAAATATATTCAATGACTCAGCCTTCACTGCTTTCCTGGCAACAGAATTCCACAGACTAACGACCTTCTGAGAGAAAAAAAATTCTCCTCATCTCTGTCTTAAAATGGAGACCTCTTATTCTGAAACTATGTCCCCTGGTTCTAGTCTCTCCCACAAGTGGAAACACCCTCCCGGTATCCACCCTGAGGATCAAGTCCCTCAGGATCTTATATGTTGCAATAAGATCACCTCTCATTCTTCTAAACTCCAATGGGCCCAAACTTTTCAACCTTTCTTCTTAGGAGAAGCATCAGGCACCAGCTATGAATTCTTCATTTGTATGGCCTCCTGGTGTTAGATAAGGGTACTAAGCATTATGGAACCAATGTGAGTAGGCAGGCCTGAGAGGCTGAATAGCCTACACCCATTCCTATCCTCAATAGGCTTACACATGAAGACTGGTTGTTTGGATGTTACACGTGGGGCTACTATTGCCTGTGGTATGAGGCCCCCACTTGAGCCTGGTGTGAAAATGAAGAACTTTTTATTATTGATTCTCAGGACATGGGCATTGCTGGAATGGTTACCGTTTATTGTCCATCTCTAATCGTTCTGAGAAGATTGCGATGGGCCCTCATCTTGAACCAGTGCAGCCCAGTTGTAATTCTCCCGGAATCACGGATAGACCGGATCTAGTGAGAATGGCTCCCTAAAGGCCTTTTATTAACTGATTGGGTTTTACCACAATCTGGCAGCTTCATGTCACTGATATTTCCAGATGTTTGAACCTAATTCAGGTTCAAACTTGCCACGGTGGGGTTTGAACCCATGTGCCTCTGGGTTAGTAGTCCAGGCAGTAGGTGTAGAGGCACCCTCGAGAATTGGCTTGTGCCTTTTAGTCACCACCCATCACCCAGTCCCAGGAAACTGAATTAAAATCAACAGAGAGACAGACCTTAACCCTCAAGCTGCATGGCACCACTCAAGCTCTTTATGTGGATGTACCATCTGCAGCTACTGAACTGCAACTTACCCTTTGCTAGCATTCCCACTGCAATATAACATCATTTTAAAAAGAACATGAAAAAAAAGGTAAACCATGGCTCTTTGTTATAGGTTCTAGTGCAATGCAGATGTGGACAGTCTTTAAAATTCATTAGAAGAAAGAAGTTGCATTTAGGTAGCGCCTTTCATAATCTAAGGATGCGTTTTACAGCCATTAAAGTACTTTTGAAAGTGCAGTCACTGATGGAATGAAGGCAACCCAGCAACCAATTTGTGCACAGCAAGCTCCCAAAAACAATAACTGAATAAATCTGTTTTTAGATATTGGTTGAAGGACGAATGTTGGCCAAGCCGCCTGGGGGAACTCACTGTGGTTGGTAAGGCGGCTGATAACCATGCTACATTCAACATCTTGTTACCTGTCTTTGGGCCTCGCCAATTCTTGAAAATGAGCAGGCGCTAGAGAACAATGGTGAGAAAAGCAACCTTGAGTAACCCGAGCTGGCGCAAAAGGACCTCCATGTGCTCAAAGAGTGCGTGGCAGCATGTGATAAAACCTGAAGCCGTGTAGGTGTTGACTGAAGTATGGTGAGTAGATGCAGACCATAGGCCCTTCACCGCATCACTGAACTGCACCAGAGGTCGTTGACTCTGTTTCTTGGACACTTCTCCTTCCCTTAGAAAAGAAAGTACAGGCACCGAGTTAGATGAAGAAAATCATTTGTGACTTCTTAAAATAATGCCTTTTATTTTAAATCTCTCTGAAGTCAGCTGCGGTTAGAGGCTCTATGAGAGCCATCGGAGTCAGGAAGTTGTGATTTCAAGAGACTTTAATACTCAGAGGCTTCAGGATGAAAATCTAGACTGACACTCCCAGTGCAGTACTGAGGGAGTCCGGCACTGTCCGAGGTGCTGCACTGCCTGAGGTGCTGCACTGTCCGAGGTGCTGCACTGTCCGAGGTGCTGCACTGTCCGAGGTGCTGAACTGTCCGAGGTGCTGCACTGTCCGAGGTGCTGCACTGTCCGAGGTGCTGCACTGTCCGAGGTGCTGCACTGTCCGAGGTGCTGCACTGTCCGAGGTGCTCCACTGTCCGAGGTGCTCCACTGTCCGAGGTGCTGAACTGTCCGAGGTGCTGACTTTTGGGTAAGATGTTAAACCAAAGCCCCTCTCTCCTCTCAGGTGGGTGTAAATGATTCTGCATCCACTATTTGAAGAAGAGCTGGAGAGTTCTTCCCGGTCTCCTGGTCAATATTTATCCCTGAAGCAACACCACCAGATTATCTGGTCATTATCACATTGCTGTATGTGGGAGCTTGCTGTGTGCAGATTGGCTGCTGTTATTCCTATGTTACAACAGCGGCTATATTTCAAAGGTACCTCGTTGGTTGTAAAGCGCTTTGGGACATTCTGAGGTCATGGAAGGTGCTATGGAAATGCAATTTTATTTTCTCTGAAATTTTGGGATAGTGAATTCTAGTTTTGAATTGGAGCTTGTGGTAAGTGCATACCAATGTGCAACTTTGAACCCTTCTTTCAAATTTCCTGGAAATTCATCTGCATTTTCCACTCCCACAACTGGCAAACATAGTTACCCGTGGACTTGTTTGGTGTTTCTTCTGCTGCCCAGGCTATGGGGCACTCAATGGGAATGATAATGAGAATAGAGCAAGGAACATTAGCAGCCACTATGCACCTAAGACTATTTGGTCATAGGATTGGAAGGGATAAATTGAGGAAATGGTTATGGTGTTCTAGTATCCAGGGAATGTGAGTTCACTTTTCTCTTGGAATGTAGGCAAAATAGCACCCAATTTGCACACAGCAAGGTCCCACAAACAGCAATGAGATAAATGACCAGTTAATCTTCTTGTAGTGGTGTTGATTGAAGGATATCAAGAAAATGCTCCTGATGTTCGAATAGCGCCATTGGATGTTTCACCTCTGGCTGAGAGGGCAGACAGGGCCTCTGTTTAACATCAAAACCGAAAGTTGGCATCTCTGACAGTGTGGCACTCCCTCGGTACTGCACCACAGAGACGGCCTTGATTTTGTGTGCTCAAGCCTCCATAATGGGGCTTAAACCACAAGCTTTCGACTCGGAGGCGTGAGCGTTACCAACTGAGCCAAGGCTGAGGCCCAGACTAAAAGCAAGAAAAAAATATAACCCTGAACTTCTGGCATCTTTTTTTGAGTAGTGTGTGATTTTGTTACGAGTGTTGCCTTTCAGAAAGGCTGGGATCTCGCAGTCAAGTGTAATTTATCAGGGTATCCCTTTCTCGGGTGAGTAACGTGGATACGTTGGCCAAGTTTATTGGAGTGTGGAGGCAGGACGCCCTCGCGTTTCACGCAAGTTTCACTGTACAGTTCATTAGATATTGTAAACTGGGGCCAGGGGTTCGATCAAAGAGTTTGGAGTTTTTACCTGGTTTAATGTCCTCAGGCTGGAAGTGGAAACTGGTGTCCACATGTCCGATTGCCTCAGACACTTTCCAAAACACCGACAATAGGCATCCCTCACCTACGAAAAGCAAAGACAAACAGGATTTGTAGCTTGTACAGTCTATAAGTAGGGGGAAGGGTAGGCCTACTGAGCCAGACTAAATGGGAACAATCTAAATTTCACTGTTGGTCAGTACTGAGTTAGTTCATCTCCGATATCATGGCAATTGATGCTTATCCATGTGCCTCAGTTACCCACCACATTACCTTGGACAAGTAACAACACTTGCATTTATGTAGCGCCGTTAATGCAGTAAAACATCCCGAGGCGCTTCATGGGAGTGCGGTCAGACGCAAATTTGACACTGAGCCACATAAGGAGACATTAGACCGGGCGATTAAATCCTTGGTCAAAGGGCGGAATCGTCCCAGATTTGCACCAAACACGGTAACAGGTGTTAAAAAGTATCATTTTACCCGCCGGCCGCCATGGTGAGTTTTTGCGCTGTATTGTCCTCTTCCCGGCGCATCCCGCCTCATTAATAATGTATTCATGGGAAACACGCCGATCGCTGGTGGGTGGGCTCGGATTCCCCCGCCCCCAGCCGTGACCTCAGCGCTTCCTCGCTCCGGGCGCCATATTTAAAGGGCATCAGAGCGCAGCCTGTTCCATGTCTACAGAGCAGGACCGCTCCAGGCCACAGCTGGGCCCTGAAAGCAAAGAAGGCAGCCCCCAGATTTAGTGACGCCTCTCTGGGGTACCTGCCTCTCTGGGGCACCTGCCTCTCTGGGGCACCTGCCTCTCTGGGGTACCTGCCTCTCTGGGGGACCTGCCTCTCTGGGGTACCTGCCTCTCTGGGGTACCTGCCTCTTTGGGGCACCTGCTGGACACAGTGGAAGCCGCCGCGATGTCCTCTACCCCCTGCTCTGGCCACAGGGGGTTCACCAGAGTCACCAAACCGGCTTTGGGGGCAGTGACAGTGGTGGTCAGCAGCACTGGAGCACACTGGAGGACAGCCACCCAGTGCAGGAAGAGGATGGATGATCTCATCCATTCCGCCAGGGTAAGTCAACCACCTCATCACTCTCAACTCACACACTCCCAAACCCATCACACACCCACAGGGATCTCACACCTCAAGGGACAACACCACTAACTCTCACACACACCCTCACATCTCCATCAGGCTCATATCCTCTGGAGCTCACGTCCTCATCCCGTCCATGGCTCTGTTCACCACACAAACATTCCACACAGTGCCATCGTCCTGCTCACACTCTCTCCAGCTGTTTTCATGCAGGAGAAGCTGGCTCACAGCAGCAGGGAGAGGTTCCAGACCGGGGGGGGGGGTGGAGTGGCCCACATTAGACCCCTCGCTCACTTTGAGGAGTGTGCCATCACACTGACTGGTGAGGATGTGGACCCTGCCAGTGGGGACAGTGAGGTCCTGAGGATCCTGCACCGCATCATCCCTCCCTCAACACAAATGTGAGCGCACTCCCTCCTGCTTTTGACTCTGCTGCCAAACACTAATCATCTCTAACACAAAAATAAAAATACCTGGAAAAACTCAGCAGGTCTGGCAGCATCTGCGGAGAGGAACACAGTTAACATTTCGCGTCTGAATGACCCTTCAACAGAACTAAGGAAAAATAGAAAAGGGGTGAAATATAAGCTGGTTTAAGGTGGAGGGGGGAAGTGGGGGGTGGTTGGGACAGGTAGAGCTGGATAGAGGGCCAGTGATAGGTGGAGATAACCAAAAGATGTCACAGATAAAAGGACAAAGGGGTGTTGAAGGTGGTGATATTATCTAAATGAATGTGCTAATTAAAGATAGAAAGTAGGACGAGCAAGGTACAGATAGCCCTAGTGGGGGTGGGGTGGGGGGAAGGAATCAAAAAAGGCTAAAAGGTAGAGATAAAACAATGGATGGAAATACATTTAAAAATAATGGAAGTAGGTGGGAAAAGAAAAATCTATATAAATTATTGGAAAAAACAAAAAGGAGGAGGAAAATCGGAAAGGGGATGGGAATGGAGGAGAGAGTTCATGATCTAAAATTGTTGAACTCAATATTCAGTCCGGAAGGCTGTAAAGTGCCTAGTTGGAAGATGAGGTGCTGTTCCTCCAGTTTGCGTTAATCATCTCTACTCTGATTCACAGGGAGCTCTGCCAAGGTTCTGACACCCTCAGCCAGCCAGTCCCTCAGCTCCATCCAGGTCCTCACTTCCAGTGAAGAGCTGGAAATAAGCAGCCTGGAAGACCCGTCACTGCGCTTACCCACACCCTCCACCAGCACAGAGACACACGCCTTGGTGGGACCTGAATCTAGAGCAGGGCCGGGTTCACAGTCTGGTGGTCACCGCACAGACACGTGTCCACAGCAGGAGGAGGCAGGTTCAGCCGAGCCCCCGGCATTCGGAGGACTGATGGGGAAGAGGAGTCTGTGAGGTCCGAGTCAGATGACGAGACTCTGGATTCAGCCTTCATGGAGAGTCAGCAGAAGGTGGGGGAATATCACGCAGAGCTGTTGGAACCCGAACCCTTGTCTTTCCAGGATGTCCAGGTGAATGTGCACGTTCCCTACTCTCCTGAGAATCCCACCCCCAATCCACATTGACCTCTCGACCTCCTCCTTCTCATCCCCAGGGTCCGTGTCTGCCTCCGAGTCCCCACCAACCACCCTCGCTGTCCCTTCTACTTTGACCGTCGCACCGTCACCCTCCCACCCTACTGACTCCCTCTGCCCCCTCTCACACTCACCATTCCCTCCTACCAGACCCACCCTCAGTTTGCCCCACAGGGGGCAGTCATTCACTCCACAGACCCCTCCTTCACACATTCACCTAGACATCTTTACCTAGACAACCCCACCCCTTACTCTCCTCCCCCACTCCTTAATCCCTCCTCCCCTTGGACTCCTTCCCCTCTCCAAACTCCTGCCCCCCTCCAAAATCCCTCCTCTGAACTCCCTCCACCCCACTGCCCCCCTGGACACATTCCCCCTTCCATACTCCTTCCCCCATCCGAACTCCCTCCTCCCCCTGAACTCCCGGACGCCTACCCTACTCCAAGCACCCCCTCTTACACCTACCTCCCAGCCTGCTGCATTCTCCCCCGTTACAACCTTCTACCTCCATACTCCCTCCTTCCCCCTTCCAACACCGCCCCACCTCCCTACAACTTCATCTCCCCCACACCACCTCCCAACCTCCCCCACCCTGGTACACCTTCCTCTCCCACCCACAGCTGAACCGCCCCCCTCCCTGGCCCCATCGATCATCTGTGGCAGCCCATGGCCAAGACCGCGATGTTCCGAAGTAGGCCCTAAGCGTCGATGAAGACCTCCCGCCTTCTGGGAGCCGCTTCGCGGTGGGGCCATGTCGGTGAGGATGTGAGGTGCGTGTTCGTCCAGGGCCCGGTAGCTGTCGGGCTCCAGCATCATCTGCTCCTCCGGGATGCCCGCGATCTGAGCGAGGCCCTAATGGTCAGTCTTGACTTCTTGCTTGTCCAGACGTGCTCTGGGCCGGCAGGTTTCCCCGCTGGCCTAACGGTAAACCTGGCGCTGGGTGGGTGGGGTAGATGATTCCGGTCGGGCCTCACTCTGCATCCCGTTCCCGGACAAATCGGGTTGACGCCGGCCTCCAGTGGGATTGGCGTTCCGCCATGGCGGACACCATCGGATTGATCCCGCTGTGCTCTCACGCGGCGTGAAACCGATTTCTGCCCCCTCACGCCGAATTGTACCCCCCACCCCTACCTCTACCCCACCCCACTGCCGCCCAGCCATGACTCCCGGGTGCGGACCATTCTGCCTGAAGAGATAGATTTTAGAGAGGAAAGCAGGAAAGAGAGGTGGGGAGGTTTAGGGGGAGAGTTGCAGAGTGTGGGGTCCAGGCAGCTGAAGGCAAGGCTGCCAGATGTTGCGGTGAATGAATCTGGGGGTGCAGAAGAGGCAAGAGTTAGAGGAGCACTAGCGATTTCGGAGCATCTTAAGGCCGCAGGAGGTTACAGTGGCTGATACATGATGCCTCCCTGGGTCGCGTTTAACCAGAAACACTGGTTATGCAGTGCTGCAGGGACTAGCAATACACAGTCACAACAAACTGTAGGCTACATCCAGTCATTACAGCATTACAGATTCACTTGGACCTCCTGGGATAGTGTCATCACCATACTTCATTAATGTTAAATTACTCAGCCCGACCCCTCGTTCCCAGCGCAATAACTTTATAACCCTCTCGCTTACTCTCCCTCCCCTCTGGTCCTGTATTAAGTTATCAATCCTCCATTTATCTCTTGGGAAAAAAGATGAAAATGTACAGGAAGTGAAAAGGCTATGCAGCCCACATGACCGGCATCTCCTCTAGTCGACTGGCACAGTGGGACTCTGCTCTTCAAGCTACAGGATAAAAGACACCATCACGAGGTATCTAGGACAAGTCCTTCAAAGGGTTTGAAGGGAAAAGTCACTAAATTAAACTCATTTTGAAGGTGTTCCTTCACAGGTTCTCCATGAGTTTATTCAACAAGCTGCGGTCTAGGAAGGTCCCATTTTAAGATAATTCCCGGTCAGTTGGCTGATCTCAGTGGTGGCTGATGTTAGTCTTTGTTGACTGTTTTTTGGGAAGGAATGGGACTCTGCAAGGTTCCAGTTTCTGATCTAGTCCCCTCTGCTGGAAGGCTGCATATGTACACATTCGCTGAAGGCAAGGAACCTACCAACATAGAATAGAATGAACACACAAGCCACTTGGTCCAACTGGTCTATGTTTATGCTCCACATGAATCTCCTTCATCTGACCCCATTAACCCATAGACACTTAATCACCTTCCCTTTACATGCATCTATGCCATTCACCTCAACTGATTCATATGATAATGAATACTGCATTCTCACCCCTCCCTGAGTAAAGACGTTTCTCCTGAATTCACTACTGGGCTTGTTAGTGACAGTCCTATACTGACAACCCCAGCAGTTACTGCCAAGATTCAGAAATGAAGATGGACAATTGGAATGCGCTGAAATGTATCCCCGGAAAAGACAGCATCTTCAGGAAAGCACCATGGGTGCACAATTAAGGTACCAGATTGTGCGAAGAACACATCAAACAAAGGGAGGAAGACAAACCTTCTTATACATCAGGCAGTGCATGATGAAGATAAACATTCCCTGGAAGCTGTTTAATATGGTGAAGATGTACATCATTGGAATGGTTGCCTTCTGGATGTAAAACGCACCCAAAATCCACGTACAGCCCAGGATGACCAACTGACCAATGGCTGTCAGTGTAAATGCTCTGTGCAAAAACAATTAATTATCAAATTATTCAGAGCCCAGCACAGTGACAGACAACAGACAACAGCAGCGGTGTTTAATAGTAATATTCATAATATGACGCGCCTTATTGTAATCCAATTAATTTTATAGTGGAAAATCTGTCGACTCATGTATAACTGTGAATCTTTACCTGTTTCCTAAAATACTCTGCTTTGTAGTGCTCTTGTGCTGCCAGTTGGTAGCTGTGCTCAAATGGAGTGAGTTACAATATTCTAGCTCCATTGCTTCCCTATGCACCACTGAGTGTGAGTTGCCCATTTTTAGTGCGGGATCATTACATTTACCTTTATAATCTGGGAAGCCTTCACCTTGCCCGTACCAAAGTGAAACACAGGCAGTTATAGAGGTGACACACTCTGATGTTAGGTTCTGAGCTCAGTGATGGAGTGAAACCAGGCAGCCTGCCGGCACAGCACACTGACATAGCAGGCCATTCAGCCTCTTGAGCCTGTTCCGCAAAGTTTGTTGCCAGCTGCTCGTCCAACCAGGACCCTCGTGTACCTTCAGACATTCGCTGGCGAGGTTCGCTTGGGCTAAGCGTCTCGGCCTTAACTGACTGGCCTATCCAGCCAGAGCCTGTTAATAAACTGGGTCGGCTGCCTAGTCATCAACAGAGCTCTGGAGTACCGTGGAATTAGCTGGCTTGAGAGATCACAGTCACAAGTCTGCCCTCGAAAATTAACTTGGTTCCAAATGTTTTCATTTGGATCACTCCAGACCCTAGATAAACACTGCTTGGTCCTGCTGCACCCTAACTGGGAGTTTTAAAACCCAAGTTTAGTATCAATCAACCATTGCTTCTTGACTTACCTTTCCTAATATTTTAGATCTTAGTGTTCTGCGCTGTGAACCTTAGCCCTTCCACCAATTTAATATCAAGTTACTGAATGTTAAAGCTTACTTATTAAACCATGTCTGTTTTAGTTCAGCGTCTGCCTACACTCTGAATACCACAGTTCAGTTCAGGCAGCTAATCTGCTTATATTGCCTCTTTCACAAACTGAGGACGTCCTAAAGCGCTTTGCAGCCAGTGAAGTTCTTTTTCAAGTGCAGTCACCGTTATAATGTAGGAAAACACATGCAGCCAATTTGCGCACAGCAAGATCCCACGAACAGCAATGTGATAATGACCAAATAATCTGTTTTTTTTTTCCCTCTCTTTGAATGTGATGTTGGCTGAGGGATAAATATTGGCCAGGACACTGGGGAGAACTCCCCTGCCCTTCTTTGAAATAGTTCCTTGGGATCTTACATGTCCACCTTAGGCAGACCAGGCCTCGGTTTAAAGCCTCGTCTAAAAGGGTCAAGTTCGGTCAAGCTGGTCAAGGTTGTAAATCTTTTACCTATGCCTTCCCAGTTTCTTCTTGTCAGCAATGATCTTTGACAACTCCACTTTCAATCTCATTAATGTTTTGCAGAGGAAGATAAAATTGACCTGTAATTAAAATTAAAGATAACATTGAACATCTTACAAGTGCCACAATGCTCAAATAGTTTAGCACCGTAAACAAATAGTTTAAACAAATAGTTTGGCTCTCTTGGTGGGTCACAGATTTTATCCTGTGAATTGCTGCTCTTGTACAGACCAGGCGATCCCAGTATCAGTCCCCTGTACATGCTGGATTAGCTGAGTTTAGCTGGGAGATGATCAACACTTCAACTGGGTCTTGGCATCCCTACTTAAGGGGGGAATACAGCTAGGGCTCCCTGACTGCTATCCAACAAAGCCCTTCCAGAAGCGAATGCGCATGGGTATTGAATAAGGATGAGACTGAGGTTGTGTAAGCAATCGAACAACCTGCTTACACTCAATACCCAGGCTCACACAAGGAGAGATACCAGCTAGTGGACATACCAGAGGACAACCTATATCCATGGGACACGACTGCAGTGAGCATTGATATCTTCAAGAGGAAGAGAAGATAACAGAGTAAAAACTTTAAGCCTAAAACTCCTTTTAGTGCACTGCTGAGTGTCGTGGGTAGAACATTCAGCCTCGAATCCGCTCTTTACGAAAAGCAACAACTATAAGGGAGATCTTGTGGAAACAGTGGGTAGCAGCCCTCTGAGCCAAAAGCTCCAGGTGCGTGTCCCACTCCAGGACTTGACAGCTCCATGAAGAGGTGGTCAAACAGGCTGCTTATCAACCTGGACATCTTTCCAATGCCCCTATTGGCCCGGCTGTCAGACTGGGAGAGCCTGGTGGTCAGCCATGCTTTAGGCGGAGTGTTGCTCCCTCAGGCTATAGCCTCCGGTGACCTGTTCCAGGAAAAACTAGCAATATAAGCACGTCCCTTGTCTAACTCGCGTGTCGCTAGACGTGGGGAGCTTCTAGGTCAATAATTATAGTGAGGCACAGGCCTGAATCTTGCGCTCATCGGATTGGCGAGCATGGAGGTGGACGTGATATGCGCTTCCGGCCGCGATTGGACCCCGACCACGGTGGTCATGCCGGCTGGCCAATCAGCTGGCAGCCCGCGTGAAAACGTGCGCTCAGAAAGGCTCAGCGCTGCGGAGAGAGCTTGGGGTGGGGGGGGAGGACGGTGTGGGGAAAGGCCAGGGCGCCGAGGGAAGTGAGGGTGAGGGCGGGCATTTGCAGTGAGCTCCCTGACGGCTGACAGCTGCTTCTGCAGAGCTGCCTCAGGGAGCTGCAGTGCCGTAAAAAAAGGAAGTGAGCTCAAGAAAGCGCCGGAAACTGTGCCGATGCTGCAAATCCCTGCCCCTGGCGGCAGGCCACAGAGCACGTCATCCCCTCAAACATCTTCTTGTATTTCGTTTAACCCCGGGGGGTTTGACCCCGCCCCGGGTGGAGTTTGTAGCGAAAACGTGAAGCTTGCCTGGCCGATCAGCCGTAGAAGTGGACGGGTCCGCGTCAAATGGCTGGCGATCGCCTGCTCAATTGTTGGCGGGCACCGCTTCTGACCCCTGCACGTGCCCTCCGACTGTGATGCTGCCCGACACCTTCTCGCACCATTTCACACGGCCCCCTTGGGGCAGGCCCCTGGCCACAGTTGCCTCAGGCACTGGAAAGCCCGTGAGCCCCTTATTTATAATCTTTCCTTGCGCAGACGGTGCGTTTTGGAGTGCTGGTTAACCAAAAGGAACATCAGAGCCGACTGGTGTTCCCCACCAACGTACCCAGGGACCTATATTCTAGCAGAGCTAATGGACAGCGATGAGATGTGAAGCATTAACCATGCAAGGTCCGGAATTGCAGTCTTGAGAGACGTGTCTAGGGCCCCATGAAATCGAGGGTAATACTGTTCTGGCACCTGAGCTGCCGCTCGTTATGGGAGGAATCGCCTCCGCTCTTGTGAGTTACCTTGGCTCAGCAGACGCTTTCGGTCAGGCTGGTCTCCAGCTCTCCCCCTCTCTACCTAAACCCATCCATCCCTTCCCCCATCTACCCTCTCCGCATACCCCTCCGCAGACCCCTTCACCCAGCTCCTTCCACCCTCCCTCCACCTATCCCTCTGCATCCCGCTCTCCAAAACTGCAGCTGGCTTCAAGGCACAAATCGGAACTTCAGTCTGATGCAACAAAGTACCGGGTCAAACTTACGATGCTGATCACGAGGGCGGGCACAAAGAAGCTGCAGGCGAAAGACTTGTCCGTTTTAAGCCAACACCTGCAGTTAAAAGTTAAAAGGCGATTAAAACCAGCAATTTTATTGGCAATGCGATCACGCTCCTGCAATGTTACATTACGTCGGTAACAACAGTCAGCTGCTCGAGGTCCCTGTGACCTTGCTGAGATTGAGCTCTACTGGTTCCCTGGGTTCCAGAGGAGTGAATTCAAGAAATTTAAAACCCTTCCCTGCCACACGCCCATCCTATTTAGGAGATTTTTCTTCAGCCGCATATCCGACCCTGGATTCTCCACGCCTCTGACACGCCTCTTGATACATGGATGGGAGAGGTCTGGAGGGTTATGGACTGGGTGCAGGTCAATGGGACAAGCGGAATAATATTTCGGCACAGACTAGAAGGGCCGAATGGCCTGTTTTCTGTGCTGTAGTGTTCTATGGTTCTATGGTTCTAAGGGTTATTGCTCATTCCTGCTTCCCTCTTTGCATCATTTATTCTTTCGTGGGATGTGGGCGTCACCGGTAAGGCCAGCCTCTGTTGCCCGTCCCTAATTACCCTTGAACGGAGTGGCTTGCTGGGCCATTTCTGAGGGCGGTTAAGGGGCAACCAGCGTTGCTGTGGGTCTGGAGTCACGTGTAGGCCCGACCGGGTTAGAACACCAGGTTTTCCTTAGTGAGCCAGTCGGGTTTTTTTTTTAAACAACAATCAATGATAGTTTCATGGCGGCCATTACTGAGACTAGCTTTTTAATTCCAGATTGAATTTAAATTCCACCACGGTGGGAGGTGAACCCACGTTCCCCCTGAAGAAGGATCGTACGGACTCGAAACGTTAACTCTGTCTTTCTCTCTCCACAGATGCTGTCAGACCTGCTGAGTTTTTCCAGCATTTTCTGTTTTTGTTTCAGGTTTCCAGCACCCGCAGTATTTTGCCTTTACCCCCTGGGTTACCAGTCCAGTGACACAGCCACTATGCCACCATCTCCACTCCACTCTACTTTTGCAGTTTGACTTTTGCACTATGAACTCTGAGGCTCTACATCACACTGCTTTGTTAACTTGCTCCCTGCTTTCAAACCCTTCCTCAAAGCTGACTGCTTTTACCATATTGTGGCCCAGTTCCCCCTATTTTCCTTTGGTTCCTAGTAAAAATTCACCTTCCCTTTTTTAAAGGCCTTTCCAGAAGGTTTTTTTAATATTCATTCACGGGATGTGGGCTTCGCTGGCTGGGCCAGCATTTATTGCCCATCCCTAATTGCCCTTGAGAAGGTGGTGGTGAGCTGCCTTCTTGAACCGCTGCAATCCATGTGGTGTAGGTACACCCACAGTGCTGTTAGGGTTCCAGGCTTTTGGCCCAGCGACAGTGAAGGAATGGCGATATATTTCCAAGTCAGGATGGTGAGTGGCTTGGAGGGGAACTTCCAGGTGGTGGTGTTCCCATGCACCTGCTCCCCTTGTCCTTCTAGGTGGTAATGGTCGTGGGTTTGGAAGGTACTATCTAAGGAGCCTTGGTGAATTCCTGCAGTGCATCTTGTAGATGGTACACACTGCTGCTACTGTGCATCGGTGGTGGGGGGAGTGAATATTTGTGGATGTGGTGCCAATCAAGTGGGCTGCTTTGTCCTGGGTGGTGTTGAGCTTCTTGAGTGTTGTGGGAGCTGCACTCATCCAGGCAAGTGCAGAGTATTCCATCACATTCCTGACTTGTGCCTTGTAGATGGTGGACAGGCTTTGGGGAGTCAGCAGGTGAGTTACTCGCCGCAGGATTCCCAGCCTCTGACCTGCTCTTGTAGCCACAGTATTTATATGGCTAGTCCAGTTCAGTTTCTGGTCAATGGTAACCCCCCCAGGATGTTGGTCCAGATTAATCTTAACGTTTCAGTATTTTCCCACACAATTAAATGTGAATTTGAAAAGAAATCTATGTATTAAGTAGTGATACCTGATGATATGTGTGTCTGAGACACCTGACTGACTATGTAATTCTGAGCTAGCCAATAAATGCTATTGTTCTACTGATAAATCTGAATTTAACTGAGCAAGTTATAAATGCTAGAAAAATATCACGTAAACTTTTTGATTGTTGGAAAAGCTCATTTTGCTTACCAATACCCTTCAGGAATGGTAATCATTTCCAACTCGGTCTGGTTTACCCGTGACTCCAGTTCCCCACCTCTGAAAAGGCCTTAGAGAACTATTCAGTGATTTAGAAATAACAACCAGTCACTGAGAAAGCTCGCCATTGTCTCCTGAACGCAGCCAGGGCTGAGTAATATCTCCAACCCACATTCTGAGAACAAGCCCCAAAAAAGTGGGACGTGAGTGTGTCTCAGCTGAGGTTGCCTCAGAAGACTTGGAATTTGGCCTCAGTATCCCCGGCCCACGGACGGGAAGGATCAGTCATCGTGCCCCACCCCTGGCCTTGAACTAGTGCCTCTCTCTGGAGGTTGGGTGAGGTTGCATTGCTTCTGCTTGTGGCCTATGGTATTGCTAGTACACCATTGTATATCCCATGTGAAGAACCTAACCCTAACCCTAACCTGATCCCACTTGGGTTAAACTACCAGAGACTGTCTGGACCCTGGGGTACTACTCCGCAATCAATACTTGCAGGAGGTAATGGATGGTAAATGAGGGGGTTCTTTTTTAGAAAAAGCAATGGATGTAACAAAAGAAAGGGTTGCTATATAACTTTCTCCCCAAGTCAGTACCATTCATAAGAAGACACTTAGAAATGTAAACTCACGATGTGTCTGTACCGTATCCTTCATGATAAGCTGCTGCTGAAATGGCCACGATTAGAGCCGGAAACCCATAGCCAATCCAATAAATGAACCTCTCGATAGGAACCTTAGGGGCAAAAACCACCTGCACCATCAGGTAAAGCTGGATTCCTTCTAGAAACATCCAGGCGAACACCGACAGAAAGAAGTAGTGGAGAACGGCTGCGATGATTCCACAAAGAATCTAAACAGAACAGTCACCGTGTTAGTTCAGTGCGCCAGCAACCGGAACATAGATAGTAAGAGGAAAATATTTGATTTCATAAAGCGCCTCCCATGACCACAGAACTTTCCAAAGCACTTTACAGCCAATTATGTACTTTTAAAGTGTAGTCACTGTTGTAATATAGGAAGTCCAGTTGCCAATTTGTGCAGAGCAAGCTCCCACAGACACCAATAGCAGATAATCTGTTTTAGTGATGTTGGTTGGGGGGTAAATTGGACACTGAGGCGAACTTCGCTGTTCGTCTTTAGAGTAGTGTCGTGGGAGCTTTTTCATCCACCTGAGAGGGCTGGACATTGGTTAACTGTTTCATTCAAAGGACCACACCTCTGACAGCGCAGCACTCCTTCAGCACTGCGCTGGAACGTCAGCCTAGATTTTGAGCGGAAGCTTTTAGGGTGGGACTTGAGCTGACTCAGGGACGGGCATACGATCCATTGGGCTCACGCAACAAGGGACAGAAATGGACCAAATATCCGATAATTTTTCACAACTAAGGGAATTTAATGAGCGGCAATGTCAGAAGTGATCCTGCTCATTAGTGAGTACAAATTAACATTTTCAAATTATAATTTTATAATGCATAGAATTTCCCGTGACAAAATGGGGTTGAAGTCTCTCTTAACTCCTGTGATTATTAAGTGCATTAATATGTCAGTATGAATTATATTTGCTGCTTTAATTGAGGTGGATTGTTGTGATATCGCTTTAAGATAGAATATGCTAATGAGTAAGTAGCCAGGATGTAAACCATGTGACCAGTAGACAACGTTCAGAGGAACTTTCAGATAAACTAGCAGCATGTGGTGTGAAGGAATTACAGCTGTACTTTCCTGTTATTAATAGCTGTTGAATATTTATAGTAAATCTGTCTGCTGAGCAATCCATCACTACATCTTCAATGCCCTGCGGACATGGGTTCAAATCCCACTAAGGCAGCTGGTGGAATTTAAATTCAATTAATAAGATCTGGAATTGAAGCTAGTATCAGTAATGGCGACCATGAAACTATCACCAGTTGTTGTAAAAACCCATCTGGTTCATGAACGCCCTTTATGGCAGGAAATCTGCCATCCTTACCCTGTCCGGCCTACATGTGACTCCATACAATGGTGGAGCAATGGTAGTTGACGCCTACCTGCTTCTTGCAAATGGCCTAGAAAGCCATTCAGTTTAAGGGCAATTAGGGTTGGGTAATAGAAGGTGGCCTTGCCAGCAATGCCCACATCTCACGAAGGAGTACATTTAAAAAAAAAATTAAATCCCCATGTTCACCTTGTGTTAACCATGAGTAAGTAGCCAGGATGTAAACCATGTGACCAGTAGACAGTGTTCAGAGGAACTTTCAGATAAACTAGCAGTATGTGGTGTGAAGGAATTACAGCTGTACTTTCCTGTTATTAAGAGCTATTGAATATTTATAGTAAATCTGCCTGCTAAGCAATCCGGCACTACATCCTCATACAAACCAAACTTACGTTTAGTTTACTGGTCCTGGTAACCTTCTGGTGAATCTGCGCTGCATTCCGTCTAAGGCCAGGACACCCTTTTTAAGGTGTCGTGCCCAGAATTATATCCAAATGTGGTCAAATCAGGGCTTTGTATAACCGCAGAAACATTTCTCCCCTTTATATTTTAGCCCTTACAGAAGTTCTAATATATTGAATTACAAAATCCTACCAGTACCGTGCCTAACTGTGCCTCAGAGATAGGTGGAAATATTCGGGAGGAGAGGGGAAGGGGAGACATCTCTGATGTTCCTGTTTCGTATCTGAATATATCAACAGCAACTTTCTAAAGGGAATCGGGTATATACTTTGAAAAGAAAACCTTCAGGCTTTTGGGGGAAAAAGAAAGGGGAGTGGGACTAATTGGAAAGCTCTTTCAAAGAGCCAGCAGAGGCAAGATGGGCCAAATGGCCTCCTTCTGTGCTGTAGGATTCCGTGAATGGTAAAGAATTCCATTCTATAAATCCTGAAAGCTGAGATGTTTTGCAATCTGTTCAAAACAGAAGTCGTTAGATTTCTGGATACTAATGACATCAAGGGATATGGGGATAGCGAGGGAAAATGGCATGGACATAGGTGATCAGCCATGATTTGTTTGAGTGGCAGAGCAGGCTTGATGGGCCAAATGGCCTACTCTTGCTCCTATGTTCCTATGTTCCTTATGAGGAAGTCACTGTGCCACCAGTCCGGATTCTTCACTGGTGTCTGAGAGAGTGGGGGTCTGCTGAAGACAGTATTAGTCTTGACTATATCACCCCATAGTCACTACCCAGGCATACAATGATCAATGGCTAGCTGAGTGAGGACTCGAGGCTTGTGGACACCTGGAGCCCACTCTTCCTAGAGAGGAGTGAGGAAGAGTGAAAATTGAGGGAGAAATCCATATCAAAGGGAAGTGGAAAAGGATTTCATGGAATGAGACCGGGACAAGTCAACTAAGAAATTCAGGCCCCCGATTTTACAGGGACCCCGCTCTCAATGGGTGTCTCATTCACCTGGACAAACGAGCTATTTAAGGTTGGACACAGTGGGAAGGAACTGAGATCAGGGGGGCTAAGTCGCTGGCCTCATTTTAATTGCCCTGCGTAAAGCATTCAAAATCTGAAAAGGTGACTTGCAACATGAGGAGGGGAGGTGGTTAGTCACCTCTGCTACTTTGTCGAAAATTCCTGTTTAGGTGCAATTGTTAACTTGTGTGTAAAATAAATGGGTTAGCAATCAGCACTCAAGGGGACTTTAGCCAAACATGTTAATGGATAACTAATGTCCGGAGGCTTGGGGGATTAATTAAAAAACATAAAGTGTAACCATAAAAGTTATGGAGTGTTAAAGTCAATCGTAAATCCAGGGAAGCGAATGAGGTAACACAGGTTCTGTTGGAGCTGGCATTCCATCACACCTCAATAATCAAACTTGGCATATATTCCAGTCAGTAAACATGCCTCGAATGTCCTTGAGCTCATAATGGAAGCACAGAGCACATGAGCAAGGAAGTGATGGTAAAGCCACTCTAAATCAGGCCTGGCTGGAATATTGTAGCCAATGCTGGGTACCAACACTTTAGAAAGGATGTCAACTCTTGGAGGAGGTACAGATAAGATTATGGTTGCCAAATGTGATTCAATGTACTCCTGGAGGCTTCATCACACGATTTGCCCCCACTCTCCAGCTATTAGTCAACAACACATCCATCCTTGGGACGCGCTGCCTCCCTGCGCCAATTGGAAAACAAAAAGACTTATTACCCAATCGGATGATGCTTGACTGTCAGCCAAACTGCCCTTATCTTTGAACCCATTTTCAATAGTTTGATATCCGGTAAAGAGAATTGTTCAAAGAAAATGACACGAAGAAAGGTTTTTTTTTAAAAAAACGCCCGATGATTTGTCTCCAGGGCTGCTCACAGCAGTGTCCCGGAGATTAATCTTCAAATCCTGGAGACTCCAGGCCAATCCTGGCAACCAAAAGAGTACCAGAGAATTCAGTTACGTGCAAAGACTAGAGAAACTGGGATGGTGCTCCTTAAAGCAGAGAAGGTTAAGGTGAGATTTACAGGAGGTTTTCAAAATTAGGAAGAGTTTCTTTGGAGTGAGTGAAAAGAAACTGTTCCCACTGCCGTAGGACACGGCAACCAAAGGGCCGATAATTTTACTCAGAAGCCAGGAAGAGATGGGGAGTACTTGTTTTTACACAGCGAGCGTTTCATGGTCTGGAATGTGCTGGCTGGAAGGATGGTGACAGCGGAATTAAGAGTGACTTTCGCAAGGGAACTGGATAAATACGTGAAAAGGGGAAATTTGCAGGGCTGCGGGGAAGGAGTAGGGGAAGCGGGAGTCTTTCAAAGAGTTGAGACAGGCACAAGGGACTGAATAGCCTCTTTTTGTACTCTGTCACACAGGGGAGAATTTACTCCCCTTTGGTGGGGTGGTGGGGTGGGGACTGAGCAAGAGCGGGCGCGGGCGGTCACTCAGTCAGTCACCGCCCCTGATCGACTGTGCGCCGCCAATTTACATGGGCGGGCCAACTAAGGCCCGCCCGGCGTGATGCACACCTGGAAGCGCTGAGCGCTCCCTGTGCGGACGGAGGAAGGAGGGAGAGTTGGGGCCTGCGCTCTTTCGCGCATGCGTGTAAAAGAGGATAGCGATCTCCCTGAGGCACGGAGCTAATGTAATGAAAAACTGAAATAAAGAAAAAAAAATCATTTCAATGAATTTTAATAAAGCTTTTTATTACATTTATAAACCCTTCATGAAACCTCATCCCGCCCGTGGATGAAGTTCCATGAGAAATGCGAAGGCCGCCTGGGCTCTTCACCTGCCCCCTAACCTTAAGGTTGGATGGGCAGCCCTGTTAATTATTTTATTTGGTAGTTAAATGGCCTTTATAGGCCTTTGACAGTTCGGCAGGCGCACAGCTAACTCGGCCGCGCGCCCTCCGAACTGAAGATCTGAATGGCGCGCGATGACATCGGGGCGCACGCCCGACGCCACCGAATGTTACTTCACGTATCGGCGAGCGGGGCCCTGCCCCCCTGCATGCTGACCAGAAGATTCAGGCCACAAGAGTGCACAGCTGACAGAAACATAGGAGGAAGAGTGGTATTGTCACCAGACTAGTAATCCAGAGGCCCAGCTTAATGCTCTGGGGACCCGAGATCGAACCCCACCATGATGGAATTTGAATTCATTTTAAAAAAAAAATCTGGAATTAGAAGCCTAATAATGACCATGAAATGATTGTCATTAAAAATCCATCTGGTTCACTAAAGGAAAGGAAATCTGCCAACCTCGCCTGGTCTGGCCTACAAGTGACTACAGACCCACAGCAGTGTGGTTGACTCCTAACTGACCTCTGAGATGGCACAGGAAGGCACTTAGTCCTTAAGGGCAATTAGAGATGGGCAATAAATGCTGGCCTAGCCAGTGAAGCCTCCATCCTTTGAGTGAAGACAAAAAAAACAGGCTGTTTGTTTGTGTACAGCTCTGGGCACCACACTATAGGAAGGATGTGAACACATTGGAGATAGTGCAGAAGAGGTTTACAGAAATGGTTTCAGTGATGAGAAACTTCAATTATGAAGATAGATTGGAAAAGTTGGGACTGTTCTCCTTGAAGTGGAGAAGGCTAAGGGGAGATTTGACTGAGATGTTCAAAATCATGATGGGGCTAGACAGAGTAGGTAGGGAGAAACTGTTCCCACTCATAAAAGGATCGAGAACCAGAGGGCACGGGTTTGAAGTGATTTGCAAAAGAAGCAAATGCCATGTGAGGAGAAACGTTTTTCACACAGCGAGTGGTTCAGACCTGGAGTGCGCTGCCTGGAAGTGTGGTGGAGGCAGGTTCAATCGAGGACATTCAAGAGGGCATTAGATGATTATTTAAACAGAAACAATGTGCGGGGTCACGGGGAAAAGGCAGGAGAATGGCACTGGGTCATAACGTTCATTCGGAGAGTCAGTGCAGACACGATGGGCCGAATGGCCTCCTTCTGCACCATTACAATTCTGCGATTATGCTATTTCCCTTCTGCGTGTTGTCATGAACTGAACGATCATTAGGATCCCTTACCCGATTTTCCGTCTGTGAAATTCCGACCAGGAAAACTAAGTCAGCGACAAACAGACTGAGGCACAGGTTAATGTGGATGATGCGTCTTGTGTCTTTAACAGAATGGCAAGTGGCAAACGTGACAATCGCCAGTAACAGGCACACCAGCGAGATGCTCAATCCAACGTAGGTGATGACTTCAACCTCAAACACATCTGGGAGATCCTGTGAACACAATCCAGGGAGATCAGTCATCGGGGCTATTTAGCAAGTCCATTTCCCGTTATATTTGCGGCAGCCCTAACAGGAGCGTTCGCGGTGACAATGCACAAGGCAAAATGAGTGACTACCCTGGGAATCCCTGGTTAAACATATAGGGGAGGATTTCCCCCCTCGTCGGGCAGGCCCGGGAGCGGCCCTCGTGTGACTCTGACATGTGAGCGGGGACATGTTAAAAATGAGCTTTGTAAGTTTTTTTTTTAATCATTCTCCGAAACCTCATCCCGCTCGCGGATGACGTTTCGCAAAAAGACGCGAGGGCCGCTTGGCCTATTCGCCCGCCCGCCCACCGCAAGGGCGGACTGGTAGGGAAAAAAAATCCAATTTAATGAATGGGCTTCTTAATTGTCGGCGGGCGTGCTCCCGACTCCCGTGTGCACGCCCGCCGACTGAGATATCGCGCGCTATTTCACGCTCGTGCGCGTTGGGCTCGCGCCTGCTCGCCGATCTGAAAATCCTGGCCAATGGGTCATGTGTGTGTGTGTGTGTGTGTGTGTGGCACAGAACAGCATCTGTTTGAGGCATGTCCCTGGGGGGCATCACAGCTAACACCGTGACCAACACCTATAACAGGACAGCAGTCGTGCCCGTCTTTAGCACGTGCTGTGAAAACTAGATTCTTTGTACCGTCGCGGCATTTGAGTCGGACACCAGCAAACGTGCATGACCGGCATAACGTTAAAATAAACGCTAGGCCATTCGGGGTGACGCCAGGAAGCATTTCTTCACGCAAAGGGTGGTGGAAATCTGGAACTCTCGCCCCCCCGCCAAAAAAGCTGTGCGGCGAGGGGATCGATTAACAATTCTAAAACTCAGATCGGTACATTTTTTGTTAGGGAAAGAGCATTAAGGGATCCGGAACCAAGATGCAGGCCAGTCATGATCGAACGAAATGGCGGAACAGGCTCGAGGGGCTGAATGGCCTCCCCCTTTTCCAATGCTCCTATGATTCAATGTCTGCCATTTCATGTTATCAGCATCTTCCAGGGTGAATAGTGGGGATGTCGGGAGAGATCTGGAGTTTTGCCTTCTTACTGTTGGCGATCAGGAACTATTTCTACAATAATTTAATTTGGATTAAGTGGCTGGGGCAGAATTTACAATTGGCTAATTTGTAATTGGTCAGAATTTTGGGCTCGATCCTCATTTTTTTCATATATAGATATGGAAATGTATCTTATAGCAATCTACGAATAATTCCAACGCATTGCACATAATTGAATGCTTCAGAATGCTATACATTCAAAGTGAAAACAGTCCAACTCGGTGTTTTGACAAGCCCAGCTGCAGAACTGACCATAGTTCATGAGCACGATAGCTATAAAAATAGTTCTATGGTTTTGCTATACATGACTGGTAGGACAAACCCTCCCTCAAGGGAATTCTAGCAGAAGTTTCTAATTCCGATATTATCTGCTTAATAGTTGACACGTTCATTTTCAAAGCAGAGCAGTGGGAGGGGTTCTCCCTAATGCCCCGGCCAATATTTATCTCCAATATAAGGTTGTGTGGTCATTATTACACTGCTGTTTGCGGGGGCTTGCTGTGCACAAACTGCTTGTATTGTTTGCTACATTACAAGTGATTACTCTTCAAAACTGCTTCACTGGCCGAGCAACTGTGGAACATCCCGGGGGCAGGAATGACGATACTTTTAAAAATTCGTTTATGAGATGTGGGCGTCGCTGGCTAGGCCAGCATTAATTGTCCATCCCCAGCTGCCCTTGAGAAGCTGGTGGTGGTGAGCTGCCTTCTTGAGCCGCTGCAGTCCATGCGGTGGAGGTACACCCACGGTGCTGTTCGGGAGGGAGTGCCAGGGTTTTGACTGGACTAGATTAGTAATTGAGAGGCTTGGAATCACGCTCTTGGTGGGTTCAAATCCCACTACTGCAACTGGAGGATTTTAAATTCAATTAATAAATCTGGAACAAAATGCTAGGCTTGTTAATAATGACCATGAAGCTACCATTTTGTCTTGGAAACCCAATGACCTCACTCATGTCTTCAGGTGAGGAAATCAACTGTTTTTACCCAGTCTGGCCTACACTTGACTCCAGACCCACACCTTTGTGGTTGACTCTTAACTGCCCTCTGAAATGGCCCAGCAAAAGCCACTCAGCTCAAGGGCAGTTGGGGATGGTCAACAAATGCTGGCCAGGCCCATAAAAAAAGACAGTCCAGTTCATTTGTGTAAGGTTCTGGGCACCACACTTTAGGAAGGATGTGAACGCGTTGGAGAGGGTGCAGAAGAGGTTTACAAAAATAGTTCCAGGGTGAGAAACTTCAGCTATGAGAATGGATTGGAGAAGTTGGGACTGTTCTCCTTGGAGAGGAGAGGGCTAAGAGGAGATTTGATAGAGGTGTTCAAAATCAACTACCCCCTGACTGCCACTCAGTTGGCAGGTGGCACTGCCAGCTGCTCAAGGGCCATAAATGCTGGCCCTTGTCCACACTTTAAGGGCAAACAAAAAAACCCTGAGGTTGTGAAAGGTGCTATACAAATGCAAGTCTTTCCTTTCTGTCTCTGAGATTCCGGTCAGCTGTGTTCGTGGCAGCCTCTCATTTGTCGATACTGCCTATGCGTCCCTCTTTTGATATGTGTCTCCCTCTGTGTTTCCCCTTTGTTCCCCAACCTTGACTGCTTCTCACAGCCTCACAGTTGCTCCATCCCTCATGGCTTTCTTTATAACCCACACTGGCCACCCTGCCACCTTCAGCAGACCAGAACCTATTGGTTTATGCAGTGAATTATCCCAAATATTTGTACCTTCAATGCCATCAGGATAGCAAAGCTGGAAAGATGGAGCGCTCTGCACACTGTATGTGTTCTGTTCGAGAACACCAACTTGCAGCCTTCGGGAGACCAGAAGCTTCCTTTTGCTGTTCGATTCCAGTAGACACAGGTTATATTTGACTTGTCCTCATTGGCCTGTAGGAAAGAGAAGGGAACCTTTCAGAAAACACATTCCATTCCCAACATGAGTTCATGCATCGTGGTATTGTCATTGGACTGGTACTCCAGAGATTCAGGGTAATAGATGGTGAAATTTGAATTCAATAAAAAGTCTGGAATTAAAAGTCTAACGATGACCGTGAAACCATTGTCGTAAAAAACCATCTGGATCATTCATGCCCTTTAGCGAAGGAAATATGCCTGGTCTGGCCTACATGTGCCTCCAGACCCACAGCAACGTGGTTGACTCTTAAATGCCCTCTAGAATGGCCTAGCAAGCCCACTATGTTCTCAAGCCCAATTTAGCTTTGGGCAATGAATGCTGGCGCAGCCAGTGATGCCCACACCCCATGAGCGATAATCAAATAAATCCCTTCCGTTCCCTTGATTAGCCGTCACACAGCGAGAGAGCCTGTTTCAACCAGGCCCGCCTTACCGCTTGCCATCGGCTGAGCGTTTCCTGGGCAACCTGGGAGTCTTCGCCTCCAGCTGGGATGCCACAGTAGAAGGTGGGTGAAGAAGGGGGTGGGGGGAGGGGCGCGTGTGGGTTGACAGGAAGTGTCACATCCCCCCCCACATCCCCCCACCCCTCCCCCCGCGCCCCCCAGCATTAGAAGTTATCAATAGGAGCGGAAACCAGTCACAAATGTCCGAATTCCCCTCAACCTCCGCCAGGAGTTACATTAATTCCACTTTGAAAGCATTGCAAAAAACTCTAGGGTCCTTTAGTTCGACGACATGCATTAGAAATGGTTTCCACAGGCTTAATAAGCATGGACATGATGGGCAAAACGGCTTCCTTCTGTGCTGTAACCATTCTAGGATTCCAGAAGCAACTTGGAATGATGCCAGTGGTCAATGAACGTGGTGAAATGGTGTCTCACAAACCTTGGTATGGGTGAAGGTGAAGGTGACAGCGTGGGTACGAAAGGTTTTCATCTTGCTGTTTGTCACTGCTGTTATCACCGCTGAATTCAGCACCATCCTCTGCTGCTCAGGTTTGGCTGCGTCTTTTTGCACTTTAGCATTACTGCCCAAAATGTTGGTCATGTTGCTGTGAACAATTAAGGCGACGGCAGGAATCCGTCTGCCTAATCCTAAAACAAGAGAGAGCAAAGTTCTGTCACAGTTGCAACACCAGCTGAGTTTCATTTTCAACCCCTGAGGTCATTCTCGTGACATTTTGTTTCCAAAAATTGTACCGTCGGAGTTTTTAACCTGAAATAGCCTCAGTTTAACATCTCACCCAAAAGAGGGCTGCTAGCATAAAAAGCACTGGAAGTGTCGGCCTAGATTTTGTCACTGGAATGGGGCTTTACCCTATGACCTTCTAAGTCAAAGGTGAGTGCTACCCCCTGAGCTAGTGGGTAGAGTTGATACCAATTTACAATTTTCAGTCAGGAAGATGATGATGTGGAGTTGATGTCACTAGACTAGCAATCCAGAGGTCCAGACGAATACTCGGGAGACTTGGCTTTGAATGCCACTACGGTAGCTGGTGGAATTTAAATTCAATTGATAAATCTGAAATATAAAGCCAGTCTCAGTAATAGTTACAAGTCAGGCATAACCTGTGTCTACTGGGGGAGGAGGTAGCATAGTGGTATTGTCACTGGACTAGTATTCCAGAGACCCCGGGTAATTCTCCGGGAACCCGGGTTCAAATCCCACCCGGCAGATGGTGAAATTTGAGTTAAAATTTCTGATGACGACCACAAAACCATTGCCGATTGTCTTAAAAACCCATCTGGTTCACTAATGTCCTTTAGGGAAGGAGATCTGCTACCCTTTCCTGGTCTGGCCGACATATAACTCCAGACTTACAGCAATGTGGTTGACTCTTAAATGCCCTCTGAACAGGGCAAATAGGGGTGGGCAATAAATGCTGGCCTAGCCAGTGACACCCACATCCCATGAACTAATAAAATAAAACAATTCATTGTATTGTCATAAAAACCCATCTGGTTCACTAATGTCCTTTAGGGAAGGAAATCTGCCGTCCTTACCTGGTCTGGCCTACATGTGACTCCAGACCCACAGCAATGTGGTTGACTCTTAACTGGCCTCTGAAATGGCTCAGAAAGCCACTCAGTTCAAGGGCAATTAGGGATGGGCAACAAAGTGCTGGCCTTCCCAGAGACACCCACATCCCATGAAAGAATAAAGGAAAACCTGGCATGACCTGGATGAAAGACCTGGGAGAAAATGTGAATGGGGTGGGCCTGCGTTCATGGGATGGCACTTTTGGGGGTGGTGGGGTCAGCAATCTTGGTAAAAAATGTGATAACTAATTCATTATCTTTCTACTCAAGCAACATTTGGAGTTGGTTTTCCTTGAAGCAGGTGCTACTGGAGAAGCAATGCTGCAGCCAGGGACTGAAGCTGTTTTTTATTCATACACGGGATGTGGGTGTCGCTGGCTAGGCCAGCATTTATTCCCCATCCCCAATTGCCCTTGTTCAGAGGGCATTTAAGAGTCAACCACATTGCTGTGCGGCCTGGAGTCACTTGTAGGCCAGACCAGGTGAAGATGGCAGATTTCCTTCCCTAAAGGTCACTAGTGAACCAGATGGGTTTTTTTATGACAGTCAGTGAATAGTTTTGTGGTCACCATTACTGAGCCTGGCTTTATATTTAGTTTGTGGTCATCATCAGATTTTTAATTCCAGATTTTTATGGAATTTAACTTTCACCACATGGTGGGATTATGAATCCCGGTCCCCAGAATACTAGTCCAGTGACAATACCATTATGCCGCCACCTCCCCTAAATTAACATTCGGCCCTTTTGGAAAGAGCCTACTTCAGGAACAGGTAAAGGACACCCCCCCGTGTTTGTTCTTTCCCGATAAGGTGCGTGGCAGGCTTCCAATCGGAGTTGTGTGCACACTTCCTCCTGCCATGTCAGGGTCATAGGAGGCCATATAGTGCCTGAAAAATGTTCACTATGTGGCTCAATCTTTTTTATTTTTGAATCCTAGGTGGCTTGGGTGTGTTTGTATTGCAGCGCCCCTGTTAACCCATAATTGTTGGACATTGCAGCAGTTAGTAATGATACTTTACCAGATGCCGTGTCTGTAAATACAGCTGAATCGACTTGCATGGAGTTCCCCATTGCCGATATCACGAAGGGTTCTTCAGGATGTATTTGACGCCTTATTACGATTTCTAAAAATTCAAGAATTGGCTGTTAGTTTCTGCTGTTTGGCTCTTATTTTCTCGCTTAAAAATCACAATTCGCATCCACATTTCTCTTTGGCCATCAGTATTGCTGTGGAATAAAATGGTTTAATTCTATTCTACCTCAGCGAGCTCTCTTCAGGTCCAGATGGAAGGCCCTGTGAGTGCTAGAAAGCCACGCTCAAAGGGAGTGTGAGTTTTAATGGAATAATATTATTGCTTCTTTGGCCACAGCTTCCCCACTCACAGGGCTGGGTCTGGCCAAGCTGGCAGCGGCACCGACAATGGGCGGGAAATTCAGGGGCAATCCTGCCTCAGCCATTTTGGGGGAGGCCCCGGTGGATTCAGCTGATGAGCTGCAGCCAGGGCTCCACTCCGGGAGCGGTGGCCACGGCAGGAACTGCGCCCAACTGAGGGTTTCATTTATGCATGCCGGCCTTGGAATAAGATAAGTGGGGTTGGGGTTGGGGGTGGGGGTTGGGGTGGGGTTGGGGGTTGGGGGTTGGGGGTGGGGTTGGGGTTGGGGGTTGGGGCTGAGGCTGGGGTTGGGGTTAGGGCTGGGGCGGTGAGAGGACAGAGAGGGTTGTTGTCATGGCGTCAGCCATTACCACCAGGGTCCCTTCTGTGGGCCACTGATTGAACACAAATAAGTGGTGTAGTGGTATTGTTGCTGGACTCGAGAACCAGTGTAATGCTCTGGGGACCTGGATTCGAATCATGAGATGGTGAAATTTGAATCCAATATTAAAAAAAAATCTGCAATTAAAAGTCTAGTGATGACCATGAAGCCATTGTTGATTCCCATAAAAGGAAAACCATCTGATTCACTAATCTCCTTTGGGGAAAGGAAATCTGCCATCCTCACTTGGTCAGGCCTACATTGTGACTCCAGACCCACAATTGCCTAGTGTGATTGACTCTGAAATGGCCTAGCCAGCCATTCAGTTCTCAAGGGCAATTCGGGATGGGCAATAAATGCTGGCCTACCCAGTGACTCCCATGAATGAATACATTTGTAAAAATGGGGCATGCCCCCTCCCCTCCCCTCCCCCTCCCCCCCCAACCCACCCAGCCAAGCCCACAAGAAGCAAGCAGGGGTTTGCCAGGCAGGCTCCCCACTTAACAGAGGGCCCACTCACTGCTGGTGAAATTTCAGTGGCACTTTAAGCAGGCCTCAGGACAGGAGGGCTGTGCACCTGGAAAAATGCCATGGTGGCAGGAAGATGATGGGCATGCCAACCCTGCCCTCCATCCAAATCTTTTTGGCCTGCGCCTCCTCCCAGGCCCCATCGAATTCAACCCAAAGCGTCGGGGTTGTAGCATTTAGCCTCACTTGCCTTACATGGAGTGAAATTTTGGCCAGTCCTGTCCCAGGTTCCGATCAAGCTGTTTAAAGAGTTAAAAGGATTTGATAGGGTAAATCTGGAGGAGCTGGTGAAAGAATCAAGAACAAGGAGAGATGTTCTTCAAGTGAAAGCTGGGCCATTCAGGAGCAAAATTAGGAAACATTTTTCACCGAAAGGGTGGTAAAGGCCACGATCTCTCTTCCTCCCCCAAAGGCTCTGGATGCTGTGTCAAGATTGGAGCTTTCGTGATTAAGATAATTAGATATTTGTTGGGTAAAGATATTGAGGGATATGGAGAAATAGTGGCTAAATGGAGTTGAGGTCCAGATCAGTCACGACCTGATGGAGTGGCTGGGGGAGCAGGATCAAGGGGCTGAATGGCCTCCTCCTGTTTCCAATTTGCATAATTTTAGTGAGCATGTGACCACAACTCATAATTGGCAGCAGTTTGGCATATATTAGCCTTTATTTAGCACCGCCTCATACTATTATGGGGGATGAGCACTACTCGCACCTGGTACAATGAGTGGGGTAACTGACGGGGGGGGTGGGGGGAACTGAGGCGTTACCCAATCAGAGATTTGAAAACCATTAGCGCATTACCAGAGAGCAGCATTGACTTCCGTTCTTCCCTTTGTTTCGATGGAACTTCGACGAGAGACCTCAGAATGCTTTCTTCATTATCCAGGTAACGTGTGCCTTTGCTGCTTTGCTCCAATGGACTGGTGACCTCTGACATGTTCTTGTATAGAGCCTCCATTTGACAGATGCTCATGCACTGTTAACAACAAGAGCGAGAAAACAAATAAAATACATACTGGTGTTACTGTACGTTAAGCCGTCAGTAAAATGCCAAATATCGATCCTCAATGAATTTACTAACAGATTTCTGTAGTAACTGAAACTTTAGCCTCTCCTGCTGACTATCAGGGGGTCACATGATGTTCTTGGCAGCGACGACCAATGAGCCTTAAGCACGGGCAACATGAGGGGGCAGGGCTTCCTGATGAGAGTCCTGATGGAGCATGTAGTATCCGAAAAGCTCTCTGTTTATCTGAAGTTTATCTGTTTCTTTTTGAAACCTGTCCAGTCCGTCAAGTCAATACAATTTCCTATTTTTATAAGTATTTAACAGTTCATTCACAAAAGATGTGGATCGTTAAAATTGGAGAGATTCACAAAATCACAGAGTCTTTACAGTGCAGAAGGAGGCCATTCGGCCTCCATCGAGTCCGCACTGGCCCCCTGGAAGAACGTTCTACCTGGTCCCACTCCCCCGACTTATCCCCACAACCTTGCACATTCCCTCTTTTCAGGTAGCAACCCAATTCCCTTTTGAATACCTCGATCAAACCTGCCTCCACCAACCTCTCAGGAAGTTCGTTCCAGACTCCAACCTCTGAAAAAAACTTTTCCTCACATCACATTTACTCCTTTTGTCAATTAGTTTGAATCTGTGCCCTCTAGTTCTTGATGCTCTCTTGAGTGCGAACAGTTACTCACTATTTACCCTGTCCATGCCCCTCAGGATCTTGAATACCTCTATCAGGTCTCCTCTCAGCCTTCTTTTCTCTAAGGAAAACAGTTCCAGCCTCTCCAATCTATCTTCATCGCTACAGTTCTTTATCCCAGGAATCATTCTTGTGAATCATGTGAATTCCACTTAATTCCACTGCTATATCAACACAATCTGGGCAAAATTGACAGAACTATTGCAAAGATAGTTAGGAAAGCAAGTTGTGTGGAGGATACAAAGAGTTTGCAAAGGGATATAAACAGGTCATGTGAGTGGACAAAAACTTGGCAGAGTACAATGTGGGAAAATGTGACATTGTTCACTTCGGCAGGAAGAACAGAAGAGCAGAATATTATTCAAATGGAGTGAGAATGCAGAATGCTATGGTACAGAGGGATCTGGGTGTCCTCGTATATGAATCACAAAAATTTAGCATGCAGGTACAGCTAGTAATTAAGAAGGCTAATAGCATGTTGACCTTAATTGCAAGGGGGATGGAGAATAAGAGTAGCGCAGTCTTGCTACAACTGTACAGGGCATTGGTGAGACCACACCTAGAGTACAGTGTGCAATTTTGGTCTCCTTACTTAATGAGGATATACTTGCATTGGAAGCAGTTCAGAGAAGGTTCACTGAGCTGATTCCTGGGATGAAGGGGTTGGTCTTATGAGGAAGAGTTGAGCAGGTTGGGCTTATACTCGTCAGAATTTAGAAGAATGAGAGGTGAGCTTATTAAAGCATATCAGACTCTGAGGGAGCTTGACAGGGTAGATGTTGTGAGAATGTTCCCACTCATGGGGGAATCTAGAACTAGGGGGCACAGTTTAAAAACAAGAGGTCTCCCATTTAAGGCTTTGATGAGGAGGAATTTCTTCTCTCAGAGGGCTGTCAACCTTGGGAATTCTCTTCCACAGGGAGGCTGGGTCATTGAATATATTCGACGCCTAGTTAGAAAGATTTTTGATTTATAAGGGAGTCAAGTGCCTTCAGTTACCCAGCTGTTAAGCTCTGGAGTTCCCTCCCTAAATCTCTCTGCCTCTCTGCTTCACTTTCCTCCTGTGAGACCCTCTTTAAAACCTACCACTTTGGCTATCTACCCTAATGCCTCCTTATGTGGCTCGGTGTCAAATTCTCCTTTATAACACCCCTAGGAGGTGCCTTGGGGCATCTTATTATGTTAAAGATGCCTTATAAATACAGGTTGTTGTTATTTCAGGACACCCCAAAGCACTTTACTGCCAATAAAGTGTTTTTTATTTGTAGTTCTCCCCGGTGTCCTGACCAACATTTATCCCACAACCAGCATCACGAAAACAGGTTACCTGCTTATTAACATATTTCAGTTTGTGGGAGCTTGCTGTGCGCAAATTGGCTGCCGTGTTTTACATCACACCGGTGACTGCACTTCAAAAAGACTTCATTAGCTGTAAGTCGCTCATAATTTTGAAAACCTACATTGGATCTTCACTTAGCCATCCCTATTTCAATTAGGAGGCTTCAATTTTTATAAGCTTTTTCTCAGAGATTGAGAGTTTTGCTTTAGATGTAAGCAAGTAACTTGATATGGACCGTGAGCACAAAACTGGAGGAAATGGGGTCACAGTTAAACTCTCAATGAGACTCAGAGTTAGAGGAAAGTTGTCCCAGCATCACCCATTGTGATGAAAGTATAATAATTTTCAGAAAATTTTCTGGTTTATTGTGAAGTTGGTTTATGGGGGTAAGTATAGTTGGGCCTGTGTATAATTTAATTACAGTCCAGTAAACTGCAAGTTTGAAACCATCAAAAGAAGCTAGGTGCTTGACATGCTGATGAGTAAACATGGTTGCTGGCTTAGCATGTAAGGTGTGAAGGGGAATTTGCATTTTTAGATAAATGAAGAGATTTGGATTTCAAAGGGATCTTACTCTGTTTACAACTAGCCAGATAACCAAGGCTAAGGAATGTGTTTATTTTTCCCAAAGGTTGCTGACAATATATTGGCAACATGAAAGTTTTTATATTATGAGGAAGATACCATTTCAAAGACATATGGAACAATAGAATTTACATATCAAAAAGATAGAAAGATATATAAAGGAGAATGAAAGACTATGCGTCAGAAGGCCGTGTAAGATCTAACAGGGATGTGTGAAATAGCCTTAATGAAGCCACCAGCATTTGTGCATAGGTCTGCTATATAACGAAACTGAAGTAAGGGAAAAGCCATTTGGAATTGCACGGTCAAATGGGTATTGTGTTAACTTGCTGATTCAGTTTTAAATCTAAAATCTATTTTGGACCATTGCCTTAAAGGGAGTGTAACTGGGACTCAGGTTAATTAGGAATTTAAGGAGTTATTATAATAGTAAGTAATTGTAGTCTGATGTATGTGCTTGAAATCTTTTGTATTTTGTTAATAAAATTTTTACTTTAATTTTTAAAATCTCTATAGGTCTTGGTGGACTTATTACTTCTGAATTCAGTGCACACATCCCGTAATAAAAACAAATTGCAAAACTATTGCGATAGCACAACCAAGTTTCCCTTGCGGCTTTGGTCTGCCTGGCACACATCGTCAGCCACATCATAACACCATGCTCCCAACACAGTGGTGGACACGAAATAGACTCCCAATAAAAAGTGGTTGCTGCTACAACAATTGGCAATGAGATTGGAGTCTACCAGGATAGGCATAGACTGAGATGGCCAAATAACTCATGGTCGCTATGCCACATTGCTGTTCCTGGGATCTTGCTGTGTGCAAAGTGGCTGCTTGTATTACAATACTGACTACACTTCAAAAGTACTTCGTTGGCAGTAAAGTGTTTTGGGCCTGAGGTCATGAAAGGTGCTAGACAAATGCAAGTACTTTCTTTGCTTTCTTCTTCTGCATTTTACACACTTACCATTTGATCAGAGAGTCTTGAGTTGGAATTGCCAGCTGCTTTTTTGCTGAAGTAACAATTTCGTTCGCACTCTGGGATAATGAAAGCACAGGTTAGTATCACATGGTTCATTCCATAACTGATCACAGCTGATATCTACCCTCTGGTGTGGTTACTGAAAACTCACACTTCATTCTCGTAGTCTCAGATTTCCTTCCTCACAGTTTTTAAATTGGATGTTTGCAAATAACTCAGGATTTGCTGAGGATTGCAAAAGATGTTTTAGTTTTTTTAACACTTATCATTGTAGCACAGTTGGTGATAGAGAGAGCACCCGGCAACACATGGCTATCAATGTCAAGCTTGGTAATGGAGATATCAACAGGTAGCGAACTCCAGTCTGAATGATAGCCCGAATTTGACTTTATTATTAAAGAGATAAAAATCAAATTTGTTATATATCTGAGGTGTTTCAGAGCCCAAAAACAAAATATGCAAGATAGAAAACAGAATTTTTCTTTTTTTTTGTACAGCACTTGCTTTTCGGGAGCTATTTGATCTACCAAGGACCAAAATGGTGGGCAGCAGCGTGTGCGTATTTACAGCCAGAGGTTTGCTGCCCACAACATTGGGTTAGGGGAAAAAAATAGGCATCTCTTACCTATGCCTGAGACAGGCGTGAGTGTCTTTGCTCATGCAAAGAAGGGGCCTATATCTGTTTCAGGCTCCTGTGCTACCATTGGTTTGTCCTGAGTGAAGCCAGGCCTAAGAGTTGCCTGCTAGGCGCAACTGAGAAGGACAGTAACTTACCCGACTTGGGAAGTACAGCCCTCCCTCCCTTGACAGCTCCCTCCCACCCCGTCCGATTCGTGGCCTAGCAGTTACCGGTTGTTATTGGTGAAGAATAAATTTACGGTTTTGTGAATATTTGCACAGTAATTTACTGTCCAGGCCAAGTTAAAGCAGCAAAGCCAAACACATTTCAGTAAGAGTTTTGACCAGCCAGTCGATATATTCCTCCAACCCTAGTGCTTAAAATTCATTAAACGCACGAATGTAGGACTGAAGAAGGATGTCTCCTCACCGAACATGGTCAGATGGTGAGCACGGTATATGGTGGAGCTTACCCATTGAACCCTGACCCAATGGTGCTGCCTATCAGCAGCCAGTCTCTGCCAGCAGCTCAGTCGCTACGGGCAGAAGTTTTCTCTCGTCGGGTGCGCGCGGGCCCCACCTGAACGAGAGTAAAATAGCGCGCGATGGCCTTCGGGCGAGTGTCCCGAAGTCATCGGGCATTCTTGTGACCTTTCGCTCAGCGGGGTAGTATGTGATAGGCAGCAGCAGCGCCCGCCGACAATCAAGAGGCCTATTATAGGCCCTTAATCGATTAATTAAACCTGATTTTTCGTCGCCCGTCCAACCATTCGGTTGGCGGGTGCTGGAAAAGGCCAAGCGGCCTTTGGATTTTTAATGAAACCTCATCCACGGGGCAGGGTGAGGTTTCCAACAGGAATTAAAAATAATAATAAAAGTGTTGAAATCTCATTTATGAACACGTCCCTGCGCATGTGACAGAGTCACATGAACAGGGACATGTTGATACCATTTTCAAATTCTGTATTTATGTTTTTAAAAATGCTTCCACTCCCTGAGGCAGCTCTGAGCCATCGGGGGAGCTTTCAGTCCACCCACCCCCCAACCCCACCCCCGCCCTCCTCCCACCCCCCCCACCTCCCCCAAACCCCTGCAGCGCTCAGCGTCGCAGCGCCGCGATTCACACTGGTCGGCTGTTAATTGGCCAGTCAGCATGAAATGCCGGTCTGGGGCCCGATCGCGGGCGATGGTCAGTTTTGTGACACCTCCCGGGCTCACCCTCCGTGCCCGTCCGATGGAGTTAAAAATCCTGCCCCCTGATTTCAGGTTGAAAATGCCGCGCGAGATTTCACTCCAGGGTTTTAGCCGCTGTAATGACGGCGATACTGTCAACGTTTGCCATCGTTGCAAGTGTTGAACCGATGGACAACTTCTGCACACATGCGCAGCTAAGTGTGGAAATCCAGAAGGTGCTGTCAGTGATTCCCCAACTCCTCCACAGGGTGCACTGTTGAAGTTCTGACAGATTGAAAACACTTAGAAATTACTGAACTGACGAGAACGTTCCCTATTCTACTGGATTATCACCATTCAAAACCCCTGAAAAAGTTATGCCTTTTTGAATGAGCTGTAAATGGAATTTTAACTGTGTACTAACAATCATAGTGACTGCTGAACAGCCTCTCTGGTCCTGAAAAAACTGATTTTATTTCAGTGAACTGTCAAATGTTTCTATTGTGATAAAAATTCAATCATTTTTTAATATACTTAAACCACTTTTTAAATGTTTGTTTATGCTTCTGCCCTAATCCCACGCGTACATCCCAATCCTCACCTCACCCTCTGTAAATGTTTTAAAGGCGAAGGATAATCAATGCATTTTGCTTCCTGCTTTGCTGTCTGTTAGCATTCTTTAATGTGATTGGCTGCTTAGCTGCCTTGATGACATCACTGTTGCTGGGAGTGGGTGGGGGGCAGAGATCCTCTGGACATATGGTGTCAGAATCAAAGCAACACCAGGAAGGAGAAAATCCAGACCACAGAGCCTGTGCGAACCTTGTGAGCAGCTTTCTTTGAAGTCAACGGTGAGCAACGTCACTTCTCCGCTGGTCACAAAATCCAGGGTTTTAGTTGATTGGCTCCTCAAGCATTCCAAGGAGGAGTATTTATTGCCAACTTTCCAACCTCTTTTCTAAAGTGGTGCTTAAGTCATGAACATTAATAATATCTCACCTGAGCATTTGGTTCTTATATCTGTTCCATTTGTCGTGTTGAATATACAGCAATAACTTCCAATTGTATTCACACAGGTTGCGCCAGTGCCACAGGCATGTCTCATTTCCGTGCACTCGTTCACATCTGTAAATAAACGATAAAATATGCTGTAAAAACAGAAAACGCTGGAAAAACTCATCAGGTCAGGGCAGCATCTGTGGGGAGAGAAGCAGAGTTAACGTTCCGAGTCCATATGACTCTTCTTCAGAGCTTTGAAGAGGAGTTATACCGACTCGAAACCTTAACTCTGTCTCTCTCTCTCTCTCCACGATGCCGCCCAGACCTGCTGAACTTTCCCAGCGTTTTCTGTTTTTATTTCAGACGTCCAGCATCCGGAGTATTTTGCTTTTATCTTAGTGATGAAATATAATGTTTTGTTTAGTCTTTTCAGTGGGTCAGGCGTGTGGGGATATCCTGCATTGTGGTACCAATGGGCTGAATTTCAATGCCCAAAAGAACACCCGAGTTGGGGTTGGATCAGAAGTTAAAATTTTGACAATCTCAAGCCTGACCCCCAATCCACCTCCAACCCACCCTTTTTCCACCTTTAATGGAGGCAGGACAAGGGGCAGAAAGATGGCAGGTTTGGCTATTTAAATATGTTAGTGTGGCTGGCAGCCTCTGGCTTAACCCCTTTTACAGATTTAACAGGGACAAACAGGGTTTCCCGGGATGGAATTTTACGGCCTTGTTGCGGTGGGTGGTGGGGGTGGGGGGTGCGGGGGGGTCTGGCATGGGGCCTTAAAACGCGGCCAGCCATTCAAAGCTCCATTGACTTCGGCAGGACCCTAAAATCCGGCCAGCGTAACATTCCACCCCTGGGCTTTGGGGAATCAGGCAGCTGAAAGGAGGAAAGACGGCTTCAGGGAGAAGGCAACAAGCTTCTTTACAGCGCTGCTTGTGGGCCGAGAGGAACGTGAGTGCTTCTCCCTGACCCCGTCACCCCCCGCCCTCCCAAGCAGCACCCCACCCCCCCCGCCCCCATCAGACTGCTCCTCTCCCAATTCAACGATCCTAGTGATTAGACCCTTCCCTGGGAATCAAGGATTCGACCCCTTCCTCTTCCCTTAGCATTCCCATGCCATTAACAAATCCCATACCAATAAGCTCCCATGGAGAGAGGTGGGGTGGGACCTGAAGCAGAATTGGACCAGCCATAGCAAGACTGGGTCTGCCAGAGTAAACCAGAGGCTGAACACTCTGTGATAAGTGGTTCATCTCCTAACCCTTAAAGCCTTTCTACCAACTCGCAATTTGTGTGATTTAATGCAGACATAACAATATTCCAGAAGCCCAATGAGTTTTTAGGGCTTTAGAGTCTTTAGTTTATCATTGCTGCTACTAGATTTCGTGACCACCCTCTCCACCATCAGCATTCTGGCTGTAGTATACACGATCTATGGCAGACGCTGCAACAACACTTTCTTTTTTCTTTTAGTGTGGGATGTGAGCATTGCTAACAAGGACAGCAGTGCACATTCTATAAAGTATGTTGGTGGTGGAGGACTGAATGATTAAGCTGATGGATGGGGTGCCGATCAAATGGCTTTGTCCTGGATGGTGTCGAGCTTCTTGGGTGTTGTTGGGAGTGTTGCACTCATCTAGGCAAGTATTCCATCACTGTCCTGACCTGTGTCCTGTAGATGGTGGACAGGCTTTGGGGAGTCAGGAGGTGAGATACTCGCTGCCGAGTTCCAAGCCTCTGACCTGCTCTTGTAGCCACAGTATTTATATGGCTGGTCCAGTTGAGTTTCTGCTCAGTGGTAAGCCCCCAGGATGTAGATGGTGGGGATTCCGTGAAGGTAATGCTGTTGAATGTTTAGGGAGGTGGTTAGGTTTTCTCTCATCGGATATGGCCATTACCTGATTCTTTGTGTGGTGTGAATATTACTTGTCTCTTATCAGCACAAACCTGAATGTTGTCCAGGTCTTGGTGCTAGTGGGCAGGAACTGTTTCACAAGAGCTGCAATCTTATGAGAACCCTTAGTTCCTTTACAATTCAGGCACCATATTGGCTTTGACAAATTGCCCTAAAATCATTATAGAGCATCATCAGTGTAAGGCCTACAGTGGTTCAAAGAGAAAGGCCACCATATCCTTCCCAAAGACAGTGAGGGATGGACAATTACTGTGTTCTTGCTTATATATTGCTACATGCCAAGAACAAATGAAGAGGTTTTTCTACAGTGTGCTTGGCTTTATATGTAAACTCTGGAACAACATGGAAACAGTGGGAATAAACAATGTAGTGTTACTGGAACAAGAGGATCTTACCTCTACAATAAGGATGCCCAGATGTACAATTTTGATATGCCATACATAAACGAAACCCTTTCTCACAGTAGCACACTGTGCTCCCATTATTGGCACGACATCTTGAACCATGCGGACATGAGTGTGAAAGACACATATCGGTGGCTGAAAAACATGTCACAATTATGTTGGAATCATTGGAATGTCTTGCTCCAACAATGATGGGAGCTGCAGCAGTCGTGTTTCTTTGCTTATTTACAGTAAAGTTTAACCACGTGGGGGAGAATTTCCCCAGAGACCAGCTGATCTTGAGCAGTAGTTTTGATGGAGGATTGGTAGAAACCTGAGGGAAAAGGGATCGAAGGATTCTCCAATACTTCTGCCAATCTCCTGGCAAGGATGAGGAGGCCACCAACTACAACAACAACAACAACTTACATTTATATAGCTCCTTCAGCAAATGAAAAATTCCTGAAGTGCATTACCAGAGCAATATAGGACAAAATTTGACATGCACTTGCATAAGGAGATGTTAGGGAGATGACCAAATGCTTGGTCAAAGAGGTAGATTTTAAGGACCATCTAAAAGGTGGAAAGAGAGGTAGAGAGGAGAAGAGATTAAGGGAGGGAATTCCAGGACTTAGGGTCTTGGCAGCTGAAAGCGTTGCCCGTAATGGTGGAGCGATTAGAATCGGGGCCGTTCAAGAGGCCAGCATTAGATGACTACAGAGATCTCAGGGATTACAAAGATAGGGAGGGGTGAGGCCTCGGAGGGATTTGAAAACAGGGATGACAAACTTAAAATCGAGGCATTGCCTAGCCCAGAGCCAATGATCAGTGAGCAAAGGGGAGATTGGTGAGCAGGATTTGGAATGAGTTAAGGCAAGGCCACAGCGACCTCAAGTTTGAGGAGGGGAGAATGTGGGAGACCAGGGATGCAGTGGAAGTCTAGAGGTAAGACAGAATAAATATGAGTTTCAAAGAAGCCATGGCAGGGGTGGATGGCGTTGGATGATGGTGTGGAGGAGGTGTTGGTGATGGTGCGAATGTCTGGCGGAAAGTTCACCTCGGGGTCAAATATAACAGCAGGCCGGCAAACACTCTGGCTCAGCCTTAGAGACATTTTCTACGAATATAAATTCCATTTTTATAGAATCACAAACGTTGACAAAAGTATCATAGAGGTGAATGGAGGCGAAACTGGACATCTTGCTATAGAAGGAGGGGTGACCGCAACGTGGGTTAAAGAGATGAGTTTTTAGGAGGGTCTTAAAGGAGGAGGAGGTGGAGAGATTAGGGAGGTCATTCCTGCTGAACAAGATGAGGACAGTCTCACTGAGAGGGATAACGGAGAAGTGACTTTGGCTGAGGATGGTGCAGTTGGCTGTGCCAAAGACTCCAAAGAGGTCATGAGGGATGAGAAGTGATAGAGCATCACAGTGACAGTCAATGAAAGATGTAACCTGTGACTTTGCTTAGAGCTGTTTCGATTCTATGACGAGGCCAAAATCTAACTGAACAGGTTCAAAGGCTTCTGGCTATAAGAGCAGGTCAGAGGCTGGGAATTCTGTGGCGAGTAATTTACTTCCTGACTCCCCAAAGCCTGTCCACTACAAGTCAGGAGTGTGGTGGAATGCTCTCCACTACCCTGGATAAGTGCAGCTTCAACAACACTCAAGAAGCTTGACACCAACCAGGACAAAGCAGCTCGCATGATAGTCACCCCATCTACCATCTTCAACATTCACTCCTTCTACCACCAGTGCACAGTGGCAGCATTGTGTACCATCTCCAAGATGCACTGCAGCAATTCACCAAGGCTTCCTACTCAGCACCTTCCAAACCCACGACCACTGCCATCACCATCTAGGAGGACAAAGGCAGCAGATAGACAGGAACACCGTCACCTGGAGGTTCCCCTCCAAGCCACTCACCATCCTGACTTGGAAATATATCGCCATCCCTTCACTGTCACTGGGTCAAAATCCTGGAACTCCCTCCCTAACAGCACTGTGGGTGTACCTACACTGCATGGACTGCAGCGGCTCAAGAAGGCAGCTCACCACCACCTTCTCAAGGGCAATTAGAGATGGGCAATAAATGCTGGTCCAGCCAGCGACGCTTACGTCCCACGAAAGAATGTATATGTTTTAAAAAATCGACATGCTGAAAAGTTTAACATGGATTCGAGAGGCTCACGTATGTTTAGTGATTTTGGAGAGGAACGTAAGGTTGAAGATGGGGCTCAGTTTGCAAAGACAGGGGGCTGAAGCGTGAGTTTTTGAGGAGATGGGTGATGAGAGCAGATTTGAAAGCGAGAGGGACAGTACCTGAGGGGAGTGAATCCTACACAATATCAACTGCCATGGGAGCTAAGGAGGGACGGGCAGTCAGAAGTTTAGCGGGAAAGGGATGGATGTCATTGACAAGTTGAGCTCGGAAAGGGAATAAGAGGAGATAGGAGAGAAACTAGAGAAAGACTCGGGTTTAGGAACCGGGCAGCGGGAGGCTTGACTCATTGGATAATGGGATGAGGGATAAGCAGTAGATGAACGAGTGGTCTCAACCTTAGTGACAAGGAAGTACATGGGTTCTTTACCCTTGTTGGTGAAGGTGGGTGTGGAGGGGGTAGGGCAGAGGGGATTGTTGTTTGTGAAGGGAAAAGGCCAGGGGGAGGGTGGTGGGGTGGGGGCTTGCTTTAGTTTCCCTCCAGCTTAATCCTAAAATCATGACTGTTTGCAGTAGAGGGGAGCAGGGACCAATAGTGCTTGATGTGGTCCGGGCAGCTCTGTTGGTAGATGCTGAGACCAGTTGCACCAGGTACTCTCAAAGCAACCGCTCTTGGACGGGACTGTGAAAGACGGGACCTTATCAGCAGAAATGATCAGAAACCCTTGTTAATTGTTGTATCCCTACTCCAGGAATCAATCATTGGCATCAGGCAGCGATCACTCAACTCAGAACGAGTCAATGTAAGGCTCCATTATGCAATAGGGAACGTCAGGGCTATTTCGTTGACATGTTCATACTGTAACCCTGATTTATGAATTTTAAAATAACAATTTCACTAGAATTATGGGCGGAGCATCTTACATTCATTTAATAATCCCCTGCCAGGATGCAGATTTAAGAGAATTGGTAAAATAGCAAGAGGGGACAGGGAGGAGAATTTTTTTTTTAAGCAGCGAGGTATTATGATTTGGAATGCGCTGCCTGAAAAGTGGGGCGGGTGGGGTGGGTGGTGGCATGGAAGCTGATTCAATGGTAACTTTCAAAAGGGAATTGGATAAATAATTGAGAAGGAAAAGTTTGCAGGGCTGTGGAGAATGAGACACGATGGGCTGAATGGCCTCCTATGCTGTATGTTTCTATGATTCTGTATTCCGGTAAAGCCCTAAGGGATTATTTGTTCATTTTATCTTTTTAAAAAATTCCTTCATGGGATGTAGGCTATGCTGGCTGGACCAGCATTTATTGCCCATCCCTAATTGCTCCTGAGAAGGTGATGGTGAGCTGCCTTCTTGAATCGCTGCAGTCCATGTGGTGTGGGTACACCCACAGTTCTGTTAGGGAGAGAGTTCCAGGATCTTGACCCAGCGACAGTGATGGAATGGCGATTTTGGAGGACTTGGAGAGGAGTTTCCAGGTGGTGGTGTTCACATGCGTTTGCTGCCCTTGTCCTTTTAGAAGGTTTTGGTCGTGGGTTTGGAAGGTGCTGCTCAAGGGTGAGTCCCTGCAGTGCATCTTGCAGTTGGTACACACTGCTGCCACTGTGTCTCAGTGGTGGAGGGAGTGAATGCGGAAGGTGGTGGACGTGGTGCCAATCAAGCGGGGCTGCTTTGTCCTGGAGGGTGTCGAGCTTCTTGAGCGTTTTTGGAGCTGCACTCACCCAGGCAAGTAGGGGGTATTCCATCTGAGTGGGCTTGCAGACATGGAGGAAGGAACAAGCTTATGGGGGTGGCCACTCTGCCCTACATTCGACCCTATTCCTCCTCCAAATCGACCTGAGAAACGGGCCAAAGACCCAACGTCGCCAAAGGGAACAGAAATTCTGGAGCACGCCAGCCGCTCTTGTCGTGCGTGTGAGTGGCTGAGTCCCCATGTTAATGGGAGGAACAGGGCCCTTTGCTTTTAGTGGATTAGTTCTGGATTCATCGCAGTTGATAGAAGCGGCTCTTTTTGAAGCTACTAGACGGAGCTTCACAAAATTACTTCAATCTAAGATGTTATTAGGGTCTATAAAGAAAATAATTGTCACCAGTTCCATTTGTCAAATTATAATTTTAGGTTCACAAAGTCTAAGTGTGAAAACCGTTTCCTCTTCAGACACCCAAGAGTAAACATCAAGCATTCCTGGTTCAGTGTTACAATGTAGAGGAAAGCGTCATCATTTCAATGTGGATTTGAGCATGTTTCAGAGGATTGGGAGCTTTTTTTTTCACCTTCATTTACTTATTCACAGTTTGTGGGTATTGGGCCAGGATTTATTAGAAGCTTCCTGCTCCTAATGATGCACAAAGCATGTGCTTATGTCCGTTTCCATGGCTCTTTCTTTCCCTGGGACAGGTTCTATTGTTTGAGGGGTGCCCTAGCTGACCAGGAATCTCTCCTGCTCTTAACACCCGCCATTGGCATGGTAGAAGGATTCACCTTTGACCACACCTTCTGTGTGGCCATCAAGTCCTGAAGTGGGAGTTGAGCACAGGGCCTCTGGTTCAGGGTCAGGGAGGCTACCCATCCCGCCACAACACTTGCCCAGGGTTTAGTGCATGTCCTTAATGGTTCTTGAGAAATTGGTGGTGAGCCACCTTGAACCACTGTGGTCTGTCGAAGAAAATTTTGATACAACTGAGGGGTTTGCCGCACCATTTCAGAAAGCAGAGACAAGTCAACCACATTTCTATGAGTTCTGGAATCACATGAAGGCCAGAACAAGTAAGAAAGGCAGATTACCTTCCCTGAAGGGGCATTAGTGAGTCAGATAGGTTTTCCGACAATCCAATAGTTTCATGGTCACCATTACTGACATTAACTGGATTTAAGTTTCCCAACTGCTGTAGTGGGATTTGAACCTATATCTCCAGATTACTAGGCCTCTGTTAGTGTCCTTCCTGGTTTGACCTCGCCACGCTCCCTACTCTCATGGTGCAACTGGCTCTGGCTGGAGAGTTCCACGGTCACCATTCTCCATTATATATTGCACCCGCCAAGGTGGGACTAGATAGTGAGCACCACCGAGCTGTTTGACTGTCGAAGGCATTACATCCAAGCCTGACCCTGCCTTCACCCTGTACCTGCAAGCATTTTCCTTCCAGTAGGTGTCACCGCATTGCAATGGGGGACTGAGAAGCCTCTGTCAAGCTCACCAATCCAACTCAGCCAATTGGATTTCCAGCATCCGCAGTGTTTTGCTTTTATCTGTAATGTCTCCCTATTCAGCCAATTGCATGCAACTCCAGGTGTATATAGTTCTGTTTTACACTGGGTGTTAAAGTAATAACAGAGAGTCAGGGATCAAAGCAGTCTACCATAAATAGCCCAGCATATATAATGCTTCATATATTTACCTCTACAACATGTGCACACATACAACTAGCCCCTGCCACACACACACACACACACATACTATTGAATACTGCATGCACTCTTCTTCACAGTTTTTCCATCACATTTAGTGTGTTCCTAAAGTCCTTGTGCAACTTCCAACTTTGATAACTTTGAATATGCGCAGGAGGGAAGCAATCTGCATTTGGCACTTGAAAGCATCATTTATAAAGTTTTCATAATGTTAATGACATGCATGCCATGCTAATGAAATCATTCAGCGATGACTAGAAAGCATCACATTGGAACATCAAACTGAAAGATTCATCACCGAAGATGGTGGTCAAGTCAAATATTAGAAATTTGAACTGTATTTTGTTAAAATGTTATAAACGATGCTTTCAAATGCCATTTAGCATTTGCCGCTATGATATGCACATCCAAAGTCATTAACATTTGAAGTTGCACAAAGTCTTTATAAATGCAATATGCGGTATATCTCACTTCTTACAACTTTAGTGGATTTCCCCATGTTCATGTGTGTAAAACCATTTACATATGCCCCCTCATTCTCACACACTGTTTAATATCATTACTCAACCACATTAATTGATATCAGACTTTGAATGTTCCTATTCACACTTTCTGTTCTGCAGCATTGCTTCACGTGTGTCTACACAATCTCCCCGTCTCTCAGGCACGCTGGATTTTCCACTTTTGTATTTGCCAGCCCATCATTTTACAACCAGTGAATGGGCAGGAAACTGGGGGCTGAGGTGACAATAATAAAAAGACCTGGCCTTCCTGCCTCACACATACACACAGACACGCGGACATACACATACAGACACATGCATGTACAGACACACAAACACATGGACACACACACAGACACAAACATGCGCACACAGATACACAGACACCAAAACACACACAAACACACACTCAGACACACACACAAGCACACACTTAGACACATACTCAGACACATACATATACACACACAGACACACACACGCGCACACACACACACACACTCAGACACACACACACACAGACACATAGACACACACACACAGACACACACACACACACACAGACACATAGACACACACACTCAGACACACACACACACAGACACATAGACACACACACTCAGACACACACACACACAGACACACACACACACACAGACACATAGACACACACACACACACACACGCACACTCAGACACACAGACACCGACACAGACACATACTCATACACACACTCAAACACACACACACAAACACAGACATACACACAGGCACACATACACACTCAGACACACATTCAGACACAAGCACACAAACAAACACACACTCCGAAATGCGCACACACACTCACAAACAGACAAACACACACACACACACTCAGACACACAGACACAGGCACATACTCAGGCACACACTCAAACACACACACAAACACAGACACACACTCAGACACACATTCAGACACAGACACACAAAGACACACACTCGGACATGCGCACAAACACTCACAAACAGCCAAACACACACACAGACAGACATACACTCAGACACACACAGACACACCCATACGCACAAACACACACTCAGACATACACACACACAAACACAGACACACACACAGGCACACACACAGGCACACATTCAGACACATTCAGACATGCGCACACACACTCACAAACAGCCAAACACACACACACGTACACAGACACACACAGACACACCCACACACACAAACACAGACACACACTCAGACATGCCCTCAGACAGACAGACACACAATCTCTTCTTCCTCAGCAGCTCCTCGGGATCGAGGGATGACTTGCTCCCACTCCGGTTCGATGGGTTCTGAGGTGGCTGATAAGTCCAATGCGTGATCGGCAGACTGTGCCACACGTGGGGCGGATGGTGCTTGAAAGGTTGGGTAGGTGGTGTTTGGAGGTCTGTGCGCTCCCTCCGATGCCTCGACTTTGCCTCGGTGTGCTCCTGAAAGAATCTCTCAAAGTGTTCGATGCCTTGCCAAACGAACCTTCTCCCATGAGTGAGCGGGGATGTTTGACCTCTTCATCCCTAAAGCGTTTCCACTGTCCTCCTGGGAATGTCCTACCATGACCGAGAACTGCTGTTGGAGTCTTTCTTTCTTGGTCGTTCTCTCAGTAATGTATTTGTTTGGGGGGGCAGGAGAGAGGACATCCATTCATGAAAGTGTCTCTCACCGCGTGGTTCCCGTATTTTTTTAACGATCCTGTTTACCGCGATGTTAAACCGTACAGGCTGTGATCTCAATGCCCGAAGGACATCTTACCTGAGCGAGCTTCAGAGAAAGGAAGAGCTTGCATTTATATAGCTCCTTCCGCAGCTCTAGAGCATCGCAAAGTGAAGTACTTCTGAAGTGTAGTCACTGTTGTAATGTAGGGAATGTGACTGTCATTTTGTGTACGGTAACATCCCTCAAGCAGCAATGCTGTGATGACCAGGTAAACCTATTTTAGTGATGTTGGTTGGGAGATTAAAATTGGTCTGGATACCAGGGGGGGAACTTCAATTCTCTCCTTTGAAATAGTCCTGCAAGGGAACTTTTACAACTGAGAGGGCAGATGAATCCTCGGTTTAAAGCCTCTTCTTCACTCCCTCAGCACTGCACTGGAGTGTCGGCATAAATTTGGTTCTCAGGTGTCTAGAGCGAGACTTAAACCCACAACTTTCAGGCTCAGAGATAGGAGTGCAGCTAACTGGGCCCTGACTGAACTGGTTTCCATGTTCAACCTCCAGGCTATTCCTGACCTTTAAAGTTGTCAGCGAAGCTTGAAGTGTACAATTCTTGATCTCGTGCATGATTTAATCCCAGACATTCTATTTATTTTGCACAGATGGGGGTAAATGATGAAATCGCTACAAAATCACACTTGCTCATTCCACATCCTGTCACAACTTAGCATTCAGTAAATACAAAGGATATAACATCAAGCCTGTGCCAACTTATCTGATCACATGTGGATAACATAGGCATGTTATGATAAGGTGCCCGTATGTCTGAGCTAGGGACGGGTGGGAGGAAATATCATCCTTCAGGATTCATGCTTTTGATTATTGCCCAGTGACCCCTGGTTGGCACTGTCTGGATGTTGGATAAAGACTTCATTGTGATCCCCCACCTGACTAAATGGACGGCCTTGTGGCAATGTGGGTTTCAAGTCGCACCTCAGGACTTGATGACTAAGGGAGGTGAGCTCATAATGTGTCTGAAGAAGTAGAGCATTAATCTGACAATTCTTCCAACACACACACCAATGGCAGATGGTAAGAATGGGAGAGGTCATGTCTTTTTTAATTCATTTATGGGATGTGGGTTTTGCTGGCTGGGCCAGCATTTATTGCCCATCCCTAATTGCCCTTGAGAAGGTGGTGGTGAGCTGCCTTCTTGAACCGCTGCAGTCCATGTGGTGTAAGTACATCCACAGTGCTGTTAGGGAGGGAGTTCCAGGATTTTGACCCCGCGACAGTGGAGGAATAGTGGTATATTTCCAAGTCAGGATGATGAGTGACTTGGAGAGGAATGTCCAGGTGGTGGTGTTCCCATGTGACTGCTGCCCTTGTCCTTCTAGGTGGTAGCGGTCATGGGTTTGGAAGGTGCTGCCTAAGGAGCCTTGGTAAGGTTCTGCAGTACATCTTGTAGATGGTATGTGATGGAAAGAATGTTGGAACCTTTACCATCACTATCCACAGCTCCAGACTACAACATGCATGTAAAAGTGCATGTTTACAGCAACTTGGACTCCTTGAGTGAACTGCAACATACTACTACCACCACCATAGTTTACTGACAAGGGCCAGGGGCGCTGAAAGCCAGTGTTTCTGGAGCTGTACCTCAGCGTGAATCAGCCTCTTTAGGATTGGAAAAGGTTAAATTTGGAGAGAATAAAATATAATTCCCTGCTTCAAGGTGTCCTGAAAATCTTAACCAGGTTTCAGCAGTCCAACCTCATAGTGTAGGCTAGCTATGGTCCTCAACCTGCCTCTTAGCTAAAGTCTGAGATTGAGGTAAAACCATTTCTCTATATCCAGCATGACCAATGTTTTTATTTTGCAAATAAAACAATCTTTCAGTGGTTTCCATTTACCACAACGCACCTTTCTACTGACAGCTTCTGATCATTGCTGTACCATTGTGATATAGTCAACATCGGCCAACTCATTATTGATGAGTGAGCTCTGACAGGGCTTCAGTGGTTGTCAGCCTCCCTCAACCCAAGGATGTAAGAACATCAGTATGTTTTTAGATTACTTTTAATCCTGAGCAAAGATTAAACAGCTAATGTAGGACTTGGAACATAGGAGCATGGGAGTAGGCCTCTCAAGCCCCTGAAGCCTGTTCCACGATTTCATTAGACCTTGCTGTTAACTCCATTTACCCACCTTGGCTCTGTAACCTTTAAAGCCCTTGCTTGAGAAAAAGAAAATTGATCCATCTCAGCTCAAAAATGTTCAATTCACTTCAGGATTTATGGGGGAGAAAGTTCCAGGCTCTCACTAGCCTGTGTGTGAGGGAATATTTCCTGTCATCACCTCTGTGTTGCTGAGCACTAATTTTAAGGTTATGCCCTCTTGTTCCAAATGCCCCTATTAGAGGAATTAGCTTCCTCCACCCCCACCCCCCCCCAATACCCAATCAAATCCTTTAATCATCTTGAATTCAATCACCTTTTATCCTTCTGCACTCAAGGGAATACAAACATACTTTATGCAACCTGTGGTCATCGTCTGGTCTTTTGAGTCCTGGTGAAACTGTGCTGCACCTCCTCCAAGGTCACCATATCCTTTCCGAGAGGCAGTGGCCTGAGCTGAATACAGCATTCTGTGGTGAAACAATCTATAAGTAGCTCAGAATTAATTTAAACTGTGTGCTTGTTGAACCTATCTCTGATCACTGCTGATTAAAATCACAGTAAGGCAAAGATCAGAAGCAAAGATTCTGCTGAGATAACTTCTGAAACAGGAGATGACATTAAAAGGCAGCAAGAGTTGAATCGATAATAAATGTAACTAATATTGCTGTCTCTGGCGCCCAAAATTCTGTTACTAAAAGGATTAGCATTATCCAACAATGTCACTCTGGACTGTCCCCAGTTGAGAGGTTTCTTTCTAATTGGCACCCAACACAGAGTGTCTTGTTTCTGTTTCAGAATGACTCGTCCATTTACACTTTGTCCAATCACCATAAAACAAGGAAGGCGCACTGAAAAGTTTTGAAGCCGCACTCTGTTGCGTGTCAACGATTGTTACCTTACCTACACAGCGTCCGCCCCTTAATTCTTGTCCAGGTGGGCAGAGAGTAGAGGCAGGCGAGCACTGACCCACAAGAGTGCTGAGTAACAACACTGGAAGCAAAGAGAAGAGCCTCAGTTAGAATACAACACTTGAGAAATCCTGAATCGGAGAGTTAACTTTGCACCTAGAGCCAAATCGCACAGATCACCACACATTGCAACTGCTCCAGCCACATCAGTACTGCAGGGCATTGCCCACCATTGGAAGCTTCTTTGGCACCAGCCCTCATTCATCCCCCTGCCACATCAGCTGCCAAAGCCATATAACTTGGTAACTGTTTTTTTTTCCTATTTCCACATCAGCATCCTTGTGTCCCTAATGAGTGAAGTTGCCAAACCGTAGGCAGCTTAAGGCTTTGGTCCTGTGTCCTTCTCCTTAGAAAAGTCAAGCTTGAAAGGTGATCTGACAGAGGTCATTAAAATTATGAAGGGTTTTGATAGGGTAGACGTAGAGAAGTTGTTTCCAATCGTGGGGAAGTCCAAAACTAGGGCCCATGAAGGTAGTCACTAATAAATCCAATAGGGAATTCAGGGGAAACCTCTTGACTCAAAATGTGGTTAGAATATAGACCTTGCTGCCACTCATCTTGGTTGAGGTGAATAGCATAGGCATATTTAAGAGGAATCTAGGTAAGTTCATGAGGGAGAAAGGGATAGAAAGATATCTTGATAAGGTGAGATGAAGTTAAGAGAGTGGGAAATCTGTTTTTTTAATTTGTTGATGGCATGTGGGCATTGTTGGCTAGGTCAGCATTTATTGCCCATCCCTAATTGCCCTTGAACTGAGTGGCTTGCTAGGCCATTTCAGAGGGCATTTAAGAGTCAAGCACATTGCTGTGATCTGGAGTCACATGTAGGCCAGACCGGGTAAGGATGGCAGATTTCCTTAGTCAGCCAGATGGGTTGTTTCCGGCAATCGACAATGGTTTCGTGGCCATCATGCGACTTCGAAAACCCAGATTCTTTTCTTATTGAATTCAAATTCTGAACCCGTGTCACCGGAGCTTTACCCTGGGTCTCTGGGTTACCTGTCCAGCGACACTGCCCCTACGCCACTGCCTCCCTATTCAAATACCACTCAAAGAAACTTTCGTTCACACGTTTAGGCACCTTTAGCCAAATGGACAATGAAGGTGGTGGTGGGCCTTCTTTATGAACCGCTGCAGTCCCTTTAGGGAGGTCCAAGATTTTGATTCGTGGTTTTGTGGCTTGGAGGCATTGGTGTTCCCCTGTACCTGCTGCCTTGTTCCTACTAGATAATGGCAGCCACGATTTGTAGTAGGTTTCCTGTCTGCTCCTCTTGGCTTATGCCTGTGGTTCTGGGGAACGTCTCTATGCTCGATGAGTACGACTGACCACTCTCTGATGCTGCGTGTTTTGTAGTAGGTTAAAGTGTGAGGGTTACTGAGAAGTTGCAGCTCCTGAGCAGAATTAGTTGCACTGATGTGGAACTGTATTCAGCTTGCCTCCACATTCTCCACCATAGTCTACATTTCAATGACATTGTGAGGTGGTATCAATCTAAGATTGTAGTACAGGCTTTGACTCAATACTAAACAGCTGTTGTATATACTATATAGAGATGAAAACAAAGCAGAAATCACCCCTGCTGCTAAGTTGTAATGTTCAATGTTTGGGCGCTGCACCATAGGAAGGCCCTTCAGTTCCTCACGTTGGGTGACCGACAACAATTTACAGTTAAATCATGCCTTTAATGTCATACGATTTCCCAAGAAGCTCCACAGGAGTGATGTCAGCAAAGTTTGACACCGAACCAAAGAAGGAGATATTAGGGTGGATGATCTAAATCTCGGTCAAAGATGTAGGCTTTAAGGCGAGTCTTAAAGGAGGAGGAGGGAGAGGCGGAGAGGTTTAGGGAGGGAATTCCAGAGTTTAGGTTAGGGCTGAGGCAGCTGAATACACGGCCACCAATGCTGGGGCGATGAAAACCGTGTTGGGGGGGAGGGGGTGCACTACTGGTTGGAATTGGAGGGATGCAGATAGGTCCGAGGGTAGTATGGCTGGAGGGGGTTACAGAGGTGGCGATGGCTGAGCCCAAGGATTTGAACACAAGGATGAGAATTTTAAAATCGAGGTGTTGCTGGACCAGGGGCAAAATGTGAGTCACGGAGCACAGGGGATGATGGGTGAACTAAACTCTGTGCGAGGAATGTGGATTTTAGATACTATCGCCCAATATGATGTCAACCCACAGGTTTTGAAATCTTGATGAATCTCGGATAAAGATCAAAATAAGCCGCATTTCTAAAATATCCCGCAGCACCTTACGGCCAATGAAATACTTCTCCAGTAGTTACTGCTGTGACAATCAGGGCTCTGCCTCATCGTTCTAGAGTCTTCATCAGCCAAAAAGGGTTTCGGGGTCTGGAATGCAATAGCTGAGAGTGCGGTGGAGGGAGGTTTAATTGAGGCATTGAAGAGGGAGCTGGATTGTTATCTGAAAAGGGAGAACGCACAGGGTTGCAGGAAGAACATGGGGAATGGCACGAGGTGAATTCATCCTGAGAGCCAGTGCGGATAGGTGGGGCCGAATGGCCTCCTTCTGTGCTGTAACAATTCTGTGATCTTGTGATGGAGGAAACATGACGGCCAATTTGCGCACCTCAGAGTCCCATAAACAATAATACGATAGGGCAGCCATGAGATATCGGGTCACCTTGGTCAATGTCAATCCTTGTAGCCTCCAATCTCATTGCCAAACCCCATTCTTTTGAGGGGTTAACTGCTTTGGCATCCGCCATTGCTTTGGGGAGTGGGGTGGGGGCAGTGAATGGAGAGGGAGGGGAGATTCTTCTGGCTTTGAGTCTCATTGAAACTGACTTAACTGCGAATCAATTTCCTCCAGTTTGGTGCTGACAGTCTGAGCTAAATTAACCCATTTACATCGCCAAAAAAAAACTTTCAATTTTTGAGGAAAGAATCAGAAAACTGAAGCTTTCTTACTGGGATAAAGAAGATTAAGCGAGGGCGTAGCAAAGCTTCTCAAAACCGAAAGTTTTTCTGAGGAGGTAAATGGGAAAAGACGTTTTGTGACTGATTGTTGAATTAGTAATAAGGGGGAACACTTCAACAAGAGTGAGTTTTTAAAAAAACATAATTCTCAGCATCTTGGCATCACTAGGCCCAGCCCTACTTGTTCTCGAGGAAGTGTTGCTGTTGGGCCACATTCTTGAACTGCTGCAGTGATGTGGTGGAGGTACACCCACAGTACTGATACAGAGGGCTTTCCAGGATTTTGACCCAGCGACAGTGCCGGAACGGTCAATATATGTCCAAGCTGGGGTAGTGCGTGACTTGGAGGGGCGCTTGGATGTTCCCATGTACCTTCTGCTCTTGGTGGTGGGAGTTGTGGGTGAGGTGGTGGTGGTGGGGAGATGTGGCCCTGTCAAAGAAGTCTCGACAAGAATTGAGGCGGGGACTGTAACTCGCTTAAAGGGGGAAGTATCTGAAATGGAAAAAAAAATAGAGAATGCAGGAAAGGATTGCAGAATTAGTCATTTGGTAGAGCAGAACGTGAGTATTGCTGAAAAAAAATAGACATTTTTTGTTGAAGCTTTTTGTCTTGTACTCATCAGGACAATTTGCAAGAACACCATATGTAAAAGGAAGAACAATTTATACTGTATGAAAAGAGAGTGCTGATTGGTTGGCAAGTGGGCTCTAATTGGTAGAGACATTGCCAAGGAGAATGCACCAGTTGATGGTGACTGATAGTTAACTGCCAAGCATTGTTTGTAATTTAAACCAGGCAGCTTGACTCTGATTGGTCAATGTATTGCCCTGAGCAGTGAATGGCTATCACTTATTTTGATTAGCTGAAACAGGTGCAATGTGTGTACATGTTCTTTCTGTCTGCAAAGAGCTGTGTATTAATATATGTAGCTTCCAGTAGACGCAAATGTGCACATTGCGAGCCCAACTGGCAATCTTAAATCGGTTGTCAGCGTAATTCTTCACACACTGAGGATTATTTAGCAAATGTTGTATAATCGCAGAATCATATCTAATGTTGGACACTGCGGTTTGAGTTTTGCAAGCACAGGCTGGCTGGGTCCAGTCTGTACCTTGCCTATAGTGAACAGTGGAAGGAACATTCTGTTTGATACAATCCGCCCATCTCTGGGGCATGTGGCCCAGATACCTAGCATCACAATGGCACTGAAATTCATATACCACATTACTCATTTGTGTGATAGGCAGAACACCTTTCTGACTTGACAGCCGCATCCTGTTAATGGTAAACACGACTCGTGTTGCTGCTGCAAAGTAGCAGTGTGAAACAGCTAGCTTCACCTGTTGCTCAATGTTTTTAGATTCCTTGCCCTTCCAGGGTAATCTGAGGTAAACTGGGCACTTTTCAGGGCCGAAAGTGACGGCCTTAGGCCCGTTCATGAGTTTGTGTGATATACAGGGTGAAATCATCTGATCAGGGTAGCCATTACCCTTTGATGTGCCCTATTTCGGCAGCAAGCTTGTGTGGTTAGCAAATGGCTCAGGCCCCTATTTACGAGGTTGCTGGTAAGGCCAATCCTATAGCGCGTGGAACTGTAAGAATCCCAATGCGCATATTGACATGTATATCTCTTCTCATACGGTATAAATTGTTGTTCCCTTTACATTTGGTACTCTTGCGAATTGTCCTGGTGAGTGCAAGGCAACAAGATCCAACAAAAAGAGTCTCATTTTTTCAGCAAAATGATAGCAGAAAGACACTTAGAATGATACCTTCCACTGAAGGTCAAGGACTAGCTCAGGTAGATATTAATAGGGTGTATCCTAATGTCTCATTGTTCACAAATATATTCAGATGCATGTTACAGATTGCTCAGGGAGCCTGAGCTGCTGTGGCAACACGCACTTTTACATGCGTGTTGTGGTCTGGAGCTATGGATAGTGATGGTAGAGGCTCCAACATTCTTTCCATCACACGGCCGACCAGGAATCTCTCCCGCTCTTACCGCCTGCCCTTGGCGTGCGTTGGAAGGATTTCCAGGTTGGCACTCGACCCGTTTGGCCGTGTTATGAACACGCCTTCCTTGGCCAACAAGTCCTGGGGTGGGGCTCCAACCCAGAGCTTCTGGCTCAGAGTCAGGGGCACTACCCACTGCGCCATGTTCCAGAATAGGCCCTCTCTTGTGCTGCCGTTTTTATTGTGCTTTAGAGGCGATTGTGTATGCGAGTGTTTCTGAGTCTTTGTTTTGGGGTATGCGTTTTCTACAAACTTCCCAAAGCCAGCTGTGACTTTCGTTATTGCCAGTGTGGCAGGCAATTCAGAATCTGTCAGTTGGCGCATCATAAAGGGTTATCTGTCAGATCACCAGAAGCCAGCTGTGTTAAGCCGCTGGCTCTGATCTTATCGTGGTCTCGCTTGAGTGCATTCTAAGGAGACAGTATTGATCAAAAGTGGCAGGAGTTTAGAAAGCGTCAGATTGTTGTAACGATGTGAAAGGCAACATTTAAATGTCAATGACTGGAGCCCAGAAGAAACGTATACGAATAATTCATCTACAGTAAGTGACACATATTAGATTTGGTCTGTACTGCTCAGAGATTAGAGGAAGCCTTGTTCCGAAGTATACATGTTTATTACGGTTACAAAAGTAACGATCGCGGAAGGGGTAAAATTAAAATACAAACATCAATGGGGTGAGTAAGATCTTGAGATATGGGCCTGCTGACCTGCTAAGATTCTGAAGCGATCAGGCTCAAACTGGCAATTTAAGCTTCCATTCAATCTAAATCTGTTAGTGCCCACAAAAAGTACACGGGAGAAATCTGTTATCAGACTTCTCAGGGCAATAATTTGCCACTAAATTGACATAAAAGATTTAATTCATATTTAATTCGGCCCTCTCACCGCTGAGTCAGAAGGTTATGGGTTCAGTCCACACTGTTAATGACAACTTTTATTTATATAGCGCCTTTAACGTAATGAAACTTCCTGAGGCACAAGTTATAAAACAAAGTGTGTTCTATTAAAAATTATTCATTCACAGGGATGTGGGTGTCACTGGCTAGGCCAGCACTCATTGCCCATCCCTAATTGCCCTGAGGAGCTGGTGGTGAGCCGTCTCCCTGAACCACTGCAGTCCATGTGGTGTGGTGTAGGTTTGGAGGGAGGGAGTTCCAGGATTTTGACCCAGCGACAATGAAGGAACGTCACTATATTTCCAAGTCAGGATGGTGAGCGGCTCGGAGGGGAACTTGCAGGTGGCGGTGTTCCCATGTGTCTGCTGCCCTTGTCCTTCTAGATGGTAGTGGTCGTGGGTTTGGAAGGTACTGCCTAAGGAGTCTTGGTACAAAACTACATAGGAGATATTGGGTTAGATGACTTTAAGCTTGGTCAAGCAGGTACGTTTTGAGAAGAGTTTTAAAGGAGAAAAGCGAGCTAGAGAGGGAATTCCTAAGCTTGGGGCCCTAGTCAACTGAAGGTGCGGCCACCAATGGTGGAGCAGTTAAAATTGAGAATGCACAAGAGGCCAGAATTAGGGGAGTGTCGATTTCTTGGAGGGTTGTGGGGTTGGAGGAGATTACAGAAATGGGGGGTGGGTGCAGTGGTGGTGGGCAAGGCCGTGGAGGCCCAGAAGATAAAAACAGTTTGGACCAGTACTCTTATTTCCCAGTTTTTACTGGTGTTCCATTTTAAGGCATACAAGACTAGTTCGGACCAGTTTCCTTTTATCCCAGTTTTCATTGTTTTTTTCCCTTCTGGAGGGATCTGATTAGAAGGCTGATAACTTTTAAAATCAAGGCCCTGCTTGACCAGAAGTTCTCAAAGCTTAAGTACAGTATCTAGACCAACACCTCCAGTGCAATACTGAGGGAGTGCTGCACAGTCAGAGGTCCCACTTCTTGGAAAAAGATGTTAAACCTACGTTCCATCTGCAGCTGGACCTAGAAGATCCTATGGCACTATTTTCTAGATTTTTCTCCAGTGTCTGGGCCAATACATATCCACCAATTAACAGGCACAAAAACAGATTGTCTGGTCGGTATCAGACTGCTCTTTGTGGGAGCTTGCTGTGCACAAATTCTCAGCTGCGTTTCCTACATTACAACAGTGACTACACTTCAAAAAATGCTTTTTAGGACATTCTGGGATCATGCAAGGTGCTATCTAAATGCAAGCTTTTTCACTTAAAAGCAAGCCTTTTCTTGCTGGACTAGTCAGTCAGTCACTCACTCAGCAATGGATTGTGACTATCATGGGTGTAGTGGAATATGAAACAATGTTTTGCAGTATTGTTAAATTAGTCACTGAGCAATGTATTGTGATTGCCATGAGCTTAGTCAATTGTGCAACAATGGCTTTTCAGTACTGTTGAATTGGTCAGTCGCTCAGCAAAGGGGTTTGTCACATCTTAGGGTTCTGTCAGTTATACAATGATGTGGATCAGCTCAGTTGCAGAGTGTGCCCGCAGTACATTGTACCAATCTATCTGCTGCATCAGATGTGAACTGTGTGGCATCAGATTTACAGGAATGAAACTTAAAATAGCTTTGGGAGGCGATGATAAGGAAAACCAAAACACAATGCTAATGACACAGTTTCCATGTGCATAATCAGATAAGGTTCTAACAGTGAGGCCATTCCCCATTGCTGCATAATTCTGGTCAATTGCACAACTGCGGATGCTGGAAATCCAAAACAAAAACAGAATTACCTGGAAAAACTCAGCAGGTCTGGCAGCATCGGCGGAGAAGAAAAGAGTTGACGTTTTGAGTCCTCATGACCCTTCAACAGAACAGTTCTGTTGAAGGGTCATGAGGACTCGAAACGTCAACTCTTTTCTTCTCCGCCGATGCTGCCAGACCTGCTGAGTTTTTCCAGGTAATTCTAATCAAATTCTAACGTGTGTGCATTATAGTTTTTGCTATGTGAAAACCTTTGTTCTCTTTATCAAGGTCTGTACTCAAGGTTATATAGGCTGGCGTCTGCTGTGATCAATCAATGAGCAAAGAGTGCCAGGTGTTTGTTGGAATTGCAAATCCGCATAGACTTTGTGCGGGCAACTTGCTGTCTGCCGAACAGCCCAGCACCCTCACAGGGCATCTGGGAGTTTAGCGCACAGGGCAAGCAACTGTGTATCTCAACCAATCAGACTGAAGAAACATCAATCAGCAGCGCAGTGTCCAAAGCAGCGAGTGTCTCTGAGAATAGTGAATTCAGTGTTAAATCAGGCACAGGGAGTGAAATATATAGAGGGAAAGAAATTGGATCAAGGTAGAGGGGTAAAAGAGACAGGGAAAAAAAAAACAGAAACTAAAAATTGTTATTACTTTTTAAAATTACTTTAGAAAATTTCAAAACTAATTAAAAGGTGGAAGAGTGAGGCTCCACACTTTAAAGCTTTTTTTTTTAATGGGATGTGGGTATCACTGGCAAGGCCAGAATTTGTTGCCCATCCCTATTTGCCCATGAACTGAACCCATTTCAGAGGGTAGTTAACAGTTAGCAGTTGCTTTGCTTTTATATTATTGAGCAAGATGATATTGTTTGATCTTGCATTCAATGTAACTTAATGAGGTGCAAACTCATGAGTAAGCGCAGCTCTTTCTACCAAAAATAAATAGAGCACTTAAGACCCTATAATTAGCTCTTTTAAAATTGATGGTAATGGTTAATAGTGATCACTTTTGATCCGACATAAATGTAAATGCTTTAAATGCTGAGCTTTAAAGTTCATATCATTGACCACAGCTAAGCTACTCAGCAGCAAGTTTCCTCTCTTCGGCACATTCCCACTCTCACCAAATCCTTGGGCTAGAACTCCTTCCTCTTGTGTCTTTCCCGTTTCCAACCCGAACAAGTGCTTCCTCTTGGTTTGATCTCCCCCTTTAAGATTTCCAGTTATCTTTCAGAAGCAGTAAAGCAAATATTAGTGGAGCAATTATAATCCAACTGGCTGGGCAGGGAACCCGTGGGATGGGCAGAATGTTGCTGTTACAGCCTGCCCAGGTATAGCCTATTCTGCTCACAGTTAAGGAAGGATGTTCAGACCTGAGAGAGGGGGTAGAGGAGCTTCACTAGAACGGTACCCGAGATGAACGACTTTATCAAAAAGACATTGAAGAAGCTGGGATTGTTCTCCTTGGAGCAGAGCAGGTTAAGAAGGAGACTCAACAGAAGAGTTCAGAACCTTGAAGGGTTTTTGACAGCGTAAATAAGGAGAAACTGCTTCCAGGGGCAAAAAGGACATTGGCCAAAGGTCACAGATTGGCAAAAGAACGAGAGGAAGCAATTTTTTCCTTGGCAAGTTGTAATAATTGGAATTGGGTGGTGAAAGCAGGTTCAATAGCAACTTTTGAAAGAGAACTTGATAAATACTTGAAGGGGAAAATTTTGCAGAGCTATTGGCAAAGAACATCAGGGCAGGACTAATTGGATAGCTCTGGACTCGATGGGTCAAATGGCCTACTTCTGCCCCCATGCCTTATAGTCTCTTTCAAAGAGCCAGCACAGGCACGATGGGCCGAATGGCCTCCTCCTGTGCTGCATCATTCTTTGATACATGAAGAATAAAATAGGATGGGTGTAAAACCAGTGTTGCCTGCAATTCCATCAGTTTCACCATCAGCAGTTTAAAAAAAAAAGGAAGATGTGCATTTATAAAACACTTCTCATGATCTATCGGATGTCTCAAACTGTTTTACAGCCAATTAAAAGCTTTTTAAGTGTTTTTGGACCTTTTACACCCCCTCCCCCCAAGCAGACAGGTGGTGCCTTGGTTTAATATCTCTTCTGAAAGACAGCTCCTCTGACAGTGAGGCACTCCCTCAGTACTGCTCTGAAGTACCAGCACGGTTTTTGTGCTTAAGCTCTGGGTTGGAACTTGAACAAGGAACCTTGTGACTCCGGCGGTGGGGGGAGAGTGCTACCAACTGAGCCACGTAAAATCACCCACATAGCAATAGAGTCCTTATCTCAGCCCTCAACCCGCACTCAACTTTTAAACTTGGCCTTACCAAGGATCCTTTTGTTTCCTAGAAGTGTCAACTTTGTTCAGAAATAGCTGAGCTTGACACATGTTTGTCAGCCCCTTCTTATCTGCAGTGAAACAGCAGTGGGTTGAGAAAGCACTTTCAATGGGCTGCTATTTTGTAATAGGCATGGGTGACTGAGCAGCAAACAAGCTGCCTTTGCTATCTATCTGCCTAGGGGTTCCGCAGGTCTTCTATCAGCAGGAGCACAGTGCTTCATGGTGGATCAGCGTCGGCCTAGATAGGGCCCAACACAGCACAACATTGAGGCAGGGATGAACTGGCTGGGAATAGGAGGACCCTGGGCTAGGCTCTGAACTCTACTGATAGCAGTTTTCCTATCACTCCGGGGCTCCAGCCCCAGAGAAGTGTCTTTAGAAAACAGCAGTATACTGGTAAATGGAACAGATGGGAAGTAAGGATATATATATATATATATATATAACAAAAGGAGCAATGAGGGTCATGAGGAGAATATTTATTACAGAACAAATTGTTACCATAGGGAATGCACTGCTGGTATTGGATTCAGAATCAGGTTCAATCGTAATTTTCCAAAGGAATTTGGTTATATCTTTGGAAAGAAGAAAAAAGGTTGCTGTGCTTTGGAGAAGTGCAGAGGGAGCGGGGCTAATTTGATAGCTTAAAAAAAGGGCCAGCACTGGCACGATGGGCTGAGTGACCTCCTTGGGTGTTATATGGCCCTATATAAAGGAATGCTTGCTTTAAATGTTTGACCCAAACATTGTCAGGCACTCATCATTTAATGACTGGCAGCTTTACGCATCAGAGACTACGTAGTGTGGCAACGGGATTACCAGGCGTAGCCATCTTTCAACCTCCCACCGGGGCCACTGTGACTGCGGTGAGGCCATGGTGTAAAGCTGGGAATGAAACTGATATATGAAGGTGCCTCAGTCCCAGTAAGAGTGAGACTCACATTGTACCTATTGTACATCTCAGATCAACCATAGGTGATAATTGGCTCAAAAATATTCCTTCTAACCTCCCCCTGCTGCCAGTTGTTGACTTTAGGTTACAGAACCACTCCAGAAGCTGAGACTTAAGGTCTGGAAATATGAGTTCAAATCCTATCAGGCCAGCTGTAGAATTTAAATTCAGTATGACGAAAAAAAGAGACATGTCGAAGTTTTTCATCTTGCACTCATCAGAACACTCGCACGAATGCCAATATTAGGTATTCAAGCAAGTGTCCCGATGAGTGCAAGACGAAATGCTTTGACATGTCTCTTTTTTCAGCAATACTCAAGCTTTGTACTACCAAATGACAAATTTAAATTCGATTCTGGACAGTCCTAATAATGGCAATCACCTGGTTGTAAAATCCCACCCGGTTTACTAATGTCCTTCAGGGAAGAAAATCTCTTGTCCTTACTTAGTCTGGCCTCTATATGACCCACCACAATGTGGTTGAATCTTAACTGCCCTCTGAAATGGCCTGGCAAACCACTGGGTGGTATCCAAGGAAGGGGTAAATAAAAGCTGCCTGTGCCAGTGATGCCCACATCCCATGAGTGAGCAAAGTAAAGGTTAAGGTTTCGAAGGGGACCACATTTAAGCCTCCCTCAACCTGTGCGAGGAACTCCCTTGGCTCAACCACTTCTTTTCAAGTCCGTTTCCAGTTTGGCTGGAGGTATTGACCAGAAGGAAAATTTCGAAGCTCTCAAGCAAGGTTGTCGCCCTCATCACACCAGGGGAAACCTCACCCCAAGAACAGGAGCCCCTTGACTCATTAAAGAAAGAATTTGGATCCATATAGGGCCTTTCGCAACCTTAGGATGTCCCAAAGTGTTTTACGGAGAATTAGATCTGTTTTGAAGTGTGGTCACTGTTGTAATGTGGGAAACATGGCAGCCAGTTTGTTGCACAGCAAGATCCCACAAACAGCAACGCGACCATGGCCAGGTATTACTCTGTTGGTGATGTTTGTTGAGGGAGAAATAGTGGCCAGGGCTTCCCTGCTCTTCTTTCAAATTGTACCATAGGATCATTTACATTCATCCCAGAGGGCAGACTACGGTTGCCAACAGTGGTTAAGTGTATTCCTGGAGGTTTCATCACATGTCTTGCCCTTATGCGCCAGCCATTGGTCAACCAACACATCCACCCTTGTGATGCACTGCCCCCCTATGCCGATTGGAAAGCAAAAAGACTCACTACCCAATTGGATGATGCTCGATTGTCAGCCAGACAGCCTTTTGTTCACATATGCAACATTTTTTATATCTGGTGAAGAGAAATGTTCAAACAAAAGTGACAAAAGGACAATCTTTTTTTTAATGTCCCCATGATTTTTCTCCAGGGTTGCACACGGCAGTGTGCTGGAGATTGATCGTCAATTTCCGGAGACTCCAGGCCAATCCTGGGGGGCTTGGCAGCCCTCTAGGGCCGGCAGAGGGCCTCGGTCTAACATCTCACCCGGAAGACAGGACCTCCAACCGTGCAGCACTTCCTCAGTACTGCACTGGGGGTGCTAACCTGGATTTTGTGAGCTGCAGTTCACATTAACCTTCCCTTTCTCTGGCAGATGTATTTCCAACATTTTCTGTTTTTATTGCAGGTTTCTCATAATATCTTCTGAATAAATTGATTTGTGGTATAGAGAACGCCTGCAATATTTAATTACCTACCGCTGCTCCATCCAAGTGCTCTGGGCAGATAAGGTCGTTTAGAGGTTAATTATTGCTCGGTTAGGAAAACTGCACATTAGGTCGTGCTGGTAAATTTCCAGTTTCAGGCTGGGGGACAAAAGTGTGTATGAAAGGGCTAACATTCCTTCCCTTGTTTCAAATGCTTCCGACAATTTCAAGCATGACTTCTCAGGCTACTGCGACACAATCGGGAGCGATGAATAGAACAACAGATTCCTGGCACTGAGTCACGGACTGGAATCCAAGCGAGGGAGGCTTGGATGATCTCGTAGTCACAGGGAGTAAAGTGTAGTCTGGCTGCCTCTCTCCCAGCTCACTGCTTGAATATAAACTCAGGCCATTATTCAGGCCTTTTGTCTTCTGCTGAGTTTTGTGCTGTGTGTCTGGCTATCTGTGATTGCCGCCACCACAAAATGAACCAGGATAAATGGTCACGGCTTCTTAATGCCGGTTTCCTGAGAAATAATCAGCATTATATTTCCTGGAAATCCTAACTTCGGCCTGTAGCATCATGACTGAATCTTCTACCTAATTTATTTCACACTGACCGAATCCTCTACCCGGCCTGTTTACGCACTGCCTACATCCTGGCGGGGCGGTTACCAATGACCAGAAACTTAGCTAGACCAGCCATATAAATACTGTGGCTACAAGACCAGATCATAGGCTGGGAATTCTGCGTCGAGTAACTCACCCCTTGACTCCCCAAAGCCTGTCCACCATCTAAAAGGCACAAGTCAGGAGTGTGATGGAATACTCCCCACTTGCCCGGATGAGTGCAGCTCCCAACAATTAAGAAACTCAACACCAACACCATGCAGCCTACTTGATTGGCGCCCCCATCCACCATTTTAAACATTGACTCCCTCACTACCAGCACACAGCAATGGTAGCTGCGTGTACCATCTACAAGATGCAGTGCAGCACCTTTCACCAAGGCTCCTTCAATAGCATCTTTCAAACCTGCGACTTCTACCACCTAGAAGAACAAAGGAAGCAGAAGCAGGGAATCGCCTCCAAGCCACTCACCATCCTGACTTTGAATCATAACGCCATTTCCACTGTCGTTGGATCAAAAATCCTGGAACTCCCTCCCCAACAGCACTGTGGGCGTACCTACACCACAGGGACTGCAGCGGTTCAAGAAGGCGGCTCACCCACCACCTTCTCAAGGGGCAATTAGGGATGGGTAACAAATGCTGGCCCAGCCAGCGAAACCCACATCCCATGAAAGAATTTTTTAAAAAAAATCAATCAAATTTACCCTGGCTGATCTCTCTGTCTAACTTATTATATGTATAATGAATTGTTGACCAGAAAATGGTCTGTGCCGCGATTAAACATTCATCACAACTCGCAGCTCTGTACCGGAAATTTTCATCTTCCAGGTGACTTCATGGAAACAGAACAGAACCGAATGGGATCTCTGATCTAGACCCGGTAAGGCTCTCTATCTAAAAGCCACATAAAACAACTGTGTAGGATGTTCCAAAACTACACTGCAAACATTTAAGATGCAGCTTCAGAATAATCTTGCTGTTGCTTTGATAGCTTACTGAGCAAGTGCACCTGCTACCATGGTACTGAGTCACACAGAGCAGTAAGGATCTAGACCGGGGTATTACATAGAGATTTGCCGCACAGAAACAGGTGGTTCCACCAGTTAATGCCGGTGTTTATGCATCACAAAAGCCATAGAGTCATTCATAGAGTTATACAGCACTGAAAGAGGCCCTTCGGCCCATCGTGTCCATGCCGGCCATCAAGCACCTTTCCATTCTAATCCCATTTTCCAGCACTTGGCCCGTAGCCCTGTGTGCTATGGTGTTTCAAGTGCCCTTCTAAATACTTCTTAAATGTTGTGAGGGTTCCTGCCTCTACCACCCCCTCAGACAGTGTGTCCCAGATTCCAACCACCAACCACCCTCTGGGTGAGAAATGTTTTCCTCAAATCCCCTCTAAACCGCCTGCCCCTCACCTTAAATCTATGCCCCCTGGTTATTGACCCCTCCACTAAGGGGAAAATTTTCTCCCTATCTACCCTATCTATGCCCCTCATAATTTGGTATACCTCTCTCAGCCGCCACTCCCCACCCAGCCTTCTCTGCTCTAAGCAAAACAACCCCAGCCTATCCATAGCTGATAGGCCTCCTCCCCTCATCTCACCCCATCAGCAAATCCTTTCATTCCTTTCTCGCTTAGTATTTACCTAGATTCCCCTTAAATGCATCCTCATGTACTCTCTGCGTAGCGAGTTCCACAAACCATGCTCTGGCTAAAAGTTTCTCCTGAATTCCTTTTTGGATGTATTGGTGACTATCATGTTTATAGTCCCTGCTTTTGGTCTTCCCCATCAAACCCTTTCGTAATCTTAAAGTCCATGTTAAGTTGACTGATCCTGGGATATCGGTACGGGTGCTCATATTGCTGGATTGGAAAGAGGAGGATTTTAAACCAGAATCCCTACTCCTAATAACCATCCAGTAATTCCTGTTGGAAAAGGTACACATGGAGATGTCAAAACGATGACAGAATCTGGCCTCAGTTGTGTTATTCAAATCTTCAACTGTTTCATCAACAGTGTTCTCTCTCTATCATAAGGCCAGGAGTGGGATGTTTGCTGATGATTGCACAGTGTTCAGTACCAGTCACAATTCCCTAGATAATGCAGCAATCCATGCCTGCATGAAGCAAGACCTGGACAACAACCAGGCTTAGGCTAATAAGTGGCAAATCAATTTCACTCTCCACAGGCACTGATCATCTCCAACAATTGAGTATCTGACCACCTCCTCATAATGCCCAACAGCATTGCTATCTCTGAATCCCTCTCCATTAACATCCTGAGGGGTCAACATTGGCCAGAACCTCAATTGCACCAGCCACATAAACACCATGGCTACTAGAGCAGGTCAGAGGCTGGGAATTTTGCACTGAGTGATTCGCCTCCTGACGCCCTAAGTCAGTCCACCATCCACAAGGCACAAGTCAGGAGTGTGATGGAATACGCTCCATATGCCTGGATGGGTGCAGCTCCAACAGCATTCAAGAAGCTCGACACCATCCAGGAAGAAAGGACCTCTGTTTGACCACCAGCTCTTGCATAACCATCAAACATCCAATCCCTCCATCATTTGGCTGCAACATGTACCATCTACAGAATGGATGGCATCAAGGCACAAGGCTTCTTCAACAGCAGCTCCCGGATAAGGGGACACTATCACCTCGGAGTTCCCCTTCAAGTCACATAATATCCTGACTTCACAGAATGACAGAAGCGTTACAGCATGGAAGGAGGCCATTTGGCCCATTGTGTCTGCTCTGGCTCTCCGAATGAACCATTTAATCATTTCCATTCTCCCACCTTCTTCCCGTGGCCCTGCACATTCTTCCTTTTCAGATAGCAATCTAATTCCGCCTTGATTGAGCCTGCCTCCACCATATTCTCAGGCAGCGCATTCGAGATCCTAACCACTCGCAGTGTGAAAAAGTTTTCCCTCATATCGCTTTTGCTTCTTTTGCCAATTACTTTAAATCTGTGCCCTCTCGTTCTCGGTCCTTTCATGAGGGGTGAACAGTTTTTCCCTATCTGCTTTGTCCAGAGACCTTCCCCCTACCTTCCCCATGATTTTGAATACCTCTATCAAGTCTCCTCTCAGCCTTCTCTTCTCCAAGAAAAACAGTCCCAACTTCTCCAATCTTAGAAATACGTCGCTGTTTCTTCATCGCCACTGGATAAAAGTCCTGGAGCTCCCTCCCTTGTAACCTCGCAGCAGTACCTTCACCGCCGTGCTTCACCAAGAAAGCTCATCACCTTCTGAAGGGCAAATGAAGGTGGGCCATAAATGCCTACCTTGCCAGCAATGCCCACATCCCAGTTAAAAACAAAGACTCAGCATGTGTGGGCGCAAGTGAAAAGCATCTACTTGTGTCAGGAAGAGGATGGTGAACCAGAGGAAAGACTTAACAGCTTCAAAATAAGACGGGATGAAATACAAACGGGCGAGATGGAGTGGAATCCCATTGCAGAGCACTGGCCAAAAGCTGCGGGTGTTCAGGTGGACATGTAACGCTGAACAATAGGACATCAAAACTGCTGCAGCTGTACCAATGGTTATTGGTGTGGGGCTACTTTCACACAACGTGCACTGACAGTAGAATTCGCATCAAATGAAACAGCGTGAGCGAGTCTCTGATGTGGCTGTGAATTGCTTCGTTTTGACTCACTGTTGGAAATTTCTGCCCTGATCCTTGTCCATTGGTTGAATCAGATTGATAGTTGCACGGGTGGGTTATACCAGGCGTCGTTAGCAAATAACAGGAAACATGAATAAGATATTATCGCTTTTATGGCATTCTACAAAGCAGGGTCTTTCCCTGTGCTCCCATATCGGTCTGTTCTGCCTGCCACATACCTCTTCCTGCCCTATTCATGTGTTTCCTGATCATTTCCCTGAACAGTTTCTCTGATCCACATCGAGAAAAGAACGCAATGTTCTACACTTTCCTGGTCCAATTTATACTTCAATATTTAATTCTATAACAGGGTTTGTTTATATCTTCTTGCTGCTGTCTTTTTCCTCCTATTTTCAACCTGTTCTTTGCCATCTCCCCTCTCTCTGCTTCTTACATCCTTTCTTTGCTTCCTTTATCTGTTCTCACCTTCACACTCTCCTTCTGTTTTGCTCTGCCCCACCTTTCTCTCCCCTCTTTCCCTATTTGCCCAACCATTCCCTCCCTCTTTCCTTTTCTCTCCCTCTGCTAGTTCCCACTCTGCTTTGTTTTAACATGCTTTTTTCACTCCTTTTTTTTCTTGGCTCCTTCGTGTGTGTGTGTGTGTGTGTGTGTGAACGTGTGTGTGTGTGTGAACGTGTGTGTGTGTGTGCGTGTGCATGTGTGTTTGTATGAGCATTATCGTGTGGCTCAGTGTTTAGCTGTGGCTCGGTTGGTAGCACTCTTGCTTTCAGGGTCACAGGGTTATAAGTTTAAGCCTCACTCTTGGACCTGAGCTTACAAACCTAGGCTGATGCTCCCTCACAGTACCAGGAGGGTGCTGCACTCTCTGAGGCACCGTAAAGCACTTTGCAATGTCCTATTGAGGTGAAAGGTGCTATAAAACGCAAGTCCTTTTTTTTCAGATCTATTCACCCATACTGAAATAACTGAGAGGACTTCAGAAAACCCCCCAAGAAAAATTTGCAATCTTGATGTTTGCATGGCCAGTTTCAACCGACTAGCTGGAAACCCCAGAAACATGCTCCCTTATACCCTGCGCTGCCACTTGGTAAGGAGACTGCCAACAGAGTTGGCAGCCTTACCCACACTGAAGGGAAAAGTGCCTCGATGCAGAGGTACAAGCTCTGACAATGGAAAACACATATGGTCACATCATTATATTTAACACAAGGAGACGCTTTACTCTCAGCCTGACAGATGCACCAACGAGAATAGTTAAAACTCCAGGAATTATTAGAAGTGGAAACCAACAGAATGACAATTCATAGAGAAAATAGGACTGGAGAGATAGACGGAGAGGGGACAAGAGAGAGGAGAGATAGACTGAGCAGTGACTCAGAATTGGACTTTGTGTCTAACATAAAGTGGGCTTGTCGACTTACCCAGCAAAGAGAAGCTACTGGATTCCATGAATGAAAGGTGTTGCCTACTCGTCATATGAAACAGCAGCATGTTCCTTTAAAGCAGGAAAAGGGTCCTCTCACACACTGTAGTCACACACTGCTGGTGCTCTGCCGTTCCCTGTACTGCCCTCACAAAGCTCTCCCGTCACTGACTGCTACCCTGCGTATCTGACAGGACTGATCATGCATTTAGATTCATTGTCTTGCCCCTGCAGCTCTAGCTCCCTCTACCACGGGGATTTCGAACCAATGAATAAGCTATCGGGGGAGGAGCCTTGATGGCATTTTCATGCTTGTGTAGTTATTAATTACAAGTAATGAGTCACTGTTTATTCTGGTTGATGCTATAATTTTTTCTGCACTGCTCTGGGATTTCCTCACCAAGCTTAAAAAGGGAACTATGTGGCTGCTGTAATAAATTCACATAAAGTCACCCACCCCACTCAATTCCTCTGCCAGCCCTCGGTGCTCAAGGAATCACTGGTGAAAGCACATCGGATTTAAAGCGATTGGCAAAAAAGCCAAAGGTTAGACTGCTATACACAGCAAGCATCACCGGCAGTACAGTACTCCCTCTGTACTCCCAGCCTTGAACTTTGTACACTCA
>NC_135906.1:12679805-12987305 GCF_964194155.1 Cetorhinus maximus | reverse complement strand
TCCAAACCTGTGAAAGCTGATTCTGGCTCTGTTTGTCCTGATGTCTTTTACAAACTCTCGGTGGAGTCAGGATCACTAACTCCGCAGCTGCCACTATAAGAAAAAGGAAGCTGCAGTTCGACAGCTGCCTTTCCTGACAAAGCCAATGAAATGTTTTAATTTAGGAAGCACGGCAGCCTGATTGCGAACAGCAAGCTCCCGCAAGCAAGTATGTGACAATGGCTGGATAATCAGTTTTTAGGCATTGGTTGAAGTGTTGTTGTGGGGGCAGTGGAGGGGTGAGGGTAGGGAGAACACCCCTGCCCTCCTTTAAAAGCCCAGTAAAAACTGGGAAATAAGAGTAGAACCATAGAAACCATAGAAAAGTTACAGCACAGAAGGAGGCCATTCGGCCCATCTTGTCCATGCCAGTCCGAGGACACCCAGGTGCCCTTTCTAATCCCACCTTCCTGCACCCGGCCCATAGCCCTGCAGCTTACAGCACTTAAGGTGCAGATCCAGGTACTTTTTAAAAGAGTTTAGAGTTTCTGCCTCTACCACCAACTTGGGCAGCGAATTCCAGACACCCACTACCCTCTGTGTAAAAAAGTTCTTCCTCATGTCCCCCTTACACCTTCTGCCACTTATCTTGAATCTATGTCCCCTGGTTCTAGAATTCTCCACCAAGGGAAACAATTTTATCCTGTCCACTCTATCTATTCCCCTCATAATTTTGTACACCTCAATCAAGTCACCTCTCAGCCTTCTTTGTTCTAAGGAAAACAACCCCAACCTATCCAATCTCTCCTCGTAGCTACACTTTTCTAACCCTGGCAACATTCTTGTAAACCTTTTTATTTTGTTTGCCGGGCCCGCTGAGTGTTTCCAACATGTTCGGCTTTTATTTTATAATAAAATCCAGTGTGGTGCAAATGCTAAATTTTAATTATTGGAGAATGCACAAATCCTCTTCCCCTAATCTATAGTGGAGTCAGCCTCCCTCAAGTTCCACCCTGCCCCTCTGCGCACCTGTACTGGCAGGTCACCCCTGACAGTGGCATTGAGGTCAGAGAGCAGAATGTGATAATAGCAGGTCAAGGGTAAGCACTCTGGAAAGAACAACATGAACAAGTGACAGACGGCCCTTGTGGGGGTGGGGTGGGAGGAGGGGGACGATGGTGGGGAAAAAAGATCGAAAATAGGATAAAAGATGGGGATAAAATAATGAACAAAATGAAAAACAAAAAAAAAATAAAAAATAAGTGGATAAGAAACAAAAATTTAAAAATAAAAATGAATATTGAAAAAAGGGGACAAAAAAGGGGGTGGGGATGGAGGAGAGAGTTCATGGTCTGAAGTTGTTGAACTCAATATTCAGTCCGGAAGGCTGTAAAGTGCCTAGTCGGAAGTTGAGGTGCTGTTCCTCCAGTTTGCGTTGGGCTTCACTGGAACAATGCAGCAGGCCAAGGATGGACATGTGGGCATGAGAGCAGGGTGGAGTGTTGAAATGGCAAGCGACAGGAAGGTCTGGGTCATTCTTGTGGACAGACCGAAGGTGTTCCGCAAAGCGGTCACCTAGACTGTGTTTGGTGTCTCCAATGTAGAGGAGACCACATTGGAAGCAGTGAATACAGTAGACTAAATTGAGGGAAGTGCAAGTGAAGCGCTGCAGACCACAAACTCTCTCCTCCATCCTCACCCCCTTCCCATTCCCCGCCCCCCTCAACATTCATTTCCATCTACTCATTATTTTTTATCCACTTATTTTTACCTTTCCCTATCTTCATTCTTATTCATTGTTCCACACCCACCCTCCACCCCACCCTCGATCTCCCCTCCCACCACCGTCCCCTGCCCCCACCCCTAAAGGGCCGTTTGTCACCTGCCCACGCCGCTCCCTCCAGAGTGCCCACCCCCATCCCGCCACCATCACACTCCGCTTTCTTACCTCAATGCCACCATCTGCACCTCCTTTAGCCAGTACCACCACCATTAACACTCCCTTTGTCCTTTTGTTCATGACATCTTTGTCAATCTCTCCTTTGCCCCCACCTATTGCTGGCCTTCTATCCAGCTCCCCCTGCCCCACCCCCCCTTAAACACACATTTTTACTCCTCTTTAGCTCTGAAGAATAGTCATATGGACTCAAAACGTTAACTCTGTTTCTCTCTCAACATCGAAGGCATTGGTGGGCTGGCAGGACTGGGAGGTCGAATGCTATTTTCCTGAGATAGGACAGTAGGTTTGTGCTCCATGGAGCTACTGCCACTCTCCATGGGAGCCGCCTCAACAATCCAAGTAACCTATTTTACACTGAACTGCTGTGACACACTGTAAGACCTTCTAAGCATGCATGGCAGCATGGCTTCAGTCTAACCTTCCACCGCAGCACTCAGATTCCTGGTGGAAACTGCTTGTGCTGCCTCATGGTTGGGTGCACAAGTGTCTGATGGAGTTGGTCACTGCTTACATGTTGGAAAGACTGGGCTGCAAATTCTGCCCAAAGCCCTGCGCCAAATTGGTGCTGGAACCTTAATGCTCTGTGACACTGACCACAGGATTTCTGGCAGGTTTCCCAATGTACCAAGCATTTTGTTAGAAACTTAGAAACTAGGAGCAGGAGTTCATATTGAATACTGCCATTCAATATGATCAAGGCTGATCCTCTATCTCAACGCCATATTCCCACTTCCTCTCCATACCCTTTGATGCCAATAATATTCAAAAAATTATCAATTTCTTTCTTGAATATACTCAGTGACCTGGACTCCACAGCCTTCTGTGGGAGAGAATTCCACAGGTTGACCACCCTCTGAGTGAAGAAATTTTTCCTCATCTCAGTCCTAAATGGCCTGCCCCATATCCTGAGACTGTGGCCCCTGGTTCCATACTCCCCAACCAGGGGAAACATCCTCCCTGCATCTAGTCTGTCTAACCCTGATAGAATTTTATATGTTTCAATCAGGTCCCCTCTCATTCTTCTAAACTCTAGAGAATACAGGCCCAGTTGAACCAATCTCTCCTCATACAACAGCTCTGCCATTCCTGGTATCAGCCTAGTGAATCTTCGCTGCACTCCCTCTATGGCAAGTATATCCTTTCTTAGGTAGGGAGACCAAACCTGCACACAATACTCCAGGTGTGGTCTCACCAAGGTCTTGTATAGCTGCAGTAAGATATCCCTACTTCTGAACTCAAATCATCTTGCAATGAAGACCATTTGCCTTCCTAATTGCTTGCTGCACCTGCCTGTTTACTTTCATTGACTGGTGTACAAGGACAGCCAGATCCGTTTTACTTCCACATTTCCCAATATATCACCATTTAATACTGCCTTTCTGTTTTTCACACCAAAGCTTTTAACTTCACATTTATCCAGTTTGTACTGCATCTGCCTTGTGTTTGCCCACACACACAACTTGTCTAAATCACCCTGAAGCCTCCTTGCATCCTCCTCACAACTCTGCCCAGTTTTGTGTCATCAGCAAACTTGGAAATATTGCATTTGGTTTCTTCATCCAATTCATTTATATATATCGTGAATAGCTGGGGCCCAAGCACTGGCCCGTGCAGTACACCACTAGTCACCACCTGCCATCCGGAAAAAGACCCATTTATTCCCACTCTCTGTTTCCGGTCCGTCAACCAATTCTCAATCCATTCCAGTATATTACCCCCAATCCCACGTGCTTTAATTTTTCCCACTAGCCTCTCATATGGGACCTTATCAAAAGCCTTCTTGAAATCCAAATATACTATATCCACTGGCTCTCCCTTATCTATTCTACTAGTTACATCCTCAAAAAATTCCAGTAGATTAGTTAAGCATGGTTTCCCTTTCACAAACCCATGCTGATTTTGTCTAATCCCGTTAATGCTTTCCAAGTGTTCTGTTACCACATCTTTTATAATAGACTCTAGCATTTTCCTCATTACTGATGTTAGGCTAACTGATCTGTAATTCTCTATTTTTTCTCTCCCTCCTTTTTTAAATAGTGGGGTTACATTTGCCACCCTCCAATCTGTAGTAACTGCTCCAGAGTCTATAGAATTTTGGAAGATGACCACCAATGCATCCAATATTTCCAGGGCCACTTTCTTTAATGCTCTGGGATGTAGATTATCAGGTCCTGGGATTTTTCAGCCTTTAGCCCCATTAATTTCTCAAGCACCATTTTTTTAAAACTAATACTGATTTTCTTCAATTCCTCCCTCTCACTAGACCCTTGGTTCCCTAACATTTCTGGGAAATTATTTGTGTCCTCTTTTGTGAAGACAGAATCAAAATATGTGTTCAGTTCTTCTGCCATTCCTTTGTTCCCCATTATAATTTCCCCCTTTTCTGACTGTAAGGGACCTACTTTGCTTTTGCTAATCTTTTTCTCTTCACATGTTTATAGAAGCTTTTACAGTCAGTTTATATGTTCCCTGCAAGTTTACTCTCATACTCCATTTTTCTCTTCTTGATCAATCTTTTTGTCCACTTTTGCTAAATCTGTGTCAGAGCAGTGGGACTCATTCAGGAAGGAAATAGGGAGAGTGCAGGGCCAACATATTCCAGTAAAGACAAAGGGTGGGACCAACAAATCAAGGGATGTCGAGGGATATACAGGATTGGATAAAGAGAAAAAGGGAGGCTTATGGCAGATACCGAGGGCTCAAAACAGCGGAATCCCTAGAGGAGCATAGAATGTGTAGGGGAGAACTTAAAAAGGAAATTAGGAGAGCAAAAAGGGGCATGAAAAAACATCGGCAGGTAAAATAAAGGAAAATCCAAAGTTATTTTCCAATATAACTAGGATAACTAGGGAAAGAGTAGGGCCCATTAAGGGCCATCGTGGTAATTTGTGTGTGGAGCCGGAAGACGTAGGTAGTGTTCTAAATGAATACTTTGTGTCGGTGTTCACAAGTGAGAGGGACAACGTGGGTATGGAAATCAGGCAGAAGGACTGTGATGTAATTAAAGAAATTAGCATAGAAAGGGAGGAAGTTCTAAGTGGTCAGGCAGGCTTAAAAGCAGATAAATATCCAGGCCCGGATGAAACGTATCCCAGGCTGTTGAGCGAGGCAAGGGAGGAGATAGCAGGGGTGCTGGCAATAATTTTCAATACCTCTCTGGCCATAGGAGAGGTGCCAGAGGACTGGAGGACAGCCAGTGTGGTACCGTTATTCAAGAAGGGAGGAAGGGATAAACCAGGGAACTACAGGCCAGTCACCTCAGTGGTGGGGAAACTATTGGAAGCAATTCTGAGGGACAGAATTAATCTACACTTGGGTAGGCAGGGATTAATCAAGGACAGTCAGCATGGTTTTGATAAAGGGATGTCATGTCTGACCAATTTGATAGAATTTTTCGAAGAGGTGACCAGGTGTGTAGATGAGTGCAATGCATTTGACGTAGTTTACTTGGACTTCAGCAAGACTTTTGATAAGGTCCCGCATGGGAGTCTGATAACGAAGGTAAGAGCCCATGGGATCCAAGGCAATTTGGCAAATTGGATCCAGAATTGGCTGAGTGGCAGGAAGCAGAGGGTGATGGTCGAGGGGGGACCATTTTTGTGACTGGATGCCTGTGTCCACTGGGGCTCCACAGGGATCAGTGTTGGGTCCCTTGCTGTTTGTGGTATATATAAATGATTTAGGTTTGAACGTAGGAGGGTTAATCAGTAAGTTCCCGGATGACACGAAAATTGGTAGGGTGGTAAATAGTGAGGAGGACAGCCTTAGATTACAGGAGGATATAGATGGGCTGGTAAAATGTGCTGATCAGTGGCAAATGGAATTTAATCCGGATAAGTGTGAGGTGATGCACTTGGACAGGACAAACAAGGCATGGGAATACACGATGAATGGTAGGATCTTGGGAAGTACTGAGGATCAGAGAGACCTTGGTGTGCATGTCCACCGGTCCCTTAAGGTAGCGGACAGATAGATAAGGTGGTTAAGAAGGCATATGGGATATTTGTCTTTATTAGTCGAGGCATAGAATATAACAGCACGGAGATTATGCCGGAACTCTATAAAACGCTGATTAGGCCACAGCTAGAGTATTGCGTGCAGTTCTGGAATCCGTATTATGGGAAGGATGTGATTGCACTGGAGAGAGTGCAGAGGAGATTTACCAGGATGTTGTCTGGGCTGGAGAGTTTTAGTTATGAGGAGAGATTGGATAAACTGGGGTTATTTTCCCTGGAGCAGAGGAGATTGAGGGGGAACATGATTGAAGTGTACAAAATTGTGAGGGGCATAGATAAATTAGACAGGAAGGAACTTTTCCCCTCGGTGGAGGGATCAATAATCAGGGGGCATAGGTTTAAGGTGAGGGGCAGGAGGTTTAAAAGGGATGTGAGGAAGAATTTTTTCACCCAGAGAGTGGTGGGAATCTGGAACTCACAGCCTGAAAGGGTGGTAGAGGCAGAAACCCTCATAACATTTAAGAAGTATTTGGATGAGCACTTGTGATGCCATGGCATACAAGGCTATGGGCCTAGTGCTGGAAAATGGGATTGGAATAGTTCGGTACTTGTTTGACCGGCGCAGACTCGATGGGACAAAGGGCCTTTTTCTGTGTTGTAGACCTCTATGATTATGCTGAATTCTAAACTGCCCCCAATCCTCAAGTTGTATCATAGTACCCTTATAGTGCAGAAGGAGGCCATTCGGCCCATCAAGTCTGTGCTGGCTCTAAAAAAACATTCCCTCTAGACCCACTCCACTGCCTTATCCCCATAACCTTACACATTCTTTCTTTTCAGGTAGCATTCCAATTCCCTTTTGAATATCTCAATCGAACCTGCCTCCACCACCCTTTCATGAAGTTTGTTCCAGGCTCCAACCACCATCTGGATGAAAAAATACCCATCAGCTTTCTTCTGTCCATTAACCCTTCAAAGCGCTCATCCGAGTACTCTGCGGCAAAACCTGTGCATGGCCTGGTCCTCTGGCATGCTAGCATTTTCCTTGCCCCCTTCCCTGGCTGTAAACTACTAACACCTGGTATCTCATCACACGCAGTTCCCACCTCAATGCCAGTCTTTAAATAACACAGTGTCAGTTTCTGAGTTGATGGCTGAGTGTGTGAAATTGAGTGATGGTATGTCTTCATCATCACTATCTTCTTGTTGTTCATTCACTGTCTGGTCAGGTTTGTGTATCCGAAAGCAGAAAGGCACATGGGTGAGGTTCTGGTATGAGGAAGTGGGGGGAGGGGATGGTGATGAAGAAAGAGATGCATGCTTACACCAGCTGCAGCTTGTAAATCAGGAGGTTGTGGATGAGAGGGAAGTCGGATGTGAGAAGGCACATTAGGTATTAAGATATCATCATCCCTTACCCTGGCCACAACTTCTGCAATGGGTGTCCCAAGAATGGTCAGAACAGTCTCCTCCATGTGGGTGAAGGCATGTAAGCCTGCATCTTCCCTCGCTGGTTAACACCTGCCACCTCTGGTTGTGCGCCACCTTGTCCTGATGCAATCTTTTTGGCCGACGTGTTGCCATGGTTAAATAAATGGCAGTGTTTGCAAGCTGTGAGATGTGGGGTGAGTTGATGAAAGTATGATGGAGCATTTGAATCTCAGTCATGAGTCCTGATTGAGAGAAATTTTTGATACATGAGTGACAGAGATGTGTGGTCTTAGGAGGGTCTGACGCTACAGGTGCAGCGGTAATGATATGGCATTTGAAGATGCATTCACTAACTTTGACCACTCATGTGAAGTCATTCAACTTCTTGTGGCATTGCATCCAAGTTCTCAGGGCTTGACACCTGGCATTAACCTCCATGGCTCTCTGCTCCCGCTGCCTTCTAAGTGTGTGTCTGGAAGGACTCCTGGACTTCTCTTACATCTCCTCCAACACGGTCTCCACTGCAGAGTTCATAAACCTTGGAAGATTCATTTCCTACCCGACTGCAGAAACATGCTCTATTTATAATGCATCTCCCTTTTAAGAGATGCAGTCAGCTTTAAGCAGTGCAGACTAGCTTTAAGTGATGCTCAGATGTCCAGCCAATTAGCAGCATGGTTAGTGCTGGATAGAAACTGAAATGATTTAAAACAGCAGGTAGCACGAAGCTGACATGCTGCCAGCATTGGTCAATGGGTGTGAGTTAACTGCACATTGTGAGCCCTGCACCTGTTCCTGGCAGCTATCAAATTTAGCCTCCAGATTATTAAGTAAAGATCTCTCATAGATTGCTCCCAACAAACCATTGAAAGCTTATCAATTGTTGTACAGCTACAATACTGGCATGAGGTGTCAGCTGTGGCTCAGTTCATAGCACCCTCACCTTTGAATCAGAGGGTTGTGGGTTCATGTCCCACTCCCGGAAACCAAGAACTGTGAATGTACTCGAAAGAGTTACAATCTATGACTGTTGATAACTCGAAAGAGTTACAACACTGGCATTTGACTCGAAAAGAGTTACAACACTGGCATACTTTGTCCTTGTTTTACAGCTGACCTGACTTAGGGGCTGTGCCTGATTTATCCCTTATTGTGTTAATTTAGTTTATTGTTTTAACTCTGAAACAGTTACAACGCTGGCATCTACCCGGCAATGTGGAAAATTGCCCAGGTATGTCCTGTACACAAAAAGCAGGACAAATCCAACCCAACAATTTACCACCCCATCAGTCTACTCTCCATCATCAGCAAAGCGATGGAAGGGGTCAGCAACAGTGCTATCAAGTGGCACTTGCTTAACAATAATCTCTCTGATGCTCACTTGGGGTTCCGCACAGGTCACTCAGCTCCTGATCTCATTACAGCCTTGGTTCAAATACGGACAAGAACTGAACTCCAGAGGTAAGGTGAGAGTGACATCAGGGCAGCATTTGACCAAGTCTGACATCAGAGATCCCAGCAAAACTGGAGTCAACGGGAATCAGGAGGAAAATTCTCCGCTGGTTGGAGTCATACCGAGTACAAAGGAAGATGGTTGTGGTTGTTTGAGGTCAATCATCTCAGTTCCAGGACATCACTGCAGGAGTTCCTCACTACCTCAGGGTAGTGTCCTCGGCCCAACCATCTTCAGCTGATTCACCAGTGACCTTCCTTCCATCATAAAGTCAGAAGTGGGGATGTTTGCTGGTGATTGCATAATGTTCAGCACCATTCATGACTCCTCAGATACTGAAGCAGTCCATGTCCAAGTGCAGTAAGCCCTGGACAATATCCAGGCTTGGGCTGACAAGTAACATTCGCTGAATCCCCCACTATCAACATCCTGGGGGTTACCATTGACCAGAAATAGAACTGGACTAGCCATATAAATACTGTAGCTACAAGAGCAGGTCAGAGGCTAGGAATCCTGCAGCGAGTAACTCACCTCCTGAATATCCACCATCTACAAGACACAGGTCAGGAGTGTGATGGAATACTCCCCACTTGCCAAGATGAGTGTAACTCCAACAACACTCAAGAAGTTCGACACCATCCAGGACAAAGCAGCCTGATGGATTGGCACCCCATCCACAAATAGTTACACCCTCCACCACCCACACACAGTGGCAGCAGTGTTTACCATCTACAAGATGCACTGAAGGAACTCACCAAGGTTCCTTAGACAGCATCTTCCAAACCCACGATCGCTACCATCTAGAAGGACAAGGGCAGCAGATGCATGGGAACACCACCACTCCCTTCCAAGCCACTCACCATCCTGACTTGGAAATATATCGCTGTTCCCTCACTGTCACTGGGTCAAAATCCTGGAATTCCCTCCATAATAGCACTGTGGGTGTACCTACACCACATGGACTGCAGTGGTTCAAGAAGGCAGCTCACCACCAGCTTCTCAAGAGCAATTAGGGATGAGCAATAAATGCTGGCCTAGCCAGCGAAGCCCACATCCCATGACTGAATTTTTAACAATGATACAAATAACTACAGTCCCACAGCAAATATTAGTCTCCCTCACATCAGACATTCATCACACTTTGGACGCGATTTTAACTCGCTCACAGCCCATTCGCCTACATAGAGTTAAAATCCAGCTCTTTGATTCTGATTCTGAAAGTATTCCCTAGTACTAGATAGAAACACAAAAATGAAAAATAAACTTGTCAAGTTTAGCTAAGAAAGAATATTTGCAACTCGCCACAGACAGAAAACTGTTGTTAGAGCTCACAAATTTCAAAGACATATATTTCAGCGATTTTGTTAACTCCTTGGAAAGGAAAACATACATTCACCAGTATTTTGTTGAGAATTTTTGGGAACCAGGAATTTTGATTTTTTGAGAAGTTTCACATTTGGAGCTTCAATATCCACTGGACACCCTTATCTGCCATTTTGGATCAGAAGAATCTAAGCAATGAAGGACAACAGTGCAAAATCTTTGTCTCTAGTTGAGACAATCTGTGTCATACACATCTGTGAACAGCTGCCCTGAAAGATTTTGGACCAACATTTGGAGAGCTATTTACTGATGAAGGACAGGATACAAGGAAGGGAACAATATCAGGCTAAATACCTTTGAAATAAGCCCATTATCACCACCATGGGACTAGTTACAAATAAGTCCAGTATAACCAATATAGAATCTGGTAGGGGAATAAGAGCAACATAAACTGCCCAATATTTCTTCCCTCATGTACTTAAAATTTGTGTACAGTAAGCTGCCACACATAGCAATGTGATAACGACCAGATAATCTGCTTTTCTGTGATGTTGATTAAGGGGTAAATATGAACCATAAGACTGGCGATAACTCCCCACTTTCCTTCAAAAGAGTGCCATGGAATTTTTTACTTCCATCTCAGAAGGCAGGCAGAGCCTTGGTTTAATGTCTCATCCAAATGATGGATAAGGAAACATAATGAAGGTCATTTTGAAACTCCTTCACCAAGCAAACATTGGATGAAAATGAACTGAAGTCAGTGGAAAAAAGAATCAGGGAGGTTAAAAACGGAGATAACATTTTAAATTATTGATTAAATTAACGTCAGGTGATATCAAACTAAGGGAACAATATCAGATGAAGCAACCCGGTAGATAAAAAAGGACTGAGCTAATATTTACAAAGGGAAAGCGGTTAGTACAAATAAGTTCAAGGTCTCGTAAGTTGGAAGGAAAATGGGGCACATGCTTACTTAATTAATCACTGCGGGAGATGCTGGAAGATGTGGGGCTGATAAACTAAATACTGATCATATCCAGCCCCTGCAGACCAGTAACCATCAAGATAAACAGGCTAAACTCTATAACAAGGTACAACGATTCTACCCATTCACCAGAAGTTGTGTGAGAGTAGCTTCGGTAGAGAAATCCCATCCTATTTTGCATCTGGTGTAGAAGCTTGGCTTTCCCTCAGAGCCTCCCTTAGCCCATCAGCTGGGACTGGGAACTCTGTGGAATGGGAAATATCCTGCCTCCTCTACTATGGCACCATTTATTGGTGCTTAAATGCACAGCACCACCTTACTGCTGGGAAACCTACTGAAGATAGCATTTGATAAAATGACATTCATATCTTTTATAACAGGCTAGAGTGAAATGGAAGATACCAGGTCCCATTCAGATTAACAGCCATACTATTACCAAGTAAAGTGCAACTTTTCTGCATAATTAATGTTGACTTTTCAAACATGCTGATGTTAAAACATTACCAAGTATTAGCAAAGTATTTTAAACATACAATTGATATGAAAAACTATCCAACAGATTGTTTATGAACATATGAATTGGGGGGAGTAGGCCACTCAGCCCCTTGGGCTGCTCCACCATTCAATAAGATCATGGCTGATTTGATTGGAACCTCAATTCCACATTCCCACCTACCCCCAACAACCTTTCACCCCATTGCTTATCAAGAATCTATCTACAAACGTGAATTGGGAACAGGAATAGGCCACTCGGCCCTTGAGCCTCTCGGCCATTCAATAAGATCATGGCTGACCTGACTGCAACCTCCCCCTAGCCTTTCTCCTCATTGCTTATCAAGAATCTAACTACAAACATACAAATTAAGAGCAGGAGTAGGCCACTCGGTCCCTCAAGCCTGCTCCACCATTCAATAAGATCATAGCTGATCTGATTGTAACCTCCCCCTAGCCTTTCACCCCCTTGTTGATCTAGAATCTATCTACCTCTGCCTTAAAAATATTCATAGACTCTGCTTCCACTGCCTTTTGAGGAAGAGAATTCAGGAGACTCACTACTCTCAGAGAAAAATTTCTCCTCATCCCTGTCCTAAATGGCTGAGCCTTTATTTTTAAACAGTGACCCCTGGTTCTAGACTCTCCCACAAGAGGAAACATCCTCTCCACATCCACCCTGCCAGGATCTTCAAGGTTTGTTTCACAAGAACAAAATCTAGAAGAGCTGTATGTAATTTCATAAGTGGTCAAGCTTTGTGCAAATTTCATCATGTGCTTGCAAACAAGTGAATGCGCTGTTCCCATAGGCTGCGCCTCCATATTCTATATAGTGAGAGAGGTATAAGGATTCATTTTAAGTGATGTTTAAGTTTGACTTGCTCACCTAAAAGGAGTTCTGTTTTAATGGTTTTGTTTTCTAGTTTAATTGATGACAATAACAAAGTTCTTCTATCTATGTGAGCAGGTTTACAAGCAGATGCTTGGGCTTAAATCCTAGTACCATGGCCTAACTTGCATCAAGGAAATGAGAGCGTAGGATCATGACTGCTTCACACGTGCTCTGTTTTAGCTGCATCTGGATGGTGCTGAATTTTCGGTGGATAATAGAAACCATATGTTCGATCTCCTTTGGTGAAATAGGTCTGGTCCGACTCTGTTTACGAAGCAAGTTCATAACATGTGTGGTAAATTCACTACATGCCTGCTCATATTTCTCCTCTGCACTGGTCTTGTGTGCCTTAAAATGGAACACCAGGACAAACTGGGAAATAAGAGCAAAAACAGAATTACCTGGAAAAACTAAGCAGGTCTGGAAGCATCGGTGGAGAAGATAGGAGTTGACGTTTCGAGTCCAACATGACCCTTCAACAGAACTGGAAATAAGAGTTACTGGTCCGAACTGTTTCTTCCTTCTAGGGTGGCACTGGCGTCTTCTCTATCACCCAAAGGGGCATATAGGCTCCTGCTTTAATGGCTTGTCCAAAAGACAGCATCTCCGGCAGCACAGCACTCCCTCGGTTCCACACAGGAAACTCCCGCCATTCGCGCCCCCCACCCCCCCCCATCACGATTTTGTTTACCCGCGTGGAACTGTGTATCAAATCGCAGTTCATGACCCTGACACCCTCATCCGCGATTAAAAATGTAACAGTCGCGATTTAAACAGCACACGTGCGCCGAGGTTAATAAAGAACATACCGTACCTTATAAAATTCCATTCGAAACACTGTCTGTCCTTGAAGGAAGCACACACTTCACTGCCCATGTGCACGCAGGTTGCTGCATTACAGGCTGGATAACGTGAAGTTGGTGGGGGTGGGGGGGGAGGCCTGCTTCTGCTGACCAGGCGGAGGCTGGAGAGTTTCCCCAAGGTGTTGCAGGAATACACTGAGGAGAGAGGCTACGAGGCTGAGCGGGTCTTCATCGCGGACGAAACTGGCCTGTTCTGGAAGAAGATGCCAAGTGTGCCCTACATTTCAAAAGGAGAAAAGACAGCTCCTGGGTTCAAAGCAGCAAAGGGCAGGCTGACCCTTCTGCCAATGTGCCAACGTGTCTGTCTTTAAATGTAAACCAACGCTGGTTTATAGGGCAGAAAACCCTTGAGCTTTCAAAGGGAAAAATAAATGTCACCTGCCAGTATTTTGGAAGGCTAACAGTAATGCCTGGGTTACTGCATCGGCATTTGAAGTCTGGTTTGCCAATTGCTTTCTGCCAGAAGTCCGCATTTATCTGAGGGAAAAGAACCGGTTTCTCAAGTCCGACTGATCCTCGATAATGTGCCTGGGCACCCACACTCTCTCTCGCCGAGAGTCTCTCCAGATGTTGACGTTTTGCTTTTACCCCCCCAATACGACCTCACTTATCCAACCAAATGGGCCGGGGAGGGTCATTGCCTCGTTCAAGGCTTACCCCACCCGGCGAAGTTTCAGTCACACCCTTCATCCTCTGGAAGCAGGCCCTTCAACCACAGTCCATGATCACTGGAAGGAATTCAGCTCATAGCAGGGGGGCATAATGAAGGGCTCATGGGATGAAGCCCATACATAGCTGCTGGGGAAACGTTTGGCCTGACGCTGTGAATGATTTCAACAGGGTTCGCCCAATGGGGAAGCTGAAGTGGCCAGGATGGTTGACTTGGCAGAGCAAGTTGGAGGGGAGGCATTTGAAGGCCTGACCACAGCTGAAGCGGATGAGTGGCTTTCACCTCGCCCAGAGGAGCTCTCGAAGGGAGAATCGGTTGAACTGGTGAGATTAAGTGAGCCCAAACAGGAGCAGGAGTGGGAGGTGGAGCCTAAAAAGGCTCAGTTCACAGCCAAGATGATGGAAGATCTCATAAGGTCAGCCGAAGGTTTGAGAAAACAGGCGCCAGACCTTGATGCAAGCATCAAGGAGCATCGCCGTCTGTAGAGTGATTGACACAGCTATTGCTTCTTACCGAGAACGTCACAAAATTGGGAAACTAAAGGTGAAGCATAATCACAGGACCGTAGAATCTTAATGATACAGAAGGAGGCCATTCGGCCCATCATGTCTGCACCGGCTCTCCAAATGAGCATTATGAGATAGTGCCATTGCCCTGCCGTTTCCCCGTACCCCTGCACATTGTTTCTATTCAAATAATCTTCTGATGTCCTCTTGATTGCCTCGATTGAACCTGCCTCCACCACACTTCCAGTTAGTGCATTCCAGACCCCAACCACTCGCTGTGTGAAAAAGTTTTTTCTCACACCACATTTGCTTCTTTTGCAAATCACTTTAAATCTGTGCCCTCTCATTCTTGATCCTTTTATGAATGGGAACAACTTCTCCCTATCTACTCTGTCCAGCCCCCTCATGATTTTGAACATCTCTATCAAACCTCCTCTCAGCCGCCTTCTCTCCAAGGAGAACAGCCCTGACCTCTCCAATCTATCCTCATAGCTGAAGTTTCTAATCTCTGGAACCATTCTTGTAAACCTCTCTAATGTGTTCACATCCTTCCTATAGTGTGGTGCCCAGAACTGTACACAATACTCCAGCTGAGGTCTTACGAGTGTCTTGTATAAATTCAGCATAACCTCCTTTTCTTGTACTCTATGCCCCTATTAATAAAGCCCAGTATACTATATGCTTTATTAACTGCTCTCTCCACCTGTCCTGCCACCTTCAATGACCTATGAACATATACACTCAAGCCTTTCTCCTCCTGCACCCACTTCAACATTTCACCTCTTATTTTATATTGTCTGTCCATGTTCTTCCAACCAAAATGCATCACAATAACATCGTTCTTCTCATCCAATTCTTCCACATTAACCTCTGCATCAGCTGCATCGCCCACTCCATCTACATCCACTCTCAAGTAAAGGATGGTACCTGTACTGTAATGTGTAAATTATACTACAGGTACGTACTGTATTATAGAATTGATAAGTTTTACATTGTTCCTGTTTTCTTGTGTTGACAAACAATTTCTTCAGTAAAATTGTCTTTAATGTACTGTAAAGTGATGTACCACTGTGCTGTGATTTACTACAGGACACTGCATTCTGTAATTGAAAAGTTTTACATTTTTTTCTTGTGTTGACAAACAATTTCTTCAGTAAAATTGTCTTTAATTAAAAAAAAAAGCTTTCATTGACTGCATCAAGGTAAAAATGTGAAATTTGGGGGTGGCTGGTTCTAATTTAGTTGCGTTATAAACCTTGTTCACTGCTCATAAGATCTTGTGGGAATGGAATCCCTGTGAACGGTGAATGTTCACTGTACCGGAGTATCAGCCTGTATTTATGTGCTTAACTCCCTGGAGTGGGACTTGAACCCACAACCTCCTGACCCAGAGGTAAAAGTGTTACCAAGCAAGCCAAGGCTGGCAGTAGGGCAATGTGGTAATCTGAAGTGTAATACAACTTTAAGAGCGTATGAGCAGGTTGACCATGAGACTGTAAGACCCAATAACTGTGTAGCACGGGCTATCGTACTAATATTAGTCTAGAGTAGGGTTTGGTTGGAAAAGCACACATCATGGTGGTGGTCTGTTGTTTGTGTAAATAAATAGCATCTGCTTAATTTCATATTGGTCTCTGCATCTGCAGTATATTGAATTCGACTCACCCACCAGTAGATAGGCGTGCAATCAGTTCACGAGCAAAGCGACCCGACAGAAGGAACATAACTACTGGCGACGAGGCTGAACACGACCAGTCAACGGCACCAAGGGAAGCTGTGAAAATTCCACTGAAGTGAATCGGCCATGCCTGTAGGCTGATTGTAAGTACAGCCCTCACTATAGTCGTCGAGGTTATCTCCCTCCAGTATGCCACAGTATGGCCGCATTTAACCATTTGATCAGTCCACCAATGACTGGTCACACTATACTGAATGCCTCGCGTTCTTCTTTCTGGCCAACGATACATCGGGGGAGGAGATGAGGCGAGCGATCCTCTTATCGACATGTGGCAGTAAAACATACGGACTAATTCATAGTCTCACGGCGTCCAACACCCCAGATTCCAAGAGCTTTGATGAGTTGATAAATCTTGGGAAAAAGCCAATTTCAGTTGAAACCCTCGGTAACAACGTAGCATTTTAAATTCAATTCGAGGAGTCGCGCCCCTGGAGAGACAGCCGCTTGCTATGTAGCAGCCTTAAAACAACTGACAGACACTGTGAGTTCAGGATGTCAGTTAACGACATGTTAAGAGAACGATTAGTATGTGGGATTAATGAAGATGCCATTCAAAAAAGGTTGTTGTCAGAAATTAATTTAGACTTCAACAAGGCGCTGGAGTTGGTGCTCGCAATGGAGACACAGTCAGGGAGTCAGAAGCAATCAAGGGAGCACAAAATGGCGCCATCCTTCACGTCGGGAGGGAGGCACCGGTTAGAAATGGCGCAGAAGCGCAGGGCTCTGTGGAAAGGCGGGAAACAGCCGCCATTAACAGACCAGCAAAAAGCAATCGTCCATCGGATAAAAACCACATTAATAATGTAAGCAGGCGGCCTACAAATTAATGATAATTTAAAAGAACCAAGTGTTTCTACCACCATCGCAATGGGCACATTATGCGATATTGTAAAGAAAGATCAAGGCAAAATTTCAAACAAAAAGGCAGAAGTCGTGAAATTTAAATAATGGCGGAACCAGAAGAAACCGAGTCAGATATTTACTCACTACACAACTTAAAAATGGGTAAGACAGAGCCAATCTACGTGACAGCAGAAGTCAACAGAAAATCCATTCGAATGGGGGTGGATACAGGGGCATCCACCACAGTCATAGAGAACCTACGCTTAAATATCTGAATGGAGGAGGCCACTCACTAAAGCGGGAAAACGCAGATGCCTGACTGAAGACATATAGTGGTGAAGACACAGGAGTAAAAGGTATATGCAAAGTTCCAGTACAATGTAGAAGCCAGTCTGCTAATATAACCCTGATAGCGGTAGCAGGGGAGGGTCCAACTCTACTTGGTCGGAACTGGTTTAAGGGAATAAGGTTGGAGTGGGCTGAGATTTTTCAACTCTGAATGGATAGTGTGGGTGAGGTAAGTGGGCAAAATGTTGGCAAAATATTCAACTGGGTGAATCAACAATCATGGATTCCAGTGAGGGACCCTGGCAGGTATATCCTGCTTTCCAACAGCCACCTCCAGGCCACCACGAGTACCATCTCCTCCCAGTTCGATGTAACTGGTGACTCAGCCATTGAGGGGGATTGTCACAAACAGGTTTCTTGTTTGAAAGAAACACAGAAGGTGCGGGGAAAACTCAACCGCTCTGGCAGAGAGAAACAGAGAGTAACGTTCGCAACTCCTTCTTCCGAAAGAAGATTCCATTTGGACTCGAAACGCTAACTCTGTTTCTCTCTCCACGGATGCTGCCAGACCTGCTGAGTTTTTCCAACACTTCCTGTTTATATTTCAGATTTCCAGCATCCGCACTGTTTTGCTTTTATTAGAGGCCATTCCCTTGAATTGAGTGCACCAACTGCATGCCCATGAGGTCATAGAGTCATTGACGGCACAAAAAGAAGCTATTCGGCCCATCCAGTGCATGCTGGCTCCCTGGGGAGTTATCCAGTCAGTCCCATTCCCCAGCTCTATCCCTGTAGCCCTATCAACATCCTGGGGGTTACCATTTACCATTGCCCAGAAACCGAACTGGACTACCCATATAAATACTGTGATTACAAGAGCAGGTCAGAGTCTGGGGATCCTGCAGCGAGTAACTCACCTCCTGACTCCCCAAAGCCTGTCCACCATCTACAAGGCACAAGTCAGGAGTGTGATGGAATACTCTCCACTTGCCTGGATGAGTGCAGCTCCCACAGCACTCAAGATGCTCAACACCATCCAGGACAAAGCAGCCACTTGATTGGCACCACATCCACAAACATTCACTCCCTCCACCACCGACGCACAGTAGCAGCAGTGTGTACCATCTACAAGACGCATTGCAGGAATTCACCAAGTCTCCTTAGACAGCACCTTTCAAACCCACGATCACTACCATCTAGAAGGACAAGGGCAGCAGACACATGGGAACACCACCACCTGGAAGTTCCCCACCAAGCCACTCAGCACCCTAACTTGGAAATATATCACCGTTCCTTCACTGTCGCTGGGCCAAAATCCTGGAACTCCCTCCCTAACAGCACTGTGGGTGTACCCACACCATATGGACTGCAGCGGTTCAAGAAGGCAGCTCACCACCACCTTCTCAAGGGCGATTAGGGATGGGTGATAAATGCTGACCTAGCCAGTGACACCCACATCCCATGAATGAATAAAAGAAAAAGTTTATTTCCCTCAAGGGCCCATCCCATTTCCTTTTGAAATCACTCACCGTCCCTGTTTCCACCACCCTGATGGGCAGTAAGTTCCAGGTCATTACCACTCACTGTGTAAAAACGTTTTCCTCACGTTCCCCCTGCGTCCCTTGCCCAAAACTTTAAACCTATCCCATCAGCCCATAGGAACAGGTTTTCTTTCTCTACCTTATCCTAACCCGTCACCATCTTGTACACCTCTGGCAAATCTCCCCTCAATCTCCTTGACTCCGAGAAGAACAGCCCCAGCTTCTCCAACCTGGCCGTGTAGCTTAAAATCCCCTCATCCCCGGACCCATTCCGCTAAAACTCCTCTGACCCATCTCAAGGACCCTCCACATCCTTCCTAAAGTGCGGTGACCGGAACTAGACGCAGTTGCAACCCATTGGGAGCGTTATAAAGGTTCAGCATAATGTCAACGCTTTTGCGCTCAAAAGATCAGTCCTTGGAAATGACATTGAAATTGTGAGCTTCTACTACACTACTGAGCAGTAACTTTAGTCAGTCACCTGCTCAGAGCATCTACATGACCAACACCTGCACCTTACACCCCACAGTGTGCTCAGCTTTACAGTCCAATTACTGCAGGATGCCTCTTCTAAACTGACCCCTTATGGCCACTCCAGCCCTTGGCCCTCCTAGGTCCAGTGTCCATCATCCTGTCTCCAATATCTCACTCCCCTTCATGTGGGCTGCCCCCTGGAGAAGTGCAGGGGAGTTCTTTTTTATTCATTCATTCATGGGATGTGGGTATCACTGGCCAGGCTAGCATTTATCACCCATTCCTAGTTCAGATGGCATTTAAGAGTCAACCACATCACTGTGGGTCTGGAGTCACATGTAGGCCCAGACCAGGTAAGGACAGCAGATTTCCTTCACTTAACAGGCATGAGTGAACCAGATGGGTTTTTACAGCAACCAGCAATGGTTATCATCAGATGTTTAATTCCAGGTTCTTATTGAATTCAAGTTCCACCATCTGCTGTGGCAGGATTCGAACCCAGGTCCCCAGAGGATTACCCTGGGTCTCAGGATTACTAGTCCAGTGACAATATCACTACACCACCATCTCCCCCTTAGTTCAATCCACTACTAAAGCAGATTATCTGACCATTTCCACATTGTTGCTCATTGGGATCTTGCAGTCTCAAATTGGCTGCCACATTTGCTGCATTGCAGCAGTGACTGTCTCTCTACAGGTACCATGCCCCGAAAGGGCATTGGCAACCCTGGACTTCGGTCTATGGTTATGCTTGGCAAGGCACCGCAGAGGTCAGTCTTCTTCAATGTGGCTGACCAGGAAACTCTCCCACTCTTACTCCCTGTCTTAGATGTATTGGAAGGATTTACAGGCTGATAATCAACCTCTTTGGCCATGTTACAAATGCACTTTCTGTGACCATCAAGTCCTACAGTAGGATTTGAACCTAGTGCTTCTGGCCCAGAGGTAGGGGCACGACCCATGGCACCACAAGACCTCGGGTGCAACAGCGGCTTCAAACTTCAAAAAAAATGCTTCACTGGGTGTGAAGTGCTTTGAGACATTCTGAGGTTGTGGAAGGTGCTGTATAAATCCCTTTCTTTCCGAGCAGAAAAGCCTTCCTTAGCCGCATATTAAAATACCTCACTGCTTCACCCATGCGTTCCTGCCAACCCCATCAGCATCAGGCGGCAATCTGGAAAAGTATTCATCCTCAGTGCTTCTGAGTGTTGGCCCCAGTGTTTGACAGATGGCAACTGGGAAGTTTCTCTGGCAGAGTGAGCACAGGTTTTGGGCAGATCGCCCGCTGGCCCATATGTGCAAGCTGACTTTCAAAAACAAAATCCACTTCTCCAATAAAAATTTCCCTGGCCTTGTAGAGAAAAGGGTCATGTTGCTACCAGAGCCATTTATAATCCAAAAGCAGGCAGTTTCATTAGCAAGCCTTTAGCCCAAGGGTCCATCTTGGCAAAGGCTGAGAGGAAAGCGCTGTTTAACGAAGCCTTTGCCCATCCAAATGCTTCTTTAAAGTGAGTCCTTCCTCATTGGAGTCCTTCTTAATGAGGTTCCTCATTGGTACCCCTCTTAGTGAGGGGACACCCCCATCATAACCCCTCTTAATGAGGGAGGCTTGTTATCTGGACCCCTTACCTCAGTCACCATTTAATTACCTTCTTTTCATAAAATGTAACGGAACAAGTTGCTTCCAGCCTCGGAGATGCCTCATTGTGGGGAGGGGTGGGGGTCGATTATAATTCAACATGACTCCAATGTGGGACGGGACCTTGGCAATACCCCATGTTGAAGCACAGAAGGAGGCCATTCAGCCCATGCGAAAGAGCTTTGCATTTAGACCCATTTCCCATTTCCCCCCCCCGCACATTCCCCCCCATCGCCCGGTATTTTCCTTCTCAAACTTAAGTCACGAGTCGATAAAGCTGTTAAAGGAGCGTGTGGGACCCCGAGCTTCATGGGGGCAGGGAATACCCAAAAAAAAAAATCAAAGGTTGTTTGGGAGTCGGTGGTGTAGTGGTGCTTTCACTGGGCTAGTACGTCATATACCCAGGGCTATGCCCTGGGGGCTTGGGTTCAACATCCCACTATGGCAGAAGGTGAAATTTGAATTCAATAAAAAAAATCTGCAATTAAAAGTCTAATGATAACCATGAAACCCATCTGGTTCACTAATGTCCTTTAGGGAAGGAGATATGCTGCCCTTAACTGGTCAGGCTGATGTGTGACTCCAGACCCACAGCAATGTGGTTGACTGTTAAATGGCCTGTCAAGCCTCTCCCTTCCCAAGGGCAAATTAGGGATGGGCAACAACTGCTGTCCCAGCCTTTGATGTCCACATCCCATGAACAAATAAAGCAAAGGCTATGCTGAACCTTTACAAAACCCAAGAAAACAACTCCAGTTTCTTTAATCTCTCCACCATATTTTAAGTTCCTCACATTGCGAACATTCTAGTAAAATCTCCTCTGCTCCCTCCCCAAGCCCTTGACATCTTTCTGAAGGTGCGGCGCTCGGAATTGAACATGATAATCCAGCTGGGGCCTAACCAGTGATGTATAAAAGGTTTAGCCAAACTCTCCTTTTGTACTTTATGCCTCCCATTTATTAAGCTAAGCCTCTCCACATAATCCGGGTCTCTGATCCCTATAGTCGCTCAATCTTTTGATGGATGTGCCATCTTACAATTTCTTCACCTGTTGAACTCATGATTACATGATCCTAAAATGAACAAGAAAAGATTTAGTGAAACCTAATTGACGTCTAGTGGTTAGGCATCGGGTTTGCCAAGGAGAAAATTCCTGAATTCCTGTCTTGGCATTACCTCCACTAGACATTCATTTCCTGAAAGGGAGACACCTGGGCTGAAGTCTAACTGGATGCCAACCGGGTAAAATGGCAATGCTCCTGGTCGAGGGAGTTCCAGGCAATTAAAGGGGCCTGTGCCCGGGCCTGTGCGAAAGAGGAAGGCAGCAGCCCTATCCTCAGGAAGTAGAGATGTGCACTACCTTTCTGAAGAAAATTGGCTGAAGAATCCTGCGTTGGACACCATGAAGTAGGCTTCCAGTCTGGAGTCCGTTAACAGCCATTTAGTAACAACCTGTGTTAACTGTGTACGCATTTACAGTAGACGGTACAGGGATGGAGCTGACTCCCTTCTGGGTCTTAACCAAACTGAGTCCATCTCCAGACTGACCCTGCCTCTGGGTCCGATATCTTCTTACATCACTGGGCGGAATCGTCCCAGGTTTGCACCAAGTGCGATCGTGGGCGGGTGAAATGATGTTTTACATTTCATGCCGTTTTGTCCCAAACCCACCGCGTTAATTTTGCATTCCCGCAAACACACCATTTCCACGGTGGGCGGGCTCTCATTCGCCCGCCACTCCATCACGCCGGGCGCCATATTTAAAGTGCAGCCGCGCGCACACCTCTCAGCGCTCCCAGCCCATGACTGCTGCACAGGAGACATGGCCCTGTAAGGTAAAAAGACTGCAACTACCCGGTTCAATGCCGTGTCCCTCGAGTGCCTTCTGGATGTAGTGGAGGCCTGCTGTGATGTCCTCTACCCCCGCTCTGGCCGTAGGATGGGCAGCAAGCTCACTAGTCCGGCTTGGGAGGCGGTGGCAGCGGTGGTCAGCGCCAATGTCCTGCAAAAGAGGACAGCCACCCAGTGCCACTACAGGACCTATTCCTCCAGGGTAACTCACTCTTCTCATCGCTCTCAACTCACACACTCACAAACCCATCACACATCCACAGGGATCTCACACCTCAAGAGACAACACCACTAACTCTCACACACACCCTCACATCTCCATCAGGCTCATACCCTCTGGAGCTCGCGTCCTCATCCCGTCCATGGCTCCGCTCACCACACACAAACATCTCACACAGTGCCATCGTCCTGCTCACACTCTCTCCATCTGTTTTCATGCAGGAGAAGCTGGCTCACAACAGCAGGGAGAGGTCCTAGGCCAGGGGAGGAGTGGCCCACATTAGGCCCCTCACTCACTTTGAGGAGTGTGCCATCACACTGACTGATGAGGATGTGGACTGTGCCTGTGGTGACGGTGAGGTCGGCGGTGAACACTCTCGTGAGGATCCTGCACCGCATCATCCCTCCCTCAACACAACTGTGAGCGCTCTCCCTCCTGCTTTTGACTCTGCTGCCATCCACTCTTATCTCTACGTTGATTCACAGGGAGCTCTGACAAGAGTCCGACACCTGCAGCCAGCCAATCTCTCAGCTCCATCCAGGTCCTCACCTCCAACCAGTCCTGGGAGACCCATCACAGCGCCTACCCGCACCCTCCACCAGTGCAGAGACACACACCTCGGTGGGACCTAGATCTAGGGCAGGCTAGGGTACAAACTTTGATGGTCTTCACATGGACAAGTGTCCACAGCAGGAGGAGGAAGGTTCATATGAGCTCCCCGGCACTCGGAGGGCTGCTGGGAGTCGTCTGTGAGGTCCGAGTCAGATGATGAGCCTCTGGATTCGGTTTTCCAACTCATCCTGGAGAGTCAGCAGAAGGTGGGGGATCATCACCCTCAACAGAGTGGCATGCGAGTTGGAGGAGTGCGTCCACCTGCTCTCAGGTGAAGTGGTGCCCACATGTGTGTGCATGGAGGTCTCCACGGGGAGGATGACCGACGCCATGGAGACCCTGGTCCAGCAGAACGCGGGGATCAGTGCAGACCTGCACTCCATCGCGGGAACCATAAGTGAGTTGCCGCCATGGCAACTCAAGAGGGAAATGGGGCACCTCGATGTCCCTCCAGGTGCTCTTTCCCCTCAAGGAGTCAGGACGGGGACCCCGGGCACCTGAAGGGAGGAGGAGCGGCAGCTGGACACCCCTGGGTCATCCACCGAGGTATCCCAGAGGTTGTCCTCTCCCCCCGAGTCCCCTTTGCCTGTGAGCCCCTCAACCTCGCCCTCTGTCACTGCAGGGGTAGCTGCCAGCCCACAAGTGATTCTGGAGCGAAGTGTGTGTGTGTGTCAGGGCCTTTTGGAGCCTTGTGCAAGCACTCTCATGTGCATGCGGATCCTTCACGTATCACGCTCACCTCAGTGTCCTGAGTATTTTCAGTGCTGCCCGCTGGGGTTTGCTTTCAGTTGTCCATCTGAGCTGACCTGCATCTCTGCCCACCCAATGATCACACTCCCATGCAGCACCTGATCTCGCCCACCGCAACTGTCATCTCACTTTCGATTTGGACAGCATGGTCTGGGTTCACTCCCCTGTCTTTCCCCTCACCCATTTCCTTCCCCCCATCACAGTTGACCCCCCCGGCATCACCTTCCACCTCCCCTCCGTGACCAGCCAGCCCCAACCCTTTTCCTTCAGGGATGCCCACCTGCAGGTTCCCATCCTTCCCAAAAATCCCACCCCCATCCGCATTAACCTCCTCGCTTCCCACCCCCAGGGTCCGTGTCTGCCTCCGAGTCCCCACCAACCGCCCTCGCCGTCCCTTCTATCGCTACCATCGAACCCTCACCCTCCCACCCTACTGCCTCACTCTGCCCTCGGTCATTCTCACCATCCCCTCATACCACGCCCACCCTCAGCTCACTCACCAGGAGGCAGTCCTGGACCCATCAGAGCCCTCCCTCGCCTGTTCACCTGGGCATCCTCCCTGCTCCAGACTTCTTCCCCCCGGAACCCCTTCGCCTCAGGGAATGCGTTTCCTCCTCCGGGCCCCTTCCCCCTTCCCCCCTCCAGGACTCCTTCCCCTCTCCGCATTCCATTCCGCCTCCGAACTCCTTCCCTTACAGCTTCCACCCCGCTTACACCTACCTCCCAAAATTGCCATCTTTTTCCCTGTTAGCCTCTCCTCCCCCGTAATCCCTCCCACCGCCCAACCTCACCCTCCTGACGCCTTCATTCCCCCCACTCCGAACCTCACCCCTCCGCCACCTCTTCCTCTCCCAGTCGATCCTAGACCTCCCCTCTCCCACCCCCTCGACCATCATCCATTGTGAGCATCGACGGTGACTTTCTAACTTCCGTGAGCTGCTCCGGGGCGGAGCCATGTCCACGAGAAGGCGCGCAGCCTGCCGTGGATGTTCCTCCAGTTTGCCGTTGGAGTCGGGCTCCAGCATCTTCTGCTTCTGGGATGTCCGCGATTTTAGCAAGGCCCTGGCGGTAAGTCCCGACTTCTGCGCGTCACAGTTGTCAAGACGCGTTCGGCACTGGCGTGTTTTCCCGCTGACCTGGGCGGACAATCCAGTGGGGGAGGGATGAGTCTGGCGGGCTGGCCTTTTAATGATATGCTGACATATTACAACGAGGTTCCTGAAGTCCAATGGTGGGGAATGTGGCCCGCCATCGACGGGCTGAGCGGACGATCGCAAACTGGTTTCATGACGTTGCCAAACCGATTTTTGGCCTTCCCGCCATATTGTCCGCTCACGCCGCCGAACATGCCCAATGCCAAAGGGCATGGAAAGTCTCAGCCACTGAGTGCGCGACACTGTACTCAGTCCCGCATTAACCCTTTGTGTACTAGACCCTACTACCACAGCTCTCCCACGAGCTTAGTGCGTTCATAAGTTTATAACAATTGGTCTTACTGCTCCAAGATTCAGGAAGAGGGGAGGGAAAAGAGTTTTCTATTCTGGGCCACTAACTGATGGGAGGTTAGGATCGGGGTAAAGCCATTGTTCGGTTGCTCTTATCTCTGAGCCACGAGATTTTGGGTTCAGGTCTCACTCCAGGGCTTGAGTGCAGCAATAAAATCTGAAACTCCAGGGCAGTACTGAGGGAGTGCTACACTGTTGACAGTGCTGTCTCTTGGATGAGATGTTAAGGCAAGACCCCATCTCCTTGTTCAGGCAGATGTGAACGATTCCATGTAGCTATTTTGAAGAAAAGCAAAGGAGTTATTCCCAGTGTCTGGCCAATATTTATCCCTCAATCAACATCACAAAGAACAGATTATCTGGTCATTGTCTCATTGCTGCTGTTGTAGTTATGAGGTTTTGTGACTGTGCCTTTCATTTAGAATAAAATGAAAGAGGTCACGTGACCTGTTCTGAAGCCGGCCTAATCACAGGCCTGAGTGATATGGTTGTTAAAGATTAAAAGGAGGCCCAGGTTGTTTGGCTGGACAGGTGTGAGGTGTTCACACTTGGAGATAATGGCAGCAGCGTCTGTGTTTACAGTGGTTAGACTGCTAGTCTCCAAAGTCCCTGGAAGGTGTTGAGAATGTCAGGTTAAATAAACAGTCATGTATTAAACTGGCCATTTAATTCCAAAGTAATAAAGAGTTGAGGTCTCATGGATTACTAATCAGCATTGCTACCTGGATACAAGGTTCATGTGATTCCCTTTGCCATGGAGATGGGCTTTGAGAGGGGATGGGTTTATCCCTGAAAACTGACAGACAAGTTAATCTGTCAGGATCTGGGAGAGAGGGAGCAGCTTGACGAAAGAACGTCTCCATGGTTCACCGCACAGGAATGCAAGTGGGAGCTCACACTTAGGTTGAAAAGACCAAATTTGTGAGGATTTGAAATGAGGCTGGAAGATTTGCCTAGCTTGTGCTGGAGATAGAATCACCAGGAAAAGTGTGAAGGACAGTTCTTGGGTTAAAAGTTACCAGGTTGGGAAAGGAAAAGAACAGAAGGAAACCATCAGGAGCTAAGAATCACTTTGGAGTGGGACCAGGAAAATCAAATGACTACTTAAGGGGCAGTGTAAAATATACCTGTGAAGTGAGTTTTCAGTTTTGTTAAAAATAAAAAAGGAAAGTTCTGGTCTATATAAAGTATAATATGTCAAAAAAAACACTATTTTGCCAATAGTGCTTTTAGTCTTAATGTTACAGTAAAAGTCTTAAAAGGTGAAATCCTATCATGTCATCCTTTCAGCTATTAACTAGAAGTTTGATTTTTTTTTAAAGTTATCAGTCTCTATTGGGATCGTAACACTGTGAGAGTTGGTTGTCTGTAAATTGGCTCCTACATTACGACAGTGAGTACAATTCAAAAAACATAATTGGCTGTAAATTTCTGAAGCGGCCATGAATAGCGCTATATAAATGCAAGTATTTATTTCTTTTTCTCTTAAAGCTCAGGTGTTAAGGGGAACAGATAAGGTAGGTAGGGAGAAACTGAGGAGTTTAGGATGGGGGAAATTGTTTAAAAAAGTTAGAGCCAGGAGTGAAATTCGGAAAAACTTCTACACACAAAGGGTGGTAAGAGTTTAGAATTTTCACTTTCTTTATTCTTTCATGGGATGTGGGCATCACTGGCTGGGCCAACATTTATTTCCCATCCCTAATTGCCCTTGAGAAGGTGGTGATGAGCCGCCTTCTTGAACCGCTGCAGTCCTTGTGGTGTAGGTACATCCACCGTGCTGTTAGGGAGGGGGCCATTTCACAAATGGCAATCGATGCTCGATCAATTGTTCATTTTAAATCTGAGATTGATAGATTTCTGTCACCCTGTTTCTTTCATGGGATGTGGGCGTCGCTGGCAAGGCCAACATTTGTTGCCCACCCCTAATTGCCCTTGAACTGAGTGGGCTTGCTAGGCCATTTCAGAGGGCAGTTATGAATCAACCACATTGCTGTGGGACTGGAGTCACATGTAGGCCAGACCAGGTAAGGATGGCAGATTTCCTTCCCTAAAGGACATTAATGAACTTGATCGTTTTTCACCCCTGACAATCAATAGTTTCATGGTCACCTTTTACTGAGGCTAGCTTTATATTCCAATATATTTTATGCTATTTTACTAATTGAATTTAAATTCCAAAGTTGCCACAGCGGGATTTGAACCTGTGCCCTCTGGGTTTAAGCCTGGGCCTACTGGTTAATGAGATTAGTGACATTACTACTACCCCACCCTGCTAAGGTGGAGGGAGGGGGTGTTACGTTACAGGTTAGTAAGGATCTCATTGAGTGGTGGAACAGGCTCGAGGGGCTGAATGGCCTCCTCCTGGTTCTATATTCTTATGTTGGTAGATGTGATGCTTTTCCTCATTAAACATGTGTTCACATGTGCAATGTGCCCCATGTGAAGTAGAGCGTTGCCTTCAGTGGAACTGTGCCCCAAGGTGGACCAGACAAGCTCTGTAAAAGAAGACAAACATGGCTGAATAATAGGGGAGAGGCTGCGTACGAAGGATGAATCATACTGCACCAAATACTCATCAGGAGGTAGCCCATGGTTCTATTTATAAAGGGGATTTCCACTACGCAAAACCCCAGAGGGAAATGTCAAAATAAATAGAGCAGAATGAAAGTTGGAGCCAGAGTGTGACCGGTCAAATTATTTTCTCTCCCCGCACTTGTGCTGAGTTTTAAGACATCCTGGTCAGAAGGGGTCCTTGAACAATGGACCATTTCCCGGCCGTGCAGGTGTGAACTGGGTTAAAATTAGCACATCCGTTGCGAAAGGCTGTGCAGGTGGGAGGAACGTCACCAATGACCCTGTCCATTTGACCACCTGGTCTCTGTTTCTTTTGGGCAATGGGGAGAGAGTGAACTCGGTGGCCAGTGGTGGCTTTGAATGCAGCTCATCCTGCACCATCATTGACATTCATCATCCTTTTCGCCAAATGGAACTGATGGCTCTTGCTTTCGGTGGTATTTTCCTGGCCAGTCCGTTTCCAGCGGTTCAGCCAAGAAGCCATCTGTGGGTGAGTATTGGCTGGACATTCAACCATGGAGGCCATCACAGTTCTACTATTACCCTGAAACAGATGCATAACTGTGCACGCTCACACCCACACATTGTCATGCATAATGCTCATTCACACACACACACATACTATATACATACACATGCCCACATGTACTCACTCAACCTCTCAAACACACTCAATCTCACATACGCACACTTACCCTTTAGGGTATGGGCCATTGAATAGTGGCCGGGAACAAGAATCCTCAACTGTTTTGTCTCATTCCAATCCATGAGCACTGGACCAACTGTTTACAGGTCTAGATGAATCAGGACTGCACCAGTGGTGTTGTTAGCCATTGGGCTATGGGAGAAACTATAGTCCAACAACTTCTGTCGTACCAATAAGGAATTAAAGCTTTGGCCTGGATTTTCACTCAGAGGCCGGGGAATCTCCTGGCTCACAGTTCCTGCCTTGGGAGAAACTCACCCGAATGGTGAGATCTTCGGTAAGGGGAGTAGGTGCGAGATGGACTCAGGCCTGCAGCTCAGAGGTGGACACAAGGGCTACCAGAGGCAGGCTGCTTAAAAGGCCCGCCCCAGTTTTCTGGGACTCCCTCCCAGTGGTTTTGTTAACTATTAGGCCCTCTAGCAGTCACCCCCGCACGCCCTCATTCCCCACCCACCCACTACCCATACTCCATCCATACTACCTCCTGCCAATCCATGCTCCCCACCAGACCCCAACGGACCCTCATACCCTCGATGCCAACTTAATGCCAACTCATGCCAACCCAACCAACCACCCTTTGTCCTTCCACCCTCCATGCCAATTCACCCTGTATCTACCATGGGCAAACGTCATGAGCCATGTTGAGATTGTTTATAAATTCTAAATATGTATTATAGCCTTTACTATATTTTTAAAAGTCCCATTCATGAAAGCCCATTCAAAATATTTACATCCTCATTCATCAAATACTTAATCCCTTGTAAAAACAGACTTGTATTCGTAATCCCACAGCAAAGACAGCTAATGCTTTAATAAACTCTTTAAGGGGGCAATTAAATGGTGAACTCAGGATCCCCTACTAAGATAAGGCTGTAGAAAGCAGCTAGACATTAATAATGACTTAATGGTAGCCTGTGGGGAAATCTCAACAAATGACCATTATAACTTCTAGAACAGGTATTTTTCAACTCTCACTGACATGAGCAGCCTAGTTTTTAACATTTTTAAAGTGCTGTAGATTTAAATGACTTCATAGCTTACATTTTTTTAACCACTCACTGACAAAGCAAGCTGTCTTTTTAATTTTTTAAAGTGCCAGGGATTTAAATAACTCCACAACTTGACAGTTCTACAGACCTTATTCTGCTGTTCAAGATCATGTTTTAAAAAAAAATTCATTCATGGGATGTGGGCAGTGCTGGCTAGGCCAATAATTATTGTCCGTCTCTAATTGCCCTCGAGAAGGTGGTGGTGATCTGCCTTCTTGAACCGCTGCAGTCCCTGTGGTGTAGGTACACCCACAGTGCTGTTAGGGAGGGAGTTCCAGGATTTTGACCCAGCGACAGTGAAGGAACGGTGATATATTTCCAAGTCAGGATGGAGTGTGGCTTGGAGGGGAACTTCCAGGTGGTGATGTTTCCTTGTATCTGCTGCCCTTGTCCTTCTAGACGGTAGTGATCATGGGTTTGGAAGGTGCTGTCTAAGGAGTCTTGGTGAATTCCTGCAGTGCATCTTGTAGATGCTACACACTGCTGCTACTGTGTGTCGGAGGTGGAGGGAGTGAATGATTGTGGATGGGGTGCTGATCAAGTGGGCTGCTTTGTATTGGATGGTGTCCAGCTTCTTCAGTGTTGTGGGAGCTGCACTCATCCAGGCAAGTGGGGAGTATTCCATCACACTCCTGAATTCTGTCATGTAGATGGTGGACAGGCTTTGGGGAGTCAGGAGGTGAGTTACTCGCCGCAGGATTCCTAGCCTCTGACCTGCTTTTGTAGCTGACCACAGTGTGGCTATTCTGAAAATTTGTAACTGTGGGTTAAGGCCTGGGCTCTGGCGAAAATGGAATCTGTTTGAACTCAGTACTGAGTTCGGGCTTCCCTCACGTGAGCCACACCCCTTCGTCTTCCCCCTGCTGACGAAATTGGGGGCGTGCGGGTGGGATGTCCGAAACCAGGCCCCACCGCCATCTTTGAAGATCTGCGGAGTCTCCACGACTCTGTCCAAATTTGGGCCTATGTATCAATCATGACATCGAGGGAAGTTTCCGACTTATTCCTTTTGACCCTGGAAGTTGTTGATATACTTGTGAGCTACAGTGTAGATGCAAGATGACCGCTGGGTTAAGTGCGCAACTATTTAGCTCTGAAGGTTTTCGCTTTGCTTTTTGTTAAGATGGGCTAAGAGACAGCACATTGCTTCACTAATGTTGCTGACCAGCTCCTAGTTCCTGTCACACTGAAATAAAAACAGAAAGCGCTAGTCAGGGAGCATCTGAGGAGAGGAAAAAGTTAACGTTTCAAGTCCAATATGACTCTTCGTCGGAACCTTAGTTCCTGTGATTCTGAATCTCTGAATTTACACTGAACAAGGGTATGCAAAGGGCCAGGATATTCCGGTTGGCAGGGTTTCCTGTCCTGCCTTGTGAAGCCTCATCCCCATCAAGCATTAATCGGCTACAGGCGGGGCTTCTGTCCCTCACCCGGGAGGAGGGGGTGCGCCGGAAGTTAGAAAGGGGACTTCTGATGGATGTGGCCCCCGCACACCACCACCCACCCACCCCACCCCCGCAACGCCCACTTCCCACCCCAAGCCCGAACCCGATTATTTTCGGGCCTCCCCCATACCCGGGGAAACCCTCCGGCCAGCCTGAAAACTGAGGCCGGCCGGGAAACGGCCCTTAAGCGGCCGATCATCGGCCAGCTTGAGGGCCTCGATCGGGGCAAGGGCGGGCAGCCTGTCCGAGGCCTCGCCCGCCCCGGGGTATAATCGCTGAGGGGGTCGGGGGCGGGCGGGGGAACCCAGCGGGAAAGCCCGTTCGTGTTATTTCATGCTCACCCGCCACCTAAAAACCCCTAGCCGGCCCCTTCAGTTGTACGAAACCTCTATCAGCGGTTCAGAGGAGAGAAGACCCTCCATCGCCTCCTCAAGGGCGATTGGTAATGGGCGATAAATGCCAGCCTTGCCACTGACGCCCACATCCCATGAATTATTTATTAAAAAAAATTGTACGTCAGGTTTGTTGTGAAGAGTTCCTGAGAGCTGTGGCGACAATGGTTTATTAAAACAGACCATCATTTCACAATCACACATGGGGCGCAGATTCTGGAGTTGGTTCCCCTTCAACGGACCCCCTCGGGGGAAGCAAGGGATCTCCTTTCATCGCATGTGACACCTACAGGCCTTGGCAGCTCTCGTCGATTTAGGCCCCCAGGGCTTTCAACGATTTCCTGGATCCACAGAGCGTCAGTGCCAAGGGAGGTCAAGGGCCACTTTCTCATTGCCTCTGACAGGAAGAGGCAGTGAATGAAAGCGTAAGGGAGAAGCTGTATTATCTGGTGCAGGACCTATGCGTGGGCAGTCCACTTGGGAGATAGGCCAGCTGGGAGGAGGGTTCACCTGGTATCCATTAATGATCCAGAGGATGATAACTCCCTCAAGAGCAGCCAGCTGATATCCACTGATGGGAAAATGTTCCCTATTTTGAAGAGGGCTCTTTGGGACTGGGCCGTTCAGTTTTTATTATAAGCAGGGTTTACAATCATTTCTAAAATGTAGGCCCCAGACCCCTTATCCCAGGATTATCCAGTTCTCCATGGATAGGTTTCCAATTCAGCTGAGGCTCAGCGAGTTTCACGCTTGCCTCTGCATTTGGAGATGGTGGGTTCGAGTCCCCGGGGTTTTGGATCCGGACCCTGAGGCCAGGGTCAAATGGAAGTCCTGATTGTTATTTTCCCCAACCTGGCTAATCTGGTGGCCAGAGGTTGGGCTGTCAGGGCCGGAAGCAGATAGGAGGCCCTGCAGCTCAAGAAGGAGGTCAGGCGAGAGGGCGAGTGAGGGCATCTCTACCTTGAGGCGCTCTTTCTGCCAGTTTTAAACTAAAAAAAACAATAGGCCTCAGCAGCCGGGCAACTCATCGTGGAGGCAGATCACCTCCACAAGGCAACCTCAGCTGTAGCCAAGCAGTCAGGGATGAGGCCTCAAAGCGTGCCTGGAGTTTTGTACCCCCTCACCTCCGCAAACATCCCAGCCCGTCCCCAGGCGAATGAAGACTGGCCCGATATCATCTAATGCAGCTCAGTGTCAAACCCTGTTCGGTAAACGCCTCTGTGAAGTGCCTGAGGCCATTTTACAATACACTCAAATATAGATCATGAGCTCAACTCCTAGGAGTTTAACCTAGAATCTTCTGAGATTAAGCGTGTTGCCCGGGCATAGGCGTTTACAGCACAGAAGGAGGCCATTTGGCCCACCATGTCCACGCCAGTCAACAAAGATCTGACTACATTAATCCCATTTTCCAGTGCCTGGCCCATAGCCCAGGAGGCTATGGTGACGCAAGTGAGCTGAACCAATGGGTGTCCTGGTGCATGAATCATAAAAAACTAGCCTGCAGGTCCAGCAAGTGATGAGGAAAGCTAATAGAATGTTATTGTTCATTGTAAGGGGAATGGAGTGTAAAAGTAGGGACCCTTTTCTACAGTTGTATAGGATGTTGGTGAGACCACATCTGAGGTTCTGTGTACAGTTTTGGTCTCTTTATTTAAGAAAGGATGTAAATGCGTCAGAAGCAGTTCAAAGAAGGTTCACTTGACTGATTCCTGGAATGGGGGTGGGGGGGCTTTTCTTATATGTGAAGGTTGGACAGGCTGGGCCTGTACTCACTGGAGTTTAGAAGAATGAGAGGTGACCTTATTGAAACATTATGATCCTGAGGGGCCTGGACAGGGTAGATGCTGAAAGAATGTTTCCCTATTTGGGAGCGACTAGAACTGGCTTAAAAATAAGGGGTCTTCCAATTAAGACAGAGATGAGAATTTTTTTTCTCCGTCAGAAGGTCGCGGGTCGTTGCAACTCTCTTCCCCAGGGAGCGGTGGAGGCAGAGTCGATGAATATTTTTAAGTCAGAGGTAGATAGATTCCTGACTAAGAAGGGGGTCAAAGGTTAACGGGGGAGGGGTAAGCGGGAATGTGGGGTTGAGGTTACAATGAGATCAGCCGTGATCTTATCGAATGGTGGGGCAGGCTCGAGGGGCCGAATGGCCTACTCCTGCTCCTAATCTGTATGTTCAAGTTGGGGAGGAAGGACTCTTGTGAACAGGGGGAGATGACACTGGGAAAACACCTGCTGTTCATCTAAAGAAGAGTGCCATGGTATATTTTTAGATGCAGTAGAACAATGAGGCAATCTCTCCGGTTGATGTCTCAGCCAAGAGATGACTCGCTTGATTTTTAGGCCCCGTGGGGCCTCCTTGTCTCAATCCCCTAGCTCCACCCCACTCCTGGACTATTTTTCCTGGGTTAGGGGGAATGGGAGCGGGGAAGGGGGGTCCGGAGGTGCTGACCCGGCTTGTTAAAGGCCAATTAAAGGAGACAGGCCAGGTTCCCGGTCATGGCTGTGGTGGTGGAGGATGGGGTGTGGGGTGCCTGTCTGCGGCTTCATGGCAGAGGTTTTGTGGGGGGGGGATGGCACTCCAGGCAGGCTTTCAGGCCCTCCCTGTCTGCCCAGGTGCAGCAGCAGCTCCAGGTTACCCTGTAGATTTGCCCTCCACCCCCCTACCACCACCACTGTTACCACCCACCCCCCCACCGCCCCCCCCACACTCAGCCACCTCCCATTTTGGTGGCCTAGCTGCAAAAGGCCTTTCTGAATCTAATTTCTGAAACAGTTGGAAAGAGGGTGACTCCATTTTGAAGCACCCTCTCTCTTACTTACCCTCCATCGATGCCTGCTGCTGCTTTCAAGCTGGGAAGGCCTCTGATTGGCAGCCCAGCTTCGAGGTCGCATCCACCATTGGACGGCGAGTCCACCCTCTGAGCATTAATTGGCCGCTCTGGGGGTGGGGCGGGTCACAATGAGTGACTGTTTCCCACACATCACAGGATTCACATTTTGGCCTGACAGCAGAGTCCTGATGCCACAGGTAAAGTCTTGCCTGACGTGTCTGACAATCTCTCAGCAACTCATGAAAGTGTCAGTCTTATGTGGTCAAGAACTTGGGGAACATTGATTCAAACAAACAATAAACTGAGTACTTTTTTTAATCTTAGATGGGATGTGGGCGACGCGTTGGCAAGACCAGCACTTTGTTGCCCGTCCCTAATTGCCCTTGAACTGAGTGGCTTGCTCGGCCATTTCAGAGGGCAGTTAAGAGTCAACCACATTGCTATGGGTCACCCACACACTCACACACTCACACACACACACAGGCACATGCTCATACATACACTCACACAGACACACACAGACAGAGACACACAGACACACACCCAAACACAAACACTCACACACAGATACACGGTCACACATTCACACACATATACTCACGCACACACACAGACACACACACCCCCAAATACTCACACACACTCACACAAAGACACAAACACACATACACACTCACACACACTCATACACAGACACCCACACACCGCACACTCACACGCAGACACATGCTCAAACATACATTCACACACACACACACACACATAGGCACACACACTCAGGGACACAGAGACACACAGACACACACATACCCACTTACTTACACATACTCACACTCAGTCATGCTCACACATGCACACACTCACTCACACATGCACACATAGACACAAACACATATACACACTCACACACACCCATACACACAATCACACACAGGCACACACACACTGACACACACACAAACAACACACACACACACACACACAAACACACACACACTCACACACACACACAGACAGAGACACACAGGCACCCGCACACCACACACGCACACACAAACACACACACACTCACACACACACACAGACACCCGCACACCACACACGCACACACAAACACATGCTCACACACACACACATTCAGGCACACAGAGACACACAGACACACACATACCCACTTACTTACACACAGTCACACTCACACACAGACATGCTCGCACATGCACACGCTCACTCAGACACACTCACACATTGATACAAACACATATACACACTCACACCTACCCATACATACAATCATACACACACACACATACACACATACACACACTGACACACACACATACTCACACACACAGACAGAGACACACAGGCACCCACACACCACACACAGACACATGCTCACACACACACACACACACAGCTAGAGACAAACAGACACATGCTCACACACACACACTCATACACACCCACACCCACACACACACACACACACATATATTCAGGCACACAGAGACACACAGACACACACATGCCTATTTACTTACACACAGTCACATTCACACATACTCATACACACACTCACACACAGACACACACTTACTCACACACTCCTTCACACACACACACATACTCCCACACACACACACACAACCACCCTCACACAGACGCACATTCACACTCACACACAGAGACACACAGATACCCACATACCCACGCTCACACACTTAGACACATTCATACATACTCACAGACACTAAGACACACACATACAGACACACACAGAAACACGCACACAAACAAACTCACACTCACACACACACAGACACCCAGGCACCCACACACTCACACACAGACACATGCTCACACATAACACTGACCCTCACACACAGGCACAATCACACTCGCAGACACTGACACACACACACACGCAGAAACACGCGCAGCAATGCCAGGCCTCTCCATCTGGGGTACCTCAACGCCTCAGCTTCACTGACAGCTTTCCCCAAAAGCAGCCCCCTCCCAATGCCAACCACAGCTGTACGTATCCAGTCAGCCCAGCTTTCAAACTGTGGAACTGGCAGGACATCAATACAGCTGCAAATTAGCCTGAAGCTGTGAAGCTAAACACTCGGCTAGAGTTGTACCTGTCAATTATTTTCACACAGTGCCAAGTCACGCAGCCCCTACCCCCTCAACCTGCCCATCATCATCACCTTCTGTTTCACATTTAATCGTTCCGTCAATGGCACATTCAGTGCTGGTCTCCGCTCCATCTCTCACAGACATGTTATCGGAGCCTCTGCTGCCTGGGAGGAATTAACCTTCCTTCATGCGCTTTGCAAAATCTTTCCACACGTGTTTTTCCACCAGTTGGCCATTCATTCGCTCCAGCTACCGAGGCCCCAGACCAGTCTGATCGTCAGCTTAAAGGATGAAAAGCTGCAAACTCGCCTGCTTCTCAGTTCTTGCCCCTCGACAATGCCCTGCAGCCCATCCCCTCTGCCTCCCTCCAAACTTTCCGCATTTCAATCAAAATGGGTCCATAATCCTGCACTTGGAGGGAGGACCACCCGTTCCGACCGATGAGAGTGGGACAGTCGCCCTCTACAATAACAACAGCTCCAACTTGGATTTGTATAGCGCCTTTAACATCGCAAAATACCCCAAGGGGCTTCACCGGAGCACAATCAAACAAATTTTGACAGCCAGCCACAAGGAGACATTAGGGCAGATGACTAAAAGCTTGGTCAAGGAGGCATGTTTTATGGAAGGCCTTAAAAGGAGGAGAGAGGGAGGAGGAGAGGTGTAGGGAAGGAATTCCAGGGCCTGAGCGGCTGAAGGCAAAGCAATTTGAACTGGGAGGGCGCGCGTGAGGGCGGGATGGGAGGAGTGCAGCGATCTCCTTGGGTCGTGTGGGGCTGGAGGAGGTTACAGAGAGAGGGAAACTCTTTCGAGTTATCAACAGTCACAGATTGCAACTCTTTCGAGTACAATCACAGTTCTTGGTTTCCGGGAAGTGGGACATGAACCCACAACCCTCTGATTCAAAGGCGAGGGTGCTATGAACTGAGCCACAGCTGACACCTCCCCACAGAGAGAGGGAAGGGTGAGGCCATGGAGGGATTTGAAAACAGGTGAGAGCTGAGGCGGGCGAATGGAGGTCAGCCAGCGCAGGGGTGGAAGGGGAATGGGATGCCGCGTGGGCTGAGATACGCACTTCACCGCCTGGAGCTAATGAGGGAGCAGATCGTTTCTGCAGTGAGGTTCGAACCCACAAGCCCTTCCGACTCAGAAACAAGGGCGAGTGTTAATCCCCATCTGGATTTTACACCCTGAAGGAGAAAAGCTCCTTTGCTGATTTTCGAAGGAAACACAGAGCGAAACAGAGAACTCAGCTTTGTTTCTTCCACTTATATCCAGGGGCCCCTTCCGTCAATTGATCTACCGGAATGTAGCATCAAAAGCTGCTGTTTATTTTCATCTTGGAGTCGCTTTCATTCCCAGTCTGTACGAGTCTGCACCCAGGCGTGTGTGGTTAGCGAGGTCCAACCAGATGTGATCCATTTGAGAGCGGCGTGCGTTATTTACAGTAAACGCACAGGGCCTTGGCAGCTGGCCGCACTCTCCCCCAGCTCCTCATGGATAACAAGGTCCAGTGAGCTGATTTCAGTTCAAAGAACCTTGAAGAGGACAACATCTGTAAAGGAGAATTCTCCCCCCTCTGCGACCGGCCCCTGTCCACCATTTCTCCCAATGCCTGTTCAAATGACCGTTCTTCAAAGGGGAGGTGGTGGTCGTGTCACTACACTAGTCAGCCGGAGGCCCAGGCTAATGCTCTGGGGACGCGGGTTCAAATCCCATCACGACAGGTGGTGGAATTTAAATTCCATTAGTAAACCTGGAATTTAAAGCTAGCCTCAGTAATGGTGACCATGACAACCCATCTGGTTCACTCATGCCCCTTTAGGGATGGAAATACATCCTTACCCGGTCTGGCCTACATGTGACTCCAGACCCACAGCCACGCGGTTGACTCTTGAATGCCCCTCTGAAATGGCCAAGCAAGCCACTCAGTTCAAGGGGCAATTAGGGATGGGCAACGAATGGGTCACACTGCAGCCGTGATTTTATGCATCCAAGTTGAGGTTTGGATTCAGAACCCCCCACCCGACTCAAAGGCAAAAGTGCAGCCAACTGAGTCATGGCTGACACTGTTGGAGCAATGCATTGCTCAGTAAATTAGAATCTGAAGCCAAATCTGGTGCATTCCAAAGGGTGAACAGGCACTTTTTTTTAGTCCTCTCCCCTTGTCAAAGTCGCCACAGGGAAGATGGCGCATTCTGCTTCCTTGTCCTCCTCGACCTTGTAGGTGCGTTTCACACCATCAACGCTCCACACTCTTCCACCATCTCTTCCCCGTGAGAAGACCATCCATGAGATCACAGAATTGTGACAGTGCAGAACTTGGCCCACTGTGTTCTTCATTGGCTCTCTGAATGGGCAATTTACCTAGTGTCAATCCGCCTCCTCCCCATCACCCTGCGGGTTCTTCCTCTCCGAGCAAAAATCTAATTCCTTTTGAAAGCTTGGATGGAACCTGCTTCCGCCACCTTCTCAGGCCGTGCATCCCAGGTCTAAACCACTTGCTGCGTCAACGTTTTTTTGGCCTCTCAGGACGCTTTCGGGTTCTTCCGCTGATTACTTTAAATCTGCGCGCTCCCGCTCTCGATCTTTTCACGGGTGGGAACGGTTTCTCCCCTCTCTGCTCTCTCCAGACCCCTCATGATTTTGAACACTTCGATCAAATCTCCTCTCAGCCTCCTCTTGTCCAAAACAATCCTAACTTCTCTCGTTTACCTTCGTACCTGAAGTCCCTCATCCCCCGGAACCATCCTGGCCAATCTTTTCCCGCACTCTCTCCAAAAGAGATGCCCCAGAAGGGAACCCGGAATGACTTTCCCTTCCCACCTCGTACATGACCGCCCCTCAACTATTCCAAGGTTCCCTTTTTGGCCCCTTCCCATTTTCCACCTACACGCTGCTCCTCGCTATGGTGAAGGGGGGTCAGCTCTCAAGAATTTCCTGACAAGAACCAGCTCCACCTTTTGTAGAATGCTACGGCACCGTTCTGCCATTGGCGGAGGCCATTCAGCCCATTATGCCTATGCTGGCTCTTTGAAAGGGCGACTGAATTAGTCCAATGGCCCCGCTCCTCCCCAATGGCCCTGCAATTCGTGTTACTGTGATCAGGGCATTCAGGTCCCACCCTGCCCTCTTGCCATATCTACAACTGACCTTTGCAGCTGCGGACACTGGCGAGAAGGAGCAACAAACCTGTGTGAGGTTGACATTTATTCTCGTAGACCTGGGGCAGGGTAGAGTGGGTTGGGTGCATCCTCACCAAAACCCTGGACTGAGATCAGTGAACTCTGCGCAGGACAGGGGTCAAACCTGGAACCCCCTGTTCTGAGTGGGTCACCTCCTCACCACCATCGCCAGCTCCACAGGCATTGGGCCTGCACTGCTCGGGGTTTCCTGCTGTGAACCAACAGAATCCCAAAAGGAATTTATACAGGGTATACAGAACAGAAACTATTCGGCTATTCGGCCCAACCAGTCCATGCTGGTGTTTATGCTCCACTTGAGCCTCCTCCCATTTTCCCTCATCTAAATCTACCATCGTAACCCTCTATTCCCTTCTCCCTGATATGCTTGCCTAGTTTCCCCTTAAATGCATTGACACTATTTGCTTCAACCAGTCTCTGTGATAGCGAGTTCCACATTCTCACCACTCTCTGGGTAAAGACGTTTCTTCTCAATTCCCTGTTAGATTTCTTGGTGGCTGTCTTATATTGATGGCCTCTGGTTACCCTCTTCCTCACAAGAGGAAACACAATTGGGTCGACTGGGCCAGTATTCACTGGAGTTTAGAAGAATAAGAGGAGATCTCATTGAAACGTATAAAATTCTGACAAGACCGGACAGGGATGATGTTTCCTCTGGCTTGGGGAGGGTGGTGTCTAGGACATGGGGTCACAGTCTCATGATATGGGGTAGGCCATTTAGGACTAAGATGAGGAGAAACTTCTTCACTCAGAGGGTGGTGAACCTGTGGAATTCTCTGCCACGGGAGGCTGTGGAGGCCAAGTCACTGAATATATTTAAGGAGGAAATAGATGGATTCCTGGACTCTAAAGGCACCAAAGAGTATGGGGAGAGAGCGGGAGTACGGCGTTGAGATAGAGGATCAGCCATGATCATATTGAATGCCAGAGCAGGATGACTGACCTACTCCTGGTCCTGTTTTCTGTGTCTGTATCCACTCGAACAAACCTCCCATAATCTGTTAGGTCTCCCTTCAGACATCTTCTTCTCAAAAGACACCACAGCCTATCGACCCTTTTCTGATATATACCCCCACATTTTCGGCATTATCCTTGTAAAACCTCTCTGCACCCTCCAAAGTGCCTCCGTATCCTTTTTTTTTTAACAATCTGGTGACCGAAATGTCACCCAGGACAGTAAAGTCCCGCTGCTCACGGGGTGGGGTGGGTGGGGTCCCGTTCCCACGAAACCTCGCAAAGGGCGAATTGGGGAACGCCCAACGTGCTTTTCCATGGGGCCGAATGGGACAGGCTCCATCCAAGCGAGGGGAGTGTTGGGTTTGGGCAGTTACTCGACTCCTAGTTGTGGTGCGGTAGCCGCCTCCGACAGACAGGGGAGCCTCCGAGCGACGCATCGGCGAAGTTTTTCGAAACGAACGTAGGCCGCGCATGCAGCGAGGGTTCGGACGTTTCCGTGCCGGACCCCTTCATTCGGGCTGCACCTCCATTGTAACCCTCTCCCGGTCCCCGCTCCGTTATATGGCTGCTGTCCTTCCCGGGGGAAGGGAGAGAGAGGGAGAAGGAACTGCGGGCGAGTGAACGTTGCTCACGGGGTGGTCCTGTGGACAAAGTGCAAAGCGCCGGCAAGCGAAAACGCCGACCACGAAGTCGCAAATGGCGGGATGTTACAGCGTCCTGAGTGTGGCCCAACCAAAACTCGATACAGGTTCAGCACAAACTTCCCTACTTTTCAATTTCATCTGTCCAGGAATACAGCCAAGTGCTGGGTTTGGTCTTTTTAATGGCTTTGCCATAAAAAACCTTTCCATCGTTTTTGTAAAAAAACTCACTCGGAGCCAGGGAGAAGCAGGATCAGTCCCCTCAGCCCCATAGTACTTCTGATAGACAGTCGACAAGAAAGAGCCTGTCTGTCGAGGCCTGACAGGCACTGAAGGCTCATCCAGGTTGTTTTGATGAAGCCTGAGGCCTATTTTCTCAGTGACCAGAGAAGAGTTTATTTCAACGCCCGTCTGACTGGTGGTGTCTTACAGCCTTTAAAATGGCTGTCACATGGTCAAATAGGTGCTCCACTGCAAGGGAATTATATTGTATATAATTGGGCATTAAACCAAGGACCAATGTGACCTATGAGGTAAGCGTAAACTATCCCATGGCACTACCCAGAATGAATAAATAGTAAAAGCTGGGAAGTAAGAAGACCGATCCGAACTGCTCTTGCATAACTTAAAATGGAACACCAGTAAAAACTGGGAAATGAGAGTACTGGCCCGAGCTGCAAAATACCGTGGGACCTCTCCCTAGTGTCCTGGCCAATTTTGATCCCTCGCCCAACATCACCGAAACAAATTATTTGCTCATCATTGTAGCATTCAATCATTCAGTTGTTCGGCGTTTGATTACATGCGCCTGTTATCTACGCTTTTAGTTAAGCCTGGCTGCGACTGCCGAGAAACAGGAACTCAACCGAAGCAAAAAAACTGTAAGCATGTTAGAGCAGACATTTTAAAAAAACACTTGTGCATGTTCAGACGTAGAAGCTGGTGTGTCATCTCTGCATATCTCTGAGGCATGAAACACAATGATTGCATCTCTGTTTGTGGAATCTTGCTGTGCATCATTTGGCTGCCACGTTCCTACATTGTAACAGTGATTCCATTTCACATGTGTCTCCTTGGCTGGAAGCTGTTTTGGGATGTTGCGCAGTTGTGAAACAGAAAAAGGAACTCAGCCGAAGGAAGAAACTATAAGCACAGTGGGGCAGACATTTTAAGAAGCGCTCGCAAATAAAACTCCTGCTCAGACATAGAAACTGGCGTGTCACCTCTGCACACCTCCGAGGCGTAAAACGCAATGATCACATCTCGGTTTGCGGAATCTTGCTGTGCATCATTTGGCTGCCGCGTTCATATATCGTAACAGTGATTTTGCACCACAAGTGGTTTCCTTGGCTGGAAACTGTTTTTGGGATGTTGCGCAGTGGTGAGAAAAGCAAAATAAATGCGAATTCATCCTTTTTCCCCTTCGCGACGCTGAAGCGGTAAGGTTTTATATAAAAAGGAGTCTTGCGCTCAGGTTCCGGGGCAATTCAGTAGAACTCGCTCTCCTCTCAAAAGAGTGACGACCCTTTGCTTGCTCGATTCTGCAAGTTCTCCGGTGGAGTAAGGAAACAAAAATGTCTTTTGTCGCTTTGTGACTTTCCGCTGCTGGCGAAGGATAAAAGATTGTCTGGGGCAAAATGCCAACCAGGCTGCGATGTGACTGAGAGTTACACAATGCACCCTTGTCCAGTTGACTGAGTTTCTCTGTTTGGAATGTCTCGCTGTGACTGTATGTGTGGTTCCTATGTGAAAATCTCAATTCATCCTGGTCATGGGTGGGCATGAGCCTCAATTCAATAAAAACCGACACTCGGTTGGCAGCCTCCAAAAGGCCATGAGGCAGTTGGTGTGGAAAATGTTATACTTGAGCAATAAAGTTCCACTTAGAGCTGAAGGACCATTTAGGGGTAAAGTAGAGGCACATCTAATCAACTTCAAATCCATGCTGGCCTACCTTACAGTGTGTAACAGGTCAGTTTAGAGGGAGTTTTACTCAGTATTTAACACATGCCATACCTGTCCTGGGAGTGTTTGATGGGGACAGTGTAGAGGGAGCTTTACTCTGTATCTAACCCCGTGCTGTACCTGTCCTGGGAGTGTTTGATGGGGACAGTGTAGAGGGAGCTTTACTCTGTATCTAACCCCGTGTTGTACCTGTCCTGGGAGTGTTTGATGGGGACAGTGTAGAGGGAGCTATACTCTGTATCTAACCCTGTGCTGTACCTGCCCTGGGAGTGTTTGATACTTTCTCTAAATATCTTAAATGGAAACATTTCCCATTCCCAGCAGGTCCTTCCACCTTGCTGAGTATAACATTCAGCAAAAAAGAAAATTGCTTCGCTGGATGCAAATCAGGCGCACTCAATCTTGGGAGAATTCTTCATCTACATTCGTGCCGAATAACGTTTTAAACAGCTCGGTAGAAAGGAACAATCACTCTCCCATCTGTAGACCATTACATGCACATCCTGAAGAGAGATACTGTTTCAGATGGTTACAATGAAAGCATTCTTGTGGAGTGAGTTAAAGACAATGCTGGCGATCACAGGACTATCAAGTGAGCTGTGGCTGTCTGGATGCAAAACAGTGACTAGCCTGTGTGTTGACTGCTCTCTGACCGTTGGTGAGGGACTTGGCAGCTCAGCACCAATGAACACGGCGGAGAAAGCAATCAGCCTCAGAAAGTCAAACAATTCGTCCCCTGGTTCTGTGTCTCCACACCTGTTAATCGCAAAGCATTCCTGGCGGTTTATTTTTAAAAGAGGCACTCCTTTCGCGTGGACTTTTCCTTTTGGAGAAGCAAATGTTGAAAGACCTGTAGCTTAAAAGATAAACACTTTTCTTAGCAAACAAATAGCAGCCTCACTCTACTTCCTGGTCCTTCCTCCCTCCTTGAAGGCAGCCACTCGCCAGACGGCCACTTATGTTCTCGGCTTCAGTCGTCCCTTGTCACTTATTCCAAAACTTTATTACCCTTTTAGAGGGAGAAGTTCCCCGTTCTGAACTTATCCCTACTCTTGACTTCCTAACTCCAACTTGTGTTCCATTAGTTTTGATCCCTTCACTGCACTGAACAGCTTATGTGGATCGTTTGCCAAACTCTACTTAGAATCATGCATCAGAGGAGGCCATTTGCCCCATTGTGCCTGTGCTAGATCCTTGGAAGAGCCATTTAATGATTCCCACTTCCACTTGCTCTTTCCCCATAGCCCTGCAATTCCTATGTTTCAAGTATTTATCTAAACCTTTTTGAAAGTTACTATTGGATCCACTTCCACCGCCCCTTCCACAAGGTTTTAGTGAGACCACATCGGGAATTACATGTGCTGTTCTGGTCTCCACGTTTAAGAAAGGATATATTTGTACTGGAGGTGGTGCAGCGAAGGTTCACTAGGTTAGTCCCTGGGATGAGGGGGTTGTCCCCAGATGAGAAGCTGAGTAAATTGGGCTTATACTTTCTGGAGCTTAGAAGAATGAGGGGCGATTGAAATGTACAAAATTCTGGAGGGGCTTGATAGGGTGGACGCTGAGAGGTTGTTTCCGCTGGTCGGGGAATCAAAAACATGGGGGCACAGTCTCAGGATAAGGGGCCGATCATTTGGGACTGAGATATGGAGAAATTACTTCACTCAAAGGGTTATGAATCTTTGGAATTCTCTAACCCAGAGGACTGTGGACGCTCCATCGTTGAATACACTTAAGGTTGGGATAGACAGATTTCTGGTTTCTTAGAGAATTAAGGGATATGGGGAGCGGGCAGGAAAATGGAGTTAAAGCCCAAGATCAATCATGATCATATTAAATGGCAGTGCGGGCTCGATGGGCTGTGTGGTCTACACCTGCTCCTATTTCTTACATTCTTGTGTTCAGGTAGTGCATTCCAGATCACAACTGAAGAATCCTGCTTCGGACACCATTGTCTTGAGTACATTAACAGCAAACCTTTATTAACAACTCATAACTATATACATACATACATACATACAGTGGAGGGTAGAGGTATGGAGCTCACTCCATCCTAGGTCTTTACCCACCTCTGTCCATCTCTAGATTGACACTAGTCTCTGGGTCATGTGCCTTCTTACATCACTGTGTGGGTGGTACAGTACTCAGTCCCACATTAACCCTGTAAGTACCAGACCCTGCTACTCACTGTTTTAAAATGAAAATCTTATCTTTCCTGTGGTTCCTTGTGCAGTTATCTTAAACCGGTGTCCTCCGGTTACTGACCCTCCCGCCGGTGGAAACAGTTTCTCAATATCTGTTCTACCGAAGCTTTCTATGATGTTTGAAAATCCAATGAATCATCCCCTTAACCTTCCCTGCTCTAAGGAGAATAACCCCGGGTTTCTCCAAATACCTAAAGTCTCTCATCATTAGCCACATTCTCGTAAACCTCCTTTGCACTTTCTCAAAGACCTCGTACTCCAGACGAGGCTTAACTCGTGTGTTATGAAGGCTGAGCAAAACTTCTGTGCTTTTGTACTCCATATCCCCCATTTTTGGGCCAAGGATCCCATAAAGCACAGCATTAAAAACTTCAAATATGTTTCCTCAACATTTTTTTTTCAAATAACGCCCACGTCCTTTAAGTTCCCCCTCTGAAACTACTGATGCATGGAATCATCATCACTACTCAGCCCTCCACAGCAATAATATCCTTTGCATGTCAGGTCTGACTACAGCTGTAAACAATGGTTCAGTTGGCGTACGGCCAAATCCTTGGCGTACCACCAAACCATCATTTTTGTGTCTTGAGGCTATGAGTTCACTAGTGGAGTAAACTCGAATGGCACATCTTCAGATACACTTGATAGTTGATGCTCCCTATCAGTCACGGAGAGGTTAACTGTGACTGTTCATTGCAACAGAAAGCAGGGAACTAAATCCCACAACCATCTCCAGCTCGAGACTTACAGTTAACCAGTAACCCGTGCTGTACAGTGATTGGTCAGCGCTGTCACATGATTAGTCCACCACTTTGCCACCATTATTCTCACCAGAAAGAAGGAGAAAGGCTTGCATCTCTATATCCCCTTTCAGGATGCGCTAAACCATTTTGTAGCCATTGGAGGTCATTTTTGTTGTTTGACCGCTGTTGGAATGTCAGAGATTTGCAGCCAATTTGCACACAGCAACCTTTCACAAACAGCAGTGCAACAATAACCAGATGATTTGCATTTTTTTTTTTAGTGAGGCTGGTTTAGGGATAAACATTGGCCAGGATAACAGCATGATTAACAGCATTAACACACGTTAATGTCTTTCAATGCAACACTTAGATCAAATTCCTCAGACCAGAAAATATCCTTTGGCTAAAATAAATCTTGAACTTCCTTAAAATTTCATCCCACTGAGCTGCTCTCACTATGAGAACCCCATAACCCCAGGGCAGCAACAATGAGGAACATGTGTAGTCAGGCACAAACTTGCCAATGTGTGGTTGGGGTCTTTCATTTCTCCCTCAGTATCAGGCCTGAACTTAAGGACTTATACATTCAGCCAGGAGCAGACCAAAATGGATGTCTGAAGTATTTAAATTCACTTACGTCAATAATCTTTTCAAATAAACAGAGTTTTAAAATGTATTTGTTCATGGGATGTGGGTGTCGCTGGCTAGACCAGAATTTATTGCCCATCCCTAGTTGCCCTTGAGAAAGTGGTGATGAGCTACTTTCTAGAACCGCTGCACTGCGTGTGTTGTAGGTACACCCACAGGGCTGTTAGGCCTAGGTCGATGCTGGGTAGTCCGTCAAGTTTCATTCCTTTTAGACTTAAGTTTGATACAACTGAATGGCTTGCTAGGCCATTTTAGAGGGCAGTTAAGAGTCAACCACATCGCTGTGGGTCTGGAGTCACATGTAGGCCAGACCAGGCAAGGGATGGCAGATTTCCTTCCCTAAAGGGCATTAGTGAAGCAGTTGGATTTTTACAACAGTTGACAATGGTTTCACGGTCACCATGACTGAGACTAGCTTTTTTGATTCAGGAATTATTCGCTGAGTTTAAATTCCACCAGCTGCCATGGTGCGATTTGAACCCATGTCCCCGGAGCATTAGCCAGGGCCTCTGGGTTACTCATCCAGTGACATTACCACTAATTCTATTTTGTTTCATGCCCAGGTACCAATAGAGTGAGCACACTTTAAGGGTGCCCTCCTGTTCGTGGAATCATAGGAATTTACAGTATGGAAAGAGGCCATTGAACCCATCGCATCTGTGCTGGCCGACAAGTAGCCATCCAGCCTAATTTCACTTGTCATCTCTTGGTCCGTAATAGGTTCCGGCACTTCAAGTGCACATCCAGGCACTTTTTAAATGTTATGAGGGTTTCTGCCTCTATCACCCTTTCGGGCAGTGAGTTCCAGATACCCACCGCCCATTGGTTGAAAATAATTCCCCTCGATTCTCTTCCAAATTCCTAACTCTTAACCTAAGTCTATGCCCCCCCGGTTGTAGACCCCTCAAACATGGGGAAAATGTCCTTCCTATCCACTCTATCTAGACCCCTCACAATTTTATACACTTCACTTCGGTCTCCCCTCCGCCTCCTCTGTTCCAAGGAAAACAACACAGGCCGATCCAATCTTTCTTATAACTAAAATTCTCCAGCCCAGGCAACAACCTCATAACTCTTGTCCTTGTTGAGGTAGAAAGGGACATTCCTTTCATTTACTGGGATTCCCAGGGCGTGTGTAGAATCCCAGGAGGAGAAAACAGTTCAGACCAGCATTCTTATTTCCCAGTTTTTGCTGGTGTTCCATTTTAAGGTATACAAGACCATTTCGGACCAGTATTCTCATTTCCCAGTTTTTACTGTTTTTTTTTCCTTCTGGGATCTCAGGTGAACTTTTCTTCTTTGGCCCATAAGGGGGGAAGCTGGATTGAGGTGCACATCTGGCCATTCCAATATGTTGCCTAAATTGGACTGCTTTGGGATGACCTCTGTAACCTGGCCCCAAAACAATTGACTACCCATTAAGGCATATGCCAAACTGTTGTTGTATTTACCTATATAATAGTGATGTACGTTTGCATGAAGCTACCTGATATGTGTTCTTGTTGCCTTTTGGACTCCTGGTGTTAGTAACAATCGCAGGTTAAGATTGGAAAGATCAGAACTCTTCATCTTTAACTTGCCATGCTGCCTTGTACGACAGAAGGACTGGTTTGAATTGGTTCTATTTACACATTACATTAGCCTCTAGTGCAGACATGAAATGTGGCCCCCTGGACCAGTTACACATGTCAGTTAGTTCCTGGCCAATTAGTTCCTAGCTCTTTACAGATATTTACAGATAACATAACAATATACAACACTACCTTTGTAAAGTGTTCATAGAAACATAGAACATAGAAACTAGGAGCAGGAGTAGGCCATTTGGCCCTTTGAGCCTGCTCCGCCATTCATTATGATCATGGCTGATCATCCAACTCAATAGACTGCTCCCGCTTTCTCCCCATATCCTTTGATCCCTTTCGCCCCAAGAGCTATATCTAACTCCTTCTTGAAAACATACAATGTTTTGGCCTCAACTACTTTCTGTGGTAGAGAATTCCATAGGCTCACCACTCTCTGGGTGAAGAAATTTCTCCTCATCTCAGTCCTAAATGGTCTACCCCGTATCCTCAGACTGTGACCCCTGGTTCTGGACTCCCCCACCATCGGGAACATCCTTCCTGCATGTACGCCGTCTAGTCCTGTTAGAATTTTATAGGTTTCTATGAGATCCCCCTCATTCTTCTGAACTCCAGCGAATATAATCCTAACCGACTCAATCTCTCCTCCTATGTCAGTCCCGCCATCCCAGGAATCAGTCTGATAAACCTTCGCTGCACTCCCTCTATAGCAAGAACATCCTTTCTCAGATAAGGAGACCAAAACTGCACACAATATTCCAAGTGTGGTCTCATCAAGGCCCTGAATAATTACAGCAAGACATCCCTGCTCCCGTACTCAAATCCTCTCGCTATGAAGGCTAACAAACCATTTGCCTTCTTTACTGCCTGCTGCACCTGCATGCTTACCTTCAGTGACTGGTGTACGAGGACACCCAGGTCTCGTTGCACATTCCCCTCTCTCAATTTATAGCCATTCAGATAATAATCTGCCTTCCTGTTTTTGCTACCAAAGCAGATAACCTCACATTTGCATCTGCTATGCATTTGCCCATTCATTCAACTTGTCCAAATCACACTGAAGCATCTCTGCATCCTCCTCACAGCTCACCTTCCCACCCAGCTTTGTGTCATCTGCAAATTTGGAGATACTATTACACTCATGCCACTGTACAGCTTGACATTACATTTGAGGAGGATACAGATCACATAGAAACCAAGGTTTTAAAATTTATGCAAGGTTGACTTTGAAGGAATGACACGTAAGCTACATACAGAGTCAATACAAGAGGTATGAAGGAAATCACTTCCCAAAGTGCCAAGAGAAAGATAACCCAACAGCATAGGAGAATTTGGAGAGCAACAAAGGACACAAAGAAAATATTAAGAGCTGTAAATTGAAATATATAAAAAGACATATAAAAGCTAGTGGTATAAGTTTTATAAATATAACAACAGAAAGGAGACGCAGACCATTAAAAACAGATGTAGGCAACGCTGTGAGGGTGACTAGCGAATTGCCCGCTTATGAAACGAGTACTTTATATGCATTTTCACAGTAAAGAGAAGAGAACACCAGCCACAGAAGGGAAACTAAAAATAAATCAAGGCGGGAACTTCCTGGATTCAATACAAGTTAAATAACAACGGCAATGAAGAAAATAATGATGGGTGAATCCTCAGCTGTAGATGCTGGGGGGCAATATGGATCTTCCAACACGGAGATAGAGGGTCTTATGTTAAGTTAGGCGATCGAGGGATATGGGGTGAACGGGGATACAGGTCCAAGTGTGAGTTGGAGGAGAACTTGGAGCTGATTGTTTTCCCATGCACCCGTTGCCCTTGTCTGGCTGATGTCTCAAAAGTTTAGACAAAAGCAAAATGCCATGGATTCTGGAAACCTGAAATAGAAACAGAACGTGCTGGAAAAAGAACTCAGCAGCTCTGGCAACATCGGTGGAGTGGGAAACAGAGTTAACGTTCATGAATGATCACCATCAATTATCCTCATCGGCTTCATCCAAGCAATAGATTCATATAATCGTTTGGCAGTACAGAACTTGGGTATCGCCGAGAAAAGAGACATGTCAAACCTTTTCTTCTTTCACTCAACAGGACATTTCACAAGAATACCAATATAAGGAGAAAACAAAAATTTATAACTGTCACTATCACTGGTGCATTCTCCATGCCAATACCCCGACTAATCAGAGTCCATTTGCCAACCAATAAGCACTCTCTTCACATACAGTATAAATTGTTGTTTTCCCCTTATATTGGTATTCTTGTGAAGTGTCCTGATGAGTGCAAGACAAAAAATCTTCAACTTGTCTCTTTTGGCAGCAATATTCAACAGATTCATAACAGGTCTAGAATTGGAACAAAAGGAGTAGGAGCCATCAGTAGATATCAAGACAGAATACGTGGGCTGAGACATGGTTTCCCAAGGTTCCTGATCAAAGGATGCAGAAGAAATTGAACCTATCTTGGTCGCGATATATGGAGTCAGGGGTGTGATGACGATAGAGGTGATGCACATGTTGAGTATCCATTATCCAAAACCATCACGGCCGAACATGTTTCGAGTTTCAGATCATTTCGGTTTTTGGATACTGTACATAGGACTAAGCCTACTTGCATTACAATAGTCTAAGCCTAGGCTAGCTATAGCCTAATGTAAATAAAATGGCTAGAAAAGTAAGATGTATCACTGAATAATAAATGCAGGATACCTGTAATAAATCCCCACCCATCTGAGATTCTGCTTGTAGCAGAGGGTTCAGAGTGTCGATGTGCAGACAAACATCTAGACTACACGCGCTAAAGGTAGGGTGCGGACGGCGAGGTTCACGTTGGCTCGGGTCAGGGACTTCCCACGCTAAAGGTCGATGAGGTTCAAAACAAGCGCAATTTTTGGACGTGTTCGGTTTTCAGATTTATGGATAAAGGTTACTCAGCCTGTAATAGTGGGGCCCTGCAACTGCAGAGCTGAAGTTTTAGGAGGGGCAGGGGTGGGTGTGTGCAGTGGGAAGTGGGGAAATCGCTGATCACTAATACCATAAATCAAGTGCTTCCCCAGGAGTGAAACAGCTGGACATTTACTGACTTCAGCAAAGAAGGCCGCAAGATGGTATCAAGTTCCCCCTAATTCTTCAATTTGGCAAAAACAGGGCCCTCCACATGTTTCCTGTCAATGTTCCATTTTAATCAAGGCACAGAGCTCATAAGCAAGGAAATTATGATGGCTCTTTATAAAAACATTCGTTTGGCCCCAGCTGGAGTATTGTGGTAAATTCTGAGCACTGCCCCTTTAGGAAGGATGTGAAGGCTTTTAGCGAGGGTGCGGATGGAAGAGATTCACGGGAATAGTTCCTGGGATGAGGGGCTTCACTTCAGTGACGGGGGTAGATTTCAATTCTCTTCAGAGAAGGGGAGGTTGTGAGGAGATTTGACAGGGGTTTTTCAGGAACGGAGTATACAGGGAGAAACTGTTCCTATTGGTGTCCGGGTCAAGAGGCAGAGGTTGCAGGTTTAAAATAATCGGCAAACGAATCAAAGGTGAGAGGGTGAAAATCCCCCTCTTTTGTGCGGTAACCTGGAATGCACTGCCTGAGAGTGTGGTGGAGGCAGATTCAATTGTGGCTTTCAGAAGGAATATGTAAAAGTATCGGAAAAGAGAGAAAAATTAATTCAGGGCTGCAGGGAATGGGCGGAGGAGTGGGACAGACTGAGTTGCACTTGCAGAAGCCAACAGGCATACAAGATGGGTGGGGGTGAAGGGCCTCCTCCTGTTCTGTAACCATTCTACAATTCGTGCTGACCTGCATCTCAACTCCACTTACCTGCCTTAGGTCCATATCCCTTGGTAGAAACATAGAAACTAGCAGCAGGAGTAGGCCATTTGGCCCTTCGAGCCTGCTCCGCCATTCATTATGATCATGGCTGATCCTCTATCTCCTGCTTTCTCTCCATACCCCTCGATGCCCCCAATATCCAAAAAAATTATCAATTTCCTTCTTGAATACACTCAGTGACCCGGCCTCCACAGCCTACTGTGGTAGAGGATGACCACCCTCTGAGTGAAGATATTTTTCCTCATCTCAGTCCTGAATGGCCTGCCCCATATCCTGAGACTGTGGCCCCTGGTTCTAGATTCCCCCAACCAGGGGAAACTTCCTCCCTGCATCCAGTCTGTCTAGCCCTGTTAGATGGTGTGTGGTATGTTAACGATTACTCAGCGAGTCCAAGTTGCTTTGGTAACATGTTGTGGTCTGGAGCCATGGACAGTGGTGGTGGAGACTCCAATTTTCTTTCCGTCACATGGGCCGACCAGGAATCTCTCCCACTCTTACTGCCTGCCAATGGCGTGTGTTGGAAGGATTTGCTGGTTGATACTCAATCTGTTGGGCTGCATGCTGTAAATGCACCTAAGTTGACCATAAAATCCTGGGGCGGGACTCGAACCCAGGGCTCCCGGCTCAGAGGGAAGGACGCTACCCACTGCACCACAAGATCTTTGATTCCTTTACCCAATGGAAGTCTGTCTACCTCAGTCTTGACAGACCCAAATGTCTCCCGCCACCCCCATCCCCCACCACCCCACCCCCATCCCCCACCACCCCGTCCCCATCCCCCATCCCCCGCCACCCCACCCCCAACACCCACCACCCCACCTCCAACCCCCACCCCACACCCAACCCCCACCCCACCACCCCACCCCAACCCCCACCACCCCGTCCCCATCCCCCATCCCCCACCACTCCACCCCAACCCCCACCACCCCACCCCCAACTCCCAACCCCCACCCCACCCCAACCCCCACCACCCCACCCCCAACCTCCACCCCACCACCTCCCCCAACCCCCACCACCCCACCCCCATCCCCCACCACCCCACCCCCAACCCCCACCCCACCACCCCACCCCGTCCCCACACCCCAAACCCCCACCCCACCACCCCACCCCCTCCCCCAACCCCCCACCCCCCCCCCCACCCCACCCCATATCCATAGCATTGGAGAGGAGAAAGTTCCAAATTTTGACTATCCATTGCCCCTGAATGACCTAGCACTAATTTCACAATCATGTCCCCTTATTCCGGATTGTTCTGGGAAGGCAATACCTCTGACAGTGCAGCACTCCTTCAGTACTCAGGGCTAGTGTTAGCGTGGATCCTGTGCTTAAGTCTCTGGATTGGGAGTCAAACTCACAACTTTCTAACTCAAAGCAGGAACAGAAGCCAGGCCCTTCTTTAACTGTATGACCCACTAACACATCAGTCATGATTTTACCCGGCAGGGGAGCAATGGAAGATATTTTTTAACACGTTACTACACAGAATAGATAGTCGTTTGGTCGTACAGAACTTGAATAATGCTGAAAAGCAGTCAAAGCTTTTCACCTTGCACTCACCAGGACAACCTGCAAGAATACCAAATTTCAAAAGCAGCAACAATTTATACTGCTCGAGAAAAGGGGCACTGATTTGTTGGTAAGTTGATTCTGATTGGTCAAGGTGTTGCCATGGAGAATACACGAGCAAACTATATTCCTTCCACAAAAGCATTTGTAGTAGAGAGAGAAAAACAGGTGAGAGACAGGGAATTCTGAGGCGAGTAACTCAGCTCCTGACCCTGCGAAGCCTGTACATCATGAAGAAGACACAAGTCAGGAGTGTGACGGAATACTCTCCACTTGCCTGAATGAGTGCAGCTCCAGCAACACTCGACACCACCCAGGACAAAGCAGCCCATTTGATTGGCACCCCATCTGCCAACTTAAGCATTCATCCCCCTCACCTTTGGCTCACAGTGTGTACCATATACAAGATGCACTGCAGCAACTCAGCAAGGCTCCTTTGACAGCACCTTCAAAACCCGCAACATCTACCATCTAGAAGGATAAGGGCAACAGATAGATGGGAACACCACCACCTGCAAGTTCACCTCCAAGTCAGTCACCATCCTGACTTGGAAATATATCACCGTTCCTTCACTGTCACTGGATCAAAATCCTGGAACTCCCTCCCTAACAGCACTGTGGGTGTACCTACACCACATGGACTGCAGCGGTTCCAGAAGGCAGCTCACCATCACCTTCTTAAGGGCAATTAGGGATGGGTAATAATGTTGGCCTTGCCAACGATGTCCACATCCCATAAAAGAATGTCAAAAAAAGAGAGTTAATGTTTCAGTATTGTTTCACCCGAAATGGAAAAAAAGCTAGAGAGGTACCAGCAAGTGCAGAGGCAGGAAAAACAGAAGGGAAGATGAAAAGAAGGGAATAACAGGAGGTGGGAGTGATTAAATGATAAAAAGGATGATGGTGCAAGGCAAACTGTGGGTGGTAATGGGCCTAGTAAATAAACAAAGGATGGGTCTAGAGGAGGTGTAAATGGCAACAGCAGAACTATCACCAACAGCTGCCGTCCAAGAGAAGATGGGAGCAGTGGTTATGATCTTGTTCTGGACTCCATGTTAAATCTGGAAGTCTGTAAAGTGCATCAAACCTTTTCTTAGATCAGCATGTTAGCCGTTTCCTGCACAGGGTTAGGCTGCCTGCCCTGCTGGGCAATCATTCAGAACTCAACAGAAGGGCAAAGGGCAGCTCATGCGGAGAGCAAGTAGCCAACTTACAGGCAACACTGGATAGTCGAAGAGTAGCCCAACCCATCCTCGCGCTGTATACAGCAAGAGTGATCCAGCCCAGCCTAGTATTAGATAGAGAATTATTGACCTAAGGCGACAAAGCAATACAGTGAGGCAGAGGTGAAAGGCAGCGTAATACAACACAGCATAGCACTCTGTGACAAACCCCTGAGCAGCTTTATATAGATGTTGAACCCAACCCACAATCCTACCCAGCAAAATGGTGATCTTGAGGCGGGCTGTGTAATAATGAGAAGAGTGATTCACTGCTAATCTCGCAAGTCATAAGGTGGGCATTTCACAGGATCGTCCCTCAAACAGAGGAGGAAACCCCAGAGTGATTCAGGATGATGCAGGAACTACTGGAATGAATGTGCACTGGAATGAATTATTTTAGAAGCCAACAGTTCACTCATCGGCTGTTGCTAAAGGAGTCGTGGGACTGAGATAAACAGATTTGAAAATCCCAGGTCACAGTTCATTTTTGGGCTGCCTTAGCTGATTTTTCTTAGCCTGGGAACTAGACTTGGCATCACTATCCAGTGATCCCTGAAGAAAAGCACTTGGCGGAGTCGGGGGGAGGGGAGGAGGGTTGGGGCGGTGATGGTTGGGTGTGTGTCAGAGTCAGGCTCCGTTCTGTTGTCCGTCAATGAGAATGCATCAGGTCATTGATCACCTGGGAGGGATACTGGAAGGCAAATGATGTTTCTGGGCCCAGTGGTAGCCTTTCACCTTGTCAGATGCTGGTCTGTGGCGTGGCGGTCAGCTCTGTGGGCAGTGTCGCTCAGGAGCTCCACTCTAGCATGGCAGCGCCTGCCACACCTGCAGCAAAGGAGGACAGTGGGGCTGAGAGCTACAAGATTCACGGGCCTCTACTTTCTCCAGGGCCTCCCCTCGGCCTGCTGAGCTTTTCATTTCCACTCTCCTCTTCCAATTCCCTTCCAAACTGTCAGCCTCCAGATGTGACGGCTGTGAGTGACTGTCTCCCAGTTGTCAGTGTCAGTGTCCACCACCTTCAGCCCTCACTTGGAGGTGTCCTTGTAGTGGAGACATGGGCACCCAGGAGGTTGTGATCCATGGCCCGTTCACCGTACAGATGGTCTTTGGGTGTATGGCTGGCATCCAACCAATGAATGTGGCTGAGCCAGGACAGATGTTGTCTATAGAACCAGTACCTTGAGGATAACAAGGGACAGGATTATAAAGGAAGACAGTCCTGAAGCGTGTGTGTGCATGTGCGTGTGTATGAGGGTATGTGTGTGATGGTGTGTGCGTGTGTGTGTGTGCGTGTACGTGTGCGTGTATGTGAGGATGTGTGCGTGTGGTGCATGTGTGTGTGAGGGTATGTGTGTGCGGTGTGTGTATGTGTGTGTGTGTGCGTGTGTGTGAGGGTATGTGCGTGCGGTGTGTATGTGTGTGTGGTGTGTGCGTGTGCGTGTGTGTGTGAGGGTACGTGAGTGCAGTGTGTGCGTGTGTGTGAGGGTATGTGCGTGCATTTGTGCATGTGTGTGTGAGGTGTCAGTGTGTGTGTGTATGTGTGTGTGGTGTGTGCGCGTGTGTGTGAGGTGTGATTGTGTGTATGTGCGTGCAGTGTGTGTGTGTGTGAGGTGTGTGTGTGTCAGTGTGTGAGGTGTAAGTGTGTGTGTGTCAGTGTGTGAGGCGTGAGTGTGTGTGAGGTGAGAGTGTGTGTGTGTATGTGTGTGTGAGGGTATGTGCGTGCGGTGTGCATGTGTGTGAAGGTATGTGTGTGCATGTGTGTGTGCATGTGTGCGAGGGTATGTGCGTGTGGTGTGTGTGTGTGTGTGTGAGGTGTGAGTGTGTGTGTGTATGTGTGTGTGCTGTGTGTGCATGTGTGTGTGCGTGTGTGTGAGGGTATGTGTGTGCGGTGTGTGTGTGTGTGAGGTGTGATTGTGTGTGTGTATGTGTGTGTGGTGTGTGTGCGTGTGCATGTGTGTGAGGGTATGTGCGTGCGGTGTGTGTGTGTGTGAGGTGTGATTGTGTGTGTGTGTGTCTGTGTGTTTGAGCCGAAGGGAGGGATTGGAAGAGGCAACAGATCTAAAATCCACAAGCTAGCTTTTCCTTCGGGATCACTGGGCCCATCTTCTCCCCCTGTGCCCAGGAGGGTAAGGCTGTATTGGCCAGTCTCAAACTTTGCCTCGGTTCATACTAGGGCAGATTGAGAATTGAAGCTATACCTCCTGATTTGCGTACCTGGGCTCAATACCAGCTGGAACACTTTCCCTCAGAATCTCCTTTATTAGGACTGAAAGCAGGTTATTTGAAAAATAGGTTGTGGTTTTCCCACGCCCATTTAAGGGAAAAAAATAACTTGCAAGCGTTGGACATCAATATATTCATTCCAGTGTAATAGAACAATTCCTTCAGATTCATGACATGTGAGACAACAGTTATAGCTCTAATTACACTCTGGAAGCCCTGTCACATCTTTAGCTGAGTGTAAGGTAAGTGTTCACGATTCCTACATTAGGTCCAACTGGATCAAACTACACAGGAAATTAAATGATTTTGTTATGACAATTACAGCAAATTCATTGCCAGAAACCTCAGAATCCTATCTAAGAATAACAAGCATATTTTCTGACTAAGAATAATGAGCCATAATTACATTGAGGTTAATACCGCTCGGTGCCTGGTACTGATTAATGCCCTGCAGAGTCCCAAAAACAACGTCGAGACTATTTTTAATGCGTTGTTGGGTCTACTCTGATTGTGCACCCTCAGTCACTTGTAGCTGCTGCTCAAAGACACGTGCTGTTGGCCTACTGGAATACTGCTCGGCCTCATGGTCCTGTCACTGCTGCATAGAGGTCATGGGCGTGCAGGGTCATGTGAACGGTGTCAGGGGTGCCACTCCAAGTGCTATCCCGCCACCATTCACCACGACGCCACCGAGATGGGGGGTGGGGGGGGGGGGGGTGGGAAAATCGGGAGCGACACCGACCTTCCCAGTCACCAAAACTGGAAAAGCCCCGCGCCAAAGCGCTGTAACATCCTGCCGGCCATTTTGGGATCCATCGAGCTAATGGTCTGGGCAGCTGGCGTCGGCCACCGTCCAGAGAGTGCGGGACTGTGGGCCACATGCGGCATGATAAAACCCACACCCCATCACCGGCCCAACGCCGGAGCTCCCAGGATTCGACCGCCTTCGAAGACAGCGGAAAGCGCTCATCCAAATCCTCACAGGACATGGACGACATTCCCGCCTGCCGGGAGACGGAGAGTGACCCAAAGTGCGATTGTGACCATGGGCTGGATTTTACAGTCCCCCCCCGTCCACCCCACAACAACAACCACCCTGGTTAGTGGGACGGGGCGGGGGAGACGTAAAATAGTCTGGGTGGCCAGCTGACCGATGAGCTAACTTTAATAGGGTTCAGTAGGCTCCATCAACTCACCTTCCCACTCATCCCCAAGCTAACCCCGAGGATAAGCCAGCTGGGCGGGTGCCGAAATTGGCACCCCCATCCGCCCTATTTAAAGGAATAACTCAAGGTCGGTTAGGCTTGTTAGCAAGCCTATTGACCGGGATAATAGCTGCCCATCCCATAATGCAGTTGGCCTGGGGAGGTGGGAGAGAGTGGCCAGGCCCTTCTGTTGTGGCCGTGGTGAAAATCGACTGGAAGGAAGGGGTCACCTCATACGTGGTGTCCTGTGTGTGTCCCCCAAGGTCATTCCCCTATCCCCACACGCCCCCTCCCTCCCCAACCAACTTCCTTCCTTGCCCTGAAAAGCAGCTCGGACCAGTCCTCTAATTTCCCATAGATAAAAGCAAAATACTGCGGACGCGGGACATTCAGCTCTGAAGAAGGGTCATACGGACTCAAAACGTTAACTCTGTTTCTCTCTCTGCAGATGCTGTCAGACCTGCTGTGTTTTTCCAGCATTTTCTGTTTCCACTCGTATTTCCCAGTTTTTACTGGTGTTCCATTTTAAGGTCCACAAGACCAGTTCGGACCCAGTGCTCTTATTTCCCAGTTTTTACTGTTTTTTTTTTCTCTTTCTGGGCCCCACCTGCTCTCCAAGACCCGGGCCCCCCCGCCTCCCTTCTCCCCTCTCCCTCCCTTGGCTCTCGGACCCCTCCCTGCCCTAACCTCAGGACTGACCTCTCCGCGGCAGCCATCGCTCTCCTTAGTCCTCCTTGCCGTCCCGGCAGAGTCCGCCGCTGAGCTCCGGTGCTGCCGCTCTCTTGAGGGCGGTACTTCTTCCCACTGAGGTGCGCAAGTCCAACCCTCCGCTAATTTTAGCCCACCCACCGCGCGCTAAGGGCGTGGGGCGGGCTTCTTTCGGCCGTGTTGGCTGTCGGTCACCTTCCCTACCGGGGGGCGGTGAGCAGTCCACCGACTAACCAACACTGCCCCTGCCCCCTGCACACCTCTCCACCCCCCGCTCAAATAAAGCGTAGCCCCACATATCCCAGACCAGGGAACACATCACAAGAACCTGCCCCCTAAGATTTGTTACAGGATGCATCTCATTTCTCCCTCAGTATCTTAGGGGGGCCATTGGATGGACAACCCAACTTGACAACCCATTATAAGCCTCACCCATCGTACGAAAGTAGTAATTGGAATAGAGCAACGCTGAATACCGCGCTTGATCACCTCAATCACATTTGATATCTTAGTTTCACCTTGTCCTTGCTGCCTAAAAAGAAAATTAAACTTGTCGTCGCCCTGTCAGTGCTGTTACTGAAGGCACAAGTCAACACCTGAGTTTCCTTTTGACCTCGTGCTCAGCTCCGGCCTGACTCTGGGGAAGGGCCACCCCGGACTCGAGACGTTAACTCTCTCTCCAGATGCTGCCGGGCCTGCTGAGACTTCCCAGCTTTCTCCTTTCGGGTTCTAAGGCCGTGAAGGGGTTTGGCAAGAGCGAGCAGTTCAAATGGACATGTTGTGGGTTGGGGGAGGGGCGGAGGGGACAGGGCAGCTCAATGGCGGGTGAATGGGACTTGGTGCTGAACAGGCTGTGCTGTGGACGAGCAGGAGTCTGTGGAGGTTGGGAGGGCGCTGGACTAATCCAGTAGAGCGGTGACAAAGACGTGGATAAGGGTTTCAGTGGCAGGAGGGCAGCAATGTTGGCACAGGCGTTAAAATGCTAAACCTGTAGGCGGTGTTGGCGATGGGTCAAGAAGCAAATAGAACGACAAAGAGTGACACTGTTTGCTTTAAGTCTGATTGAGTGGCTGGGGAAGGAGGCTGCCATTTCTGCTTGGAGAAAAATGGTTCAATAAAGGGCAGGGAGCATTGACATTTAGGGTTGCCGACTATGATTAAAGGTATCCCTGGAGGTTTCATCACATGACTTGCCCCCATGCTCCAGCCATGTAGGGGGTGGTGTGTGTCAGCTTCACCTCTGACTTCTGAGCAGTCCGAATCGCTCCCACTCCCTGGGTTCTAGACCTTGGACTTATTTGGGGGTTGTGACAAAGTGCAGCAGACAACTGGTTTTGGTGCAAGAAAAACTGGGTTTACTGAAGTCACAAATTAATTTATAACATGAGGATTACACTGAGATTATACAGACCTACAAAGTGCACTTAGTTAAGAATGGGGAACACACGGCATAACGAGGGAAAATCACGCTACTAATCCCCTTACCCTTGTCCCACCCCCAAAACCTAACTAAATTGAACTAGGAGAGGTCGGGGATCATGCTCACCAACCAGGGTTCCTTGACAGTTCCAAATCCAGCCAGGTAAGCCGGTTGCAGTTTTGGGGTACGCTCTTTGTGTCCTCTGGGGCCTGCCGTCCCCACGTGGTCCTGGTCTGTGGAACCTGCAAAGGTTCTTCAGTTGGGTGGAGGACGCGGTTGTGGGTGGTCGATCTTCCTGGAGGGCTGAGGTTGCAGCCTTGTTGTCTTCGGTTGAGCCTGCCACCCCGTGCCCCTCGCCGTGATGTTGCCTGCGGGCCTGCAAACCTCCAGATCTCCTCCCTCCGCTTGGCTCAGCTCCCTGTTTAAAACTCTGCTTCAACCGCTCCCAACTGCTCACTGCCCAGTGTCAGCTTTCAAAACTGTTCACCCTTCTGTGTCTCCCAAAAACTGCTCACTTCAGATCTGCTGGCCCAGTTATCCTGTTTTTTTTTTCGAATTTCTTATCTGAAACCAAATCAAGGTTAGTTTTATGTCTGATTTTGGTGGGCTTCCCCAGGTGATTGTTGTCTCGTTGTTTTTAATGGGCTCGCATGATGTTTATCTTTGTCTTCCTGCCCCCCATATCTAGTCTTGAACTGAAAGCCATTGTATGTGTGGAGTATTGATGGATTTGCATAATTGCATTGATTGCGGCCTTCCTGCCTTAGTAGTTAGTAGCGATTATTTATGCAAGATTTTGATGGGCTTGAGCTGAAGTCTTTCTCTAGGTCGATTGCTTTAAAGGGAAGAATGCGTATTCTGTCCTCTCTCGTTGTCTGGTTTCAGGTAAAAGTCCAAAAGTCATTTCCTTGCTGATGATATGAAAAATGTGGGAATTTTGAGAACCCTTCAAGCCATTAGTCTCCAATCTATCCATCCTTGTGACGCACTGCCCTCCTACGCCACTTCAAAGCAAAAAGACTTGTCACCCAAACAGCCTTTTTCCATCATCTTCAATATTTTTATATCTGGTAAAAAGAAAAGCTCAAAGAAAATGACAACAAGGAATCTTTTTTTAATGTCCCGATAATTTTTCTCCAGGGTTTGCACACAGGCAGTCTCCTGGAGATTGATCTTCAATTCCTGTGGACTCCAGGGCCAATCCTAGAGGGATTGCTGCTACTAGGTCGATTACTAAGGGCCACTAAGTTGACTGTAAAGCGCTTTAAGACATCTGGTGGTCATGAAAGGTGCTATATCTATTGAGCCCTTTCTTTTTTCAAACTATCACCTATCATTCCAAGCATTATGCTTTAACAAGCAACCTTCTCCGTCACATTAATGGCCAGTGGTTCAATTAAGACATTATTTTGGCTGTATATGTGTGTAATAATTTGTACATTTTGCACAATGGTTGGGCATTAAAAGGGTTAAAACATTAAAGCTGCCCGCTAGCAGGAGTACGTGGGCAGCAGTTAATAGATCTGAAAAGGGTGATGCAATAAGTAGAGTTTGGGAACCTCTACCTTAGAACAGTACATAGAATGAGTTATAGAATCATAGAATGGCTTCAGCACAGAAGGAGGCCATTTGGCCCATTGTGCCTGTGCCCACTCTATGCGAGAGCTGCAAACTTATTCCCACTCTTTTCCCGATAACCCTGAAAATATTTTCTCTGCGGATAATTGCCTTTGAGAGCTTGGATTAAACCTACCCCCACCACACTCCCAGGCAGCGCGTTCCAGATTTAATGGCTCGCTGCATTTTTAAAAAAAAAATTAAGGTTTTTCCTCATGTCGCCTTTGGCACTTTTGCCAATCATCTTAAGTCGATGTCCTCTGGTTCTGAACCCTTCTGCCAACGGAAACGACTTTTCCCTAACCACGTCCGCAGCAAAGCGGAGAAGGTTAAGAGAAAATCAAATAAGGTTTTCAAAATTGTGAAAGGTTTTGAGCGCGCAAACGCCTAAAGTTGGTTCCCGCCTGTCGATTAATGGGTGCCTTTCACAAAGTATATAAACTGCTCTCCGCCAACTTTGGCTTGATTAAGTTGCCCGATTAAGCTCCAAACCACAAGCTTGCTTGTTGCTGTGGTTCAAATCTGGGTCACGGTGGAAGCGTAAAACCAGCGCTGAAGTGCATCGCTTGCACTTGTCTGAGAATGCAGCAGAGTCAGCTCCCTCCAACCCCAGCACCTGGCTGCTGCATCAGCAAGTACCGGGGTCAAGTACAGTGCGGGCTAAATTCCCCACCCCTGCGGGGGAATGGCGGTGAACCTGGGTTTCTGACATGAACTTTGCAGCAGGGTAAAGTTTCACGACACGCTCATGAGCTCGGAAAATTGGTCCCCCAGTATCTCCGCCGGTTGGTGTGTGACATGGCAAAACAGATGCACTGGCTCTGAACCACATTCTACTCAGCCACCCCATCGATCCTCATTGTGGTGTTTCACTGGTTGTTGCACGTTTAACAAATTTGATTTACCCCAGAGAAATGTAGATACGACGCTAGTTTCTAAGTGTGCAACAGCTTTATTTACAAGAGTTTCAAAATATCTCTGCCATCACAAAATGTCTGCACCCATTCCCAGCTCAGCTTCAATATGTTTCTGTGCTTGTTCACATCACCTGAGTCCACGCCCAGACTTAATCAATCCAGCACAGTGAGCATAGATCAGTTAGCAGACTAACATAATCAGATACAGAACAATTAAACGCTACACTCATTGGCCTAGTTTCAGTGGGTGTCACATCTCATGGATCACATGCTTGGTAAGGCAAGATTGGGGTGAGATAAAAGCAAAATACTGCGGATGCTGGAAATCTAGAACAAGAACAAAAATACCTGGAAAAACTCAGCAGGTCTGACAGCATCTGCGGAGAGGGACACAGTTAACGTTTCGAGTCCGAATGACCCTTCATCAGAATGAAGGAAAAATAGAAAAGAGGTGAAATATAAGCTGGTTTAAGGGGGGGTGGGACAGGTAGAGCTGGATAGAGGGCCAGCGATAGGTGGAGATAACCAAAAGATGTCACAGACAAAAGGACAAAGAGGTGTTGACGGTGGTGATATTAGAAGATTGGGGTGAGGATGCTGACTCTGCAGTTGGAACGCCATCAGTTATAATGCATCTCTCCTGTGGAAAATGTCCCACCGCCTGCCTAGGTGGGAGCAAATAAACTAATTAAAATGGATAAAGAGAGAAAAAACAAAGATTTGCATTTATATCGTGCTTTTTATGGTCGCAGAATGTCCTCAAAATGCTTTACAACCAGCGAAATATTTTTGGAGTGTCACTGCTGATGCAATGTAGGAAACACAGAGCCAATTTGCGCACAGCAAGCTCCCACAAACAGCAAGGTGATAGTCAGTTTTCTTAGTTGAGGAATAGCTATTGACCAAGAGACCAGACAAAACGTAAGAACATAAAAAAATGGGAGCAAGAGTAGGCCATTCAGCCCTTTGAGCCCTGCTCCAACCCTTCAATGAGATCATGGCTGATCTTCCGCTGCAGCCCCACTTCCCGCATGCCTTGACGTTTTTAATTTGTAAAAACCTATCGACCTCAGTCTTGAACACACTGAATGGCTAAGAGCCTCCACAGCCCTCTGGGGCAGAGAATTCCAAAGATTCACCACCCTCTGAGTGAAGAAACTTCTCCTCATCTCAGTCCTAAATGGCCCCACCCCTTATTCTGAGACTGTGCCCCCTGATTCTAGATGTCACTGCCCCCTCTCCACCCCCTCCAGCCAGGGGAGACATCCTCCCTGAAAAACTCCCCTGCTCTTCTCTGAATAGAGCTGTGGAATCCCCTACGTCCACCTGAGAGGACAGACAGGGACATGGATTTAACATCTCGTCCGAAAGACGACATCCCCAGTAGTGCGGCAATCCCTCGGTATTGCGCTGGAGAATTAGCGAGAGATTGTGTTCTTGACCCTGGATTGGAACTAGAACCCGGAACCTTCTGCCAAAGATTTGAATACACCCTTATTTTTTTTCATGTGTTTGTTTGGTCTCGCTTATAATTGGGATGGAGTTTATTCCTGTGCTTTTGCTGACTAGCTACATATACCACCAAGTGTGCAAGTCTTCAGCACTGAGACATCTGGGGCTGATTTGTCGCCTTGTTTTGACCCAATAAGCAGTTTGCTCTGGCTAAGCAAGCTATCATGATGTTTTTTCATTAAACACCAGTAATTACAGTTATGTAGAACACTTCCCCTCTTTCTCATTTCTCATACTGCTTCTCCAACACTCAATATTGGATGAGCAGAAATTTCCTCCAACTAAACAGTGGGAAGACTGAAGCCGTCGTTTTGATCCCTGCTCCAGACTCCGTTCCCTCGCGAATGACTCCATCCCTGGCAACTGACTGAGGATGAGCCTGCTGATGTGTTTGACCCCAAACGAAGTTTCCAACAAAATGCGTTTTCAAATACAGATCCACCCATTACCAAGAGTGCCTACTTCTACCTTTGTAACATCCAGCAACTCTCACCCCGCCTCAGCTCATCCGCTGCTGAAACCCTCATCAATTCCTTTTGTTTCCGTCTAGGCTTGGCTGTTCCAATGCCCTCCTGGCGGGCTTCCCATCTCCCGCGCTGCAGAAACCTGTGCTCGTCCAAAACTCTGTTGCCCCTGTCTTAACTCGCACGGAGTCTCGTTCAACTTTCACCCCTGCGCTGACCAACCTAAACTGGCTCCCCGTCTGACATAGCCGCCGTTTCACAATCCTCACTGTTGTCTCCGCATCTGTCCTCCAGCCCTGCAGCCCTCCGAGGTATCTGCACTCTTGCACTTCTGGTATCTTGGACATTCCCGGCTTCAATTTTTCAAACATTGGGGGTGGGGCCTTCAGCTGGGTGGGCCCCAGGTTCCAGAATTCAGGCCAAAAACGTCTCTGCCTCTCCGCCTCACTCTTCTCCATTAAAACTTTCCTTAAAACCTACCAATTTGAGGAAGTTCTGGGTCAGCTATTCTATTCTGATGTCTCCTCCCGTGGGCTCGGTGTCGGAAATATTTTTATTGACGGTATTCTTGCTAAGCGCCCAGGGATGATTTGCGACGTTAAATGGAAGTTTCTGGAGTCCGTTGAGATGAGGTCAGAATGCAGCAATGTGTTTTTCCATCTCACACAACTGGAGGGTGAATGGGAACCAATGCCAGTAAAGTGATTGCCTGGAAAGAGAATTTAAGCCATCGTCTATCAAAATGAGTGACTCTTGGCAAGTAAACCGCACATACAGGATTTAATGTTCTCAGAACTTACTTCAACAGAGCATTCCAGCCCTGTGAATTCTACCAACGAGCCGGATAACAATAGCAAGATCATGGGAACGCCAACATCTACAAGTCTCCGCCATTCTGCCTTGGGGATGTAGCACCATTAATTCATTGATGTTGGGGCCATATAATGGAATAACAACACCTGTGGCAGCCGCTATCACCCTCCTTCCATCCTAAGGTCAGAAGTGGGGATGTTCGCTGATGATTGCACAATGTTCAACACCATTCGCGACTCCTCAGATACTGAAGCAGTCCATGTCCAAATGCAGCAAGACCTGGACAATATCCAGGCTTGGGCTGACAAGTGGCAAGTAACATTCGCGCCACACAAGTGCCAGGCAATGACCATCTCCAACAAGAGATCATCCAACCATTGCCCCTTGACATTCAATGGCATTGCCATCACTGAATCCCCCACTATCAACATCCTGGGGGGTTACCATTGACCAGAAACTGAACTGGACTAGCCATATAAATACTGTGGCTACAAAAGCAGGTCAGAGGCGAGGAATCCTATGACGAGTAACTCACCTCCTGACTCCCCAAAGCCTGTCCACAATCTATAAGGCACAAGTCAGGAGTGTGATGGAATACTCTCCACTTGCCTGGATGAGTGCAGCTCCCACAACACTCAAGAAGCAGAACACCATCTAGGACAAAGCAGCCTGCTTGATTGGCACCACATCCACAAACACTCAGTCCCTCCAGCACCAACGCACAGTAGCAGCAGTGTGTACCATCTACAAGATGCAATGCAGGAATTCACCAAAGTTCCTTCCAAACCCGTGACCACCACCATCTACATGGATAAAGGCTGCACTTAGATGGGAATACCACTGCCTGGAAGTTCCCCTCCAAGCCACTCACCATCCTGACTTGGAAATATATCGCCGTTCCTTCACTGTCGCTGGGTCAAAATCCTGGAACTCCCTCCCTAACAGCACTGTGGGTGTACCTACACCACATGGACTGCAGTGGCTCAAGAAGGCAGCTCACCACCACCTTCTCAAGGGCATCTAGAGTTGGGCAATAAATGCTGGCCTAGCCAGCGAAGCCCAAATCCCATGAATGAATAAAAAAAAAGGATGACCACAGGAGGCCCAAATTCAAAAAGATGAACAATAAATGTGGGTGCCATCTCCATGATGGGTATAAATTTAACAAACTGCATCTACCTCCTCTTCAGAAATGAGGAATACTCCTTGACCAGTTGCTCAAATGTCAGAAGTTTCCCCAACTCTTCCGCATAGAAGCCAAGCTCTTTCTGTCTTCTTTCTCAGGCATCAGGGCAACCCTCCCCTCTACCTCAGGTACCAGACCTGCTCCTTGATACCAGACAACACCCAGCATGCTGAAAGATTTCTTAGATAGTGGACATTTCAGATATCAGGTAAACCCCTACCATACCCTGAATAGGTTAGTGATCTCAATGTTCCTGGCTGAGAAACTAATGACAATTCAATGAAAGCGTTCAGAATGTACAATGACTGGATGATGCGGAGCCTTTGTTCTCAGGCAGAGACAGTTGGAGCACCAACTGATGGGACAGTGTAGAGGGAGCTTTACTCTGTATCTAAACCCATGCTGTAGCTGTCCTGGGAGTGGTTGATGGGGACAGTGTAGAGGTAGCTTTACTCTGTATCTAACCCTGTGTTGTACCTGTCCTGGGAGTGTTTTATGGGGACAGTGTAGAGGGAGCTTTACTCTGTGTCTAACCCCATGCTGTACCTGCCCTGGGAGTGTTTGATGGGGACAGTGTAGAGGGAGCTTTACTCTGTATCTAACCCCGTGCTGTACCTGCCCTGGGAGTGTTTGATGGGGACAGTGTAGAGGGAGCTTTACTCTGTATCTAACTCCGTGCTGTACCTGCCCTGGGAGTGTTTGGTGGGGACATTGGAGAGGGAGCTTTACTATGTATCTAACCCCGTGCTTTACCTGCCCTGGGAGTGTTTGATGGGGACAGTGTAGAGGGAGCTTTACTCTGTATCTAACCCCATGCTGTACCTGTCCTGGGAGTGTTTGATGGGGACAGTGTAGAGGGAGCTTTACTCTGTATCTAACCCCGTGCTGTACCTGTCCTGGGAGTGTTTGATGGGGACAGTGTAGAGGGAGCTTTACTTTGTATCTAACCCTGTGCTGTACCTGCCCTGGGAGTGTTTGATGGGGACAGTGTAGAGGGAGCTTTACTTTGTATCTAACCCCGTGCTGTACCTGTCCTGGGAGTGTTTTATGGGGACAGTGTGGAGGGAGCTTTACTCTGTGTCTAACTCCATGCTGTACCTGTCCTGGGCGTGTTTGATGGGGACAGTGTAGAGGGAGCTTTACTCTGTATCTAACCCCATGCTGTACCTGTCCTGGGAGTGTTAGATGGGGACAGTGTAGAGGGAGCTTTACTCTGTATCTAACCCCGTGCTGTACCTGTCCTGGGAGTGTTAGATGGGGACAGTGTAGAGGGAGCTTTACTCTGCATCTAACTCCATGCTGTACCTGCCCTGGGAGTGTTTGATGGGGACAGTGTAGAGGGAGCTTTACTCTGTATCTAACCCCGTGCTGTACCTGTCCTGGGAGTGTTAGATGGGGACAGTGTAGAGGGAGCTTTACTCTGTATCTAACTCCGTGCTGTACCTGTCCTGGGAGTGTTTGATGGGGACAGTGTAGGGGGAGATTTACTCTGTATCTAACCCCGTGCTGTACCTGCCCTGGGAGTGTTTGATGGGGACGATGTAGAGGGAGCTTTACTATGTATCTAACCCCGTGCTATAGCTATCCTGGGAGTGTTTGATGGGGACAGTGTAGAGGGAGCTTTACTTTGTATCTAACCCTGTGCTGTACCTGCCCTGGGAGTGTTTGATGAGGACAGTGTAGAGGGAGCTTTACTCTGTATCTAACCCCGTGCTGTACCTGTCCTGGGCGTGTTTGATGGGGACAGTGTAGAGGGAGCTTTACTCTGTATCTAACCCCGTGCTGTACCTGTCCTGGGAGTGTTAGATGGGGACAGTGTAGAGGGAGCTTTACTCTGTATCTAACTCCATGCTGTACCTGCCCTGGGAGTGTTTGATGGGGACAGTGTAGAGGGAGCTTTACTCTGTATCTAACCCCGTGCTGTACCTGTCCTGGGAGTGTTAGATGGGGACAGTGTAGAGGGAGCTTTACTCTGTATCTAACTCCGTGCTGTACCTGTCCTGGGAGTGTTTGATGGGGACAGTGTAGGGGGAGATTTACTCTGTATCTAACCCCGTGCTGTACCTGCCCTGGGAGTGTTTGATGGGGACGATGTAGAGGGAGCTTTACTATGTATCTAACCCCGTGCTATAGCTATCCTGGGAGTGTTTGATGGGGACAGTGTAGAGGGAGCTTTACTTTGTATCTAACCCTGTGCTGTACCTGCCCTGGGAGTGTTTGATGAGGACAGTGTAGAGGGAGCTTTACTCTGTATCTAACCCCGTGCTGTACCTGTCCTGGGCGTGTTTGATGGGGACAGTGTAGAGGGAGCTTTACTCTGTATCTAACCCCGTGCTGTACCTGTCCTGGGAGTGTTAGATGGGGACAGTGTAGAGGGAGCTTTACTCTGTATCTAACTCCGTGCTGTACCTGTCCTGGGAGTGTTTGATGGGGACAGTGTAGGGGGAGATTTACTCTGTATCTAACCCCGTGCTGTACCTGCCCTGGGAGTGTTTGATGGGGACAGTGTAGAGGATAAATAGCAATTCGCTCTCAGGAATAGATCAATTTTTTTTGGCAGAAAATGAGACCAGAGTTCTTGATGGCAGCATGTGAGCTGTCTAAAAAAAGCCTAAAACCTGGTTTGATATGTGAATAGCTTGGAAGCACTAAAGAGTTGTATTTTTCTAGAAGGTGCCAAACTATGAACTGTGGTGTTATTGGCAGGTCAGTGGAAAAGGAACTCTGAAAAGCTGAACCATCAAGACTGTTGCGACCTGAAGGAGAGAGGCCTCATTGAAGTGTGCCTTGCTGATGATAGTCATACTCGTGAAACTAGAAGATGTAAGCTGTTGTTGAATAAGACTCCTGATCTTCCCTGCATGAATAAAGAACAGCATATTGTGGAACTGTGTCGCTATGTAGTGCCTCGTGTCTGCAAAGAGCGACAAACTTGTTATGGGGTAAAATTCATGTTTAATTTGATGTTGATGTCAGGCCATTAGACCCCAAAACTAATGGCCCGTAGCTGCTCTGACTCATCGCGTCAGACCATAAGACATAGGAGCAGAAGTAGGCCATTCGGCCCATCGAGTCTGCTCCACCATTCAGTGAGATCATGGCTGATCTGATAATCCTCAACTCCACTTTCCTGCCTTTTAACGTAAAAGTCGCTTGCGGGCCGTCCAGTGAATTTGGTTTACAGTCCCCCCACAGGGATTGTAAAACTGCGTTTGTTTTTATTCTTTAATGGGATATGGACGTCACCGGCAAGGCTAGCATTTGTTGCTGAGAGGGATGGCAGGCTCCTATCGCTAAAGGACATTAGTGAAGTAGGTGGGTTTCTAAACAACAATCAATTATAGTTTTATGGTCACCATTACTGAGATACTAGCTTTATATATTTAATATAATATTTATATTATATTTAAATTCCGCCATGGCGGGATTTGAACCCATGTCCTCAGAGAATTACCCAGCACCACTACCCCAGTGACTTTACTACTACACCACCACCTCCTGCCCAGCCTATGCTATATTTTCCCTTTGATGTCTCCTGTATGTCTATTGTGCTCAGTAGAGCTCAGACAGGGAGACTCCTGAAACTGACCTTAATTGTCCAGACCACCTTCGGATTAAATGAGTCAGAGAGGCTATGGGCGATTAGTTTTGGGGTCTTTCTGCTGAGGGGAAACACTCCGCTCCAGGGCTAAACACACTTCTATTGACCAGGCTCTGTAAATAGAATCAGGAGGAAGCAGCACAGGGAAGTGCCTCATCAATTGTGTCACTCCTTCACAATGAAAGCCCAGCTCCTTTCGGCCGAATTAAGCAAGGTTTCATTGTTATGCTGTTAAAAATACAACCTTCGGAGCGCTGGTTGGCACCGCGAGGAGAAGCACTGCTTTTCTGTTGTGGCTGATGTGTCTGCAGGCAGGACAGCGTGTCCCTGAATGCCACAGAATGCAGGCCCCAGCCTCATTTCCCGGATTAGCAGAACTGAACATGGGCAGCAGTGCAAACCGTGACTGGGCAAGAGAGAACAAGCATATTCAAATCAGGAGCACTTTGTTCTTTCTTCCTATCTCCCCCTTTATCTGATTTCTTTTCTTTCCTTTCTCCATTTCTTAATTTCTTTGTCTAACGCACTTTCTCTGGTTTCTCCACACTTATTTTCCTTTTCTTTCTTTTTATTTCCATGAATATTGCTCACAACGGCACGTAAATAATCTCAATTCATCAGCATTAAATTGCAAACATAAAGGCTTGGTGTCGCAGCGACTGAGTGTCAGCTGTGGTTTGGTTGGTAACACTCTCACCTCTGAGTGGAAAGGCTTTGGGTTCAAGCTGCACGCCCTGTCATGAGTACAAATCAGTCAAGGCTGACGCTTCAGTGCAGAACTGAGGCAGCACTGAATGAGGCCCAACCTGCCTGTTCGGCTGGATGGAAAAGATCCCAAGGGGGTATTTTGAAGAAAGGCAGAGGAATTACCCCCCATGTCCTGCCCTGGGAATGTTTGATGGGACAGTGTAGAGGGAGCTTTACTCTGTATCTAACCCCGTGCTGTACCTGTCCTGGGAGTGTTTGATGGGGACAGTGTAGAGGGAGCTTTACTCGGTATCTAACCCCGTGCTGTACCTGTCCTGGGAGTGTTTGATGGGGACAGTGTAGAGGGAGCTTTACTCTGTATCTAATCCATGCTCAACCTACCCTGAGAGTTTTTGAAGGGACAGTGTAGAGTGCGATTTACTCCATATTTAACTTGTATTGTACCTGCCCTGGGATTGTGTGAGAAGGCAGTGTGGAGGCAGCTTTAATCTGTGTCTGACCCCGTGCTGTACTTGCCCTTGGAGTGGTTATTGGGGTAGCATGCTTAGTCAAACAAGAACAAGGTCCATCCTGATTTAAGGTCATGACCTGAAATATCTCTCTCTAGCTACAGACGCTGCCCATAGAATGAGGTCATGAATTAGCACAGGAGTATTTCTGGAGTTTCCTCTTTTTATTTCAGATTCCCAGTAAATGCAGTATTTTGCTTCTGGCAAGGACAACCAAGTTCACTTTCTAGCTGGTATTCGCAAAATACAACCATGAGGCCATTGACTAAGCGAAGAAGACGAACTTCTATCAACTAACCTACAACAGATCCAGAGACGTATCTACAACAGATCCAGAGACGTATCTACAACAGATCCAGAGACGTATCTACAACAGATCCAGAGACGTATGGCGAGAGTTGGTGGAGAACTTTGGGAGCCATAGGTTCAAGGCCACCAGTTTCCCAACTCACCACACAACATGTCACAAATTACTCATTTACAGGTACCGGGCCACGTATGCAGGAAGCGTGGGATCGGGCGTGCCCTAGGCTTAGCACATACTTGTAACGCATAAAATAAAGTGTGACAAATGAAGAATAAGGGTTTTTGCTATCCAGGGCAGCAGCTTTAACTGTAGCCAGTTTTGGGTCCTTCTGGATTTTGGGATGCTGGATAACGAGTCTGGCACCTGTACTTTAAAATAGGTTGGGAGGATGAACACTGGCATAGACCTGGTGGGCCGAATGGCCTGTTCTGGTGTTGTGCATTCCACGTACACGATTCTATGCAATATGTCCTGCAGTTGACAGGACATCTGGTGTAGTCCGGAAAAAAGCCTTCCGTTCTACAGCATGAACATAGCCCCACACCACCTCCCACCCTGCATCGCCGTAAGTTTCGCTGGCAGTATGGTGGTGGGGGGGGGTAGATGAAGTCTCCGCCAAAGTTCCCAGCAGCAGAAATTCTGAGGAAGCCCACGGCCAAAATCTCAGCCCGATAATGGTGTCACCACCATTGACAATCTCGGCTTTTGGCCGCCAAAGCCCATTTGCTTTGGGTGGAGCAGACTGATCCAATTATCCCAGTGAGAACCCTCTGCCCCCACGAGGAAAGGGGGGTGGGACTGACACCCGAGGCCTCCCCGCCTCCACTGGTATTAAGTCCTGGGTGGGAAGGCCCATGGTCGACCTTCCCGCCCCGCCTCCACTTGCGTGGTTGGCCTTAAGCGACCAATTAGCCACCACCTAAGGGCCTCTCCCCGCCTCCGCTGCAGTCCTCCCAGCTCCAGGCCGGCCTGCACGCCTGGTTAAAACTGTCAGCTGGAGGGCAGGATGGTGTTTAACAGCGGGGGGAGTATCCTGGACTGAATCAGGCACCAGAAGACGTTCTGTGAGTCACAACTGTTTTACTGTTAAACTATAGTTCAGTACAAATACCAGTTCCCACTCTTCCCTTCGGAATCCTTGCCCTGTCCAGCAGCTAAAAAACCCTCTTACTAGGCGGGGGAAACCCAGCTCTTAAGTGTAGGCTTCAATGAGCCTCGCCTACTCTCAATTCACTCTGAAGCTTGCCCTGGTCTACTCTTAAATGGACCTGCGTTTCTAACCTGGTCAGGGGCTTCCCTCAATCTGCACTAATCCGTGGATGATCGAAGACGTGGGCATGGGGCAGAAGGGTGGCTGCTGACAGCCAACCCTGCTTCCCTTGTTGCCGACCCTCATGGTCCCCATCTCCCCACTGCGTGAGACCGCCCCACCACCCCTCTGACCTCCCACCCTCAACACCCCCTTCCCACCACCCACAGCACTTGCCATTTTCTAGAACATATAAGACCCCGGGGAGGTGTCGTTCTGGCAGGAGCCACACACAGCCTCCCCTGTGGCGCTGCCGAGCGCAAGAGCTGCTGGCCTCTGATTGGCCGGCAGCTCTTGGCGGGCGGGAAGACCTATCCCGGCGTCCTCGGCCTGGAGGAAAGCCGCCGCTGTCCATTTAAGTGCCTGATGGGCAGGAGATACGCCGGGCCTCCCTCCCCAGAGTCAGAGCGGGCGTCTCGCTGTTTTCTCAGGCCAGCTAGCGAGACGCCTGCCGGGGACGGAAGATTCCACCCAACGTGCATTCAGGCCTGAGGCCTCGGCCTCGAATGGAATGGACCGGATTTCGGACAGTGTCCTTGGGCCGGGCCTCATTTCAAACAGCTTGTGACAATCTGCAAACCGCTCACCCCGGGGAAACAGCGGAGGCCACAAGTGGCTGACTAAACAAGAGACCGGGGAAACCTGGAGATAAACCTGTCGCAAGTTCGAAGATCATCACCGGCGATAGCACAGGAAGTGACGGGAACGCACCAGAACATTCCGGAAGTACCGAGGCTCGTTGCCTTGTCTCTCCGCCTATCTATTTTTGTACCTCCTCACTCTGTTTATTGGATCCCTCGTCTCCACACTTGCCCTGATGTTGGTATCCGATATCGGGCAGTTTGTACATCTATTTCTGATCTTCTGAGGTGTTTCATTCACAGATTGCTATCCTACCTGACAAGGAAGATGACAGCCCTCGGCTGGAGTGAGGTTAGCTGCCCGAAAATTCTTGCTATAGCGCCCATTTAAATTCAGGTACTGGTCCGATCTCCACCTGCACTGCACCAACTCTGCCTAGAGCAACACAAACCTCCTCCATCGTCCTCTCTCTTTTCTCTTCTGCGCCCTCCCCGGCTCCTGCTCTATCCCGCCTCTGCTGTGCCCTTCTGCCTTTACTCTGTGCCCTTCAGTGCCCCTTTACTCCATCATACTCTGCGCTCTGCATGCCCCCCCTCCACTCCCCACCGCCCTGCCCATGGCTTTGTGCTCTCCATCATGGAGCAGGATTCCAGTCTGCCTTAGTGGGAGATTCAGTGCACCATTATGGGCACTGGCAGCCCTGACTCAGTTGGTGGTCCGCGTATGTCTGTGGTAGGCAGTCGTGGGTTCAAGCCCCACTTCGGGAGCTGAGATGGAATAATCTAGGGTGACGCTCCCGTAACACTCTTGGAGGTGCCATCTTTCAGAACAGACGTTAAACAGAGCAACCCTTGTGTGGACAAAAACAATCCCGTGGCACTATTTTGAAGGAGAGCAGGGGAGTTCTCCCTTGTGTTCTGGCCAACATCTATCCTTCAATCAACATGACAAAAACAGATTACCTGACCATTCTCTGTCTGTGGGAGCTTGCTTTGCAAAAATTGACTGCTGTGTCTCCTACATTACAACAGTGACTACACTTCAAGAGGATTTAATTGGCTGTAAGGCACCTTGGGGCACCCTGAGGCTGCGAAAGCTGCTAGAGAAATGCAAGTCTTTCTATTCTTTATGGCCTTAAGAAGGAGTTGACTCTTACTCTGGATGAAAACTTTGATCAGAAATCACAGGACAATGATGGACATGAACAAAGCTGATACAAACTGTGACAAAAGAGTTAAAATCCCAGGGACAAGTTTAAAAAAAACAAGGCGGTTAAGAAGGGTAGTGAAGAGGGGGGGTTTTTGACCCAAAGGTGCATTATATTTACCAAGGAAGATCAGATAAATGGCCAGAATAAATGAGTCTGTAATAGGTTTTCGAGGAGAATTGAGTTTGAGGGATATATATAGCGTGAAGGTGGGTTAGTGGAGTTGAAAGGTATAAGAATCCCTACCTGCAAACTTTGAAATAATTCTGCGTGCAACAGTGTTAACTTATAGTCGGGTGCAATACTTTATGTTCTGAAGTGATCATTCAGTCATCATTAGACATCTGAAAGTGATCAAGTGAAGTCGCTAACCTGAAATGAATTCACACAGCACTCAAGCCACATCAACTGCAAACATTTATTCCAAAACAAAAACAGAAATACCTGGAAAAACTCAGCAGGTCTGGCAGCATCGGCGGAGAAGAGCAAAGTTGACGTTTCCTGTCCTCATGACCCTTCAACAGAAGATTTCCAGCGTCCGCAGTTTTTTGTTTTTAGCAAACATTTATTTGCCTGCAAGCGTTCAGCTGATATCATTGGTGTCAAATGACATGGAATGATGTTGAATTAGCTCTTAGCAGGCTTCAGTTGTCCTCACAGCAAGTACAGGGCTGTTGAAGTGCTCACAGGTAGAAATGTATAAGTCCCTGCAGTTATTGGAAATTTAACTAAGTCCCTACAATGTGGTTTAAGTAAGGTAGGAGCAATTGTTATGGGTCGGCATCTACATTTCCACCTCCCAACTTCCGGTGCCATGGAAATGTACCCGCCAGACCCTTGACGTACCCCCATCCTCCCCTACAACCCCCCAACTGACCACCCGAGCTGGATGGCATGTCTAGGTTGAAATGAGGGATATAGTGCAAAGGTGAGTTGATGAGGGGGAAATGGCCACAAAACTAAACTATACAGGGCCCAATCCCTTCCCTTTAGAAATCTATCAATTTGTCACAAACCATACTGACCGCTCCTGGAAGCATGCTAATAATCGTCCAACTCCTCTCAACTCCACCCCCGGTCTCAGCTCTCCTGCTGCTGGAAGATTCATCCAATCCCATTGTTGTCTCCGGACTTGACTCTCCCAATGCAATCCTGCCGGCCTTTCACATTCCACCCTCCGTAGACTTGGGGTCCCACAAAGCTCTGCTGCCCGTATCCCGTCTTGCATCAAACCCTGTTGGTCCATCGCACCTGTGCTGGCCGACCTATACTGACGCCCGCCTAGGCAACACCTCAATTTTAAAATGGTCATCCTTGTTTTCAAACCCCATCCGTGGGCTCAGCCCTCCCAATCCCTGTAATCTCCTCCGTCTCCACAATCCTGATACCTGCGTTCCTCTAATTCTGGCCTCTTGCCCGCCCCTGGTTTTAAACGGTGAAATTGGTGGCCGGTTTTGAGCGGCCTCGAGACTAAGCTCCGAATTCCCTCCCTAAATCTCTCCACCTTTCTCACTATGAGACACTCGCCGCCTCTTTACACAAGTTTTTGGCCTTCGGGCCTAATGTCTCCTTATGTGACCCCGTGTCAAATTTTATTCGAAAATGTCCCTGACAAACGTTTACTTTGTTAAAGATGTTAGGTAACGTGTATTGTTATTGTTGAGACATTCTAATATGAAGGAGCCTGAAAGTAGGCATCCTTTGGCAGTGGTGGAGTTAACACCACCCCCATTCGAGTTTTGAGGACATCTATCTGTCTGTATCCTGTCCAACAGATGATCACTGTCATATATTTAAGGGGGAGGCCTGTGACAAAAGCAGAGTGAACTTTGCCCCGGGTGTGGGCAGCGAAGCTGGATGTGGCGTCTGTTTTCTGTGGATATAAATGATTGTCCCTGAGAAGGTCTGCTCCACTCACTAGTCCGCAGTCTCAATGCAGAATAAACTCTCTATAGAGATGATGAAAATACAATGGAATCAAAACAACAATCAGATCAAGCACAGGTTGTTCTCTGCAGGTGAAGGAGCAATAATCTGCTTTGTACCTGGAGAGATGTTAGAGAAATTCCAAAAGCAACTGAACTCAGACACTACTGTAACCAGGACACACCCCACACAACTCAATGTAACAGTGATATACCCCACACCCCTCACTGTAACACTCTCTGATATACCCCACACTCCTCACTGTAACACTCTCTGATATACCCCACACTCCTCACTGTAACACTCTCTGATATACCCCACACTCCTCACTGTAACACTCTCTGATATACCCCACACCCCTCACTGTAACACTCTCTGATATACCCCACACTCCTCACTGTAACACTCTCTGATATACCCCACACTCCTCACTGTAACACTCTCTGATATACCCCACACTCCTCACTGTAACACTCTCTGATATACCCCACACTCCTCACTGTAACACTCTCTGATATACCCCAAACTCCTCACTGTAACACTCTCTGATATACCCCATACTCTTCACTGTAGCACTCTATGATATACCCCACACCCCTCAATGTAACACTCTCTGATATACCCCACACTCCTCACTGTAACACTCTATGATATATACCACACACCTCACTGTAACAATCTCTGATATACCCCACACCCCTCACTGTAACACGCTCTGATATACCCCACACTCCTCAGTGGAACACGCTATGATATATCCCACACCCCTCACTGTAACACTCTCTGATATACCCCACACCCCTCACTGTAACACTCTCTGATATACCCCACACTCCTCACTGTAACACGCTCTGATATACCCCACACAGCTCACTGTGAAAACTCTCTGATATACCCCACACCGCTCATTGTAAAACTCTCTGATATACCCCACACCCCTCACTGTAACACTCTCAGAAATTACCCCACTCCCCTCACTGTAACACACTCAGATATACCCCACACAACTCACTGTAACACACTCTGATATACCCCACACCCCTCACTGTAACACTCTCTGATATACCCCACACTCCTCGCTGTAACACTCTCGGATATACCCCACATCACTCACTGTAACAATCTCTGATATACACCACACCGCTCACTTTAACACTCTCTGATATACCCCACACCGCTCACTGTAACACTCTCTGATATACGCCACACCCCTCAATGTAACACTCTCGGATATACAACACACCCCACACTGTAACACTCTCTGATATACCCCACACCGCTCACTGTAACACTCTCTGATATACGCCACACCCCTCACTGTAACACTCTCTGATATACCCCACACTCCTCACTGTAACACTCTCTGATATACCCCACACCCCTCACTGTAACACTCTCTGATATAACCCACACCCCTCACTGTAACACTCTCTGATATACCCCACACCCCTTACTGTAACTCTGATATATCCCACACCACTCAATGTAAATCTGATATACCCCACACCCCTCACTGCAACACTCTCTGATGTACACCACGTCCCTCACTGTAACACTGATATACCCCACACCCCTCACTGTAACACTCTCTGATATACCCAACACCCCTCACTGTAACACTCTCTGATATACTCCACACCCCTCACTGTAACACTCTCTGATATACCCCACACCCCTCACTGTAACGCTCTCTGATAGACCCCACGGCCCTCACTGTAACACTCTCTGATATACCCCTCAACCCTCACTGTTACACTCTCTGAAATTACCCCACACCCCTCACTGTAACCCAATCTGATATACCCCACACCCCTTACTGTAACTCTGATATATCCCACACCACTCAATGTAACACTCTCTGATATACCCCTCACTGTAAATCTGATATACCCCACATCCCTCATAGTAACACTTTCTGATATACCCCACACCCCTTACTGAAAATCTGATATACCCCACATTACTCACTGTAAGACTCTCTGATATACCCCACACTCCTCACTGCAACACTTTCTGTTAAACCCCACACACCTCATTGTGACACTCGGATATACCCCACATACTTCATTGTAACTCTCTTTGATATACCCCACAACCCTCACTGTTACACTCTCTGAAATTAGCCCACACCCCTCACTGTAACACTTGCTGTTATACCCCACACCCCTCACTTTAATACGCTCTGATATACCCCACACCCTCACTGTAAAACGCTCTGATATATCCCGCACTCCTCTCTGTAACACTCTCTGATATATCCCACAAGTCTCACTGTAACACTCTCTGATATACCCCATACCCCTCACTGTAACACTGATAAACCCCACACCCCTCACTGTAACACTCTCGGATATACCCCACATCCCTCACTGTAACACTCTCTGATATACCCAACACCCCTCACTGTAACACTCTCTGATATACCCCATACCCCTCACTGTAACACTCTCTGATATATCCCACACCCCTCACTGTAACACTCATGATATACCCCACACCACTCACTGTAACACACTCTGATATACCCCATACCCCTCACTGTAACACTCTCTGATATACCCCACACCCCTCACTGTAACACTCTCTGATATAACCCACATTACTCACTGTAAGACTCTCTGATATACCCCACACTCCTCACTGCAACACTTTCCGTTAAACCCCACACACCTCATTGTGACACTCGGATATACCACACATACTTCACTGTAACTCTCTTTGATATACACCACAACCCTCACTGTTACACTCTCTGAAATTAGCCCACACCCCTCACTGTAACACTTGCTGTTATACCCCACACCTCTCACTCTAATATGCTCTGATATACCCCACACCCTCACTGTAAAACGCTCTGATATATCCCACACCCCTCTCTGTAACACTCCCTGATATATCCCACACCCCTCACTGTAACACTCTCTGATATACCCCACACCCCTCACTGTAACACTGATAAACCCCACACCCCTCACTGTAACACTCTCGGATATACCACACATCCCTCACTGTAACACTCTCGGATATACCCCACACCCCTCACTGTAACACTCTCTGATATACCCCACACCCCTCACTGTAACACTCATGATATACCCCACACCCCTCACTGTAACACTCTCTGATATACCCCACACCCCTCCCTGTAACACTCTCTGATATACCCCACACCCCTCACTGTAACACTCATGATATACCCCACACCCCTCACTGTAACACTCTCTGATATACCCCACAGCGCTCACTATAACACTCTCTGATATACCCCACACCCCTCACTGTAACACTCTCTGATATACTCCACAGCCCTCACTATAACACTCTCTGATATATGCCACACCCCTCACTGTAACACTCTCTGATATATGCCAAACCCCTCACTGTAACACTCTCTGATATACCCCACACCCCTCACTGTAACACTCTCTGATATACCCCATGCCCCTCAAAGTAACAGTCTCTGATACACCCCACAACCCCTCACTGTTACACTTTCTGAAATTACCCCACACCCCTCACTCTAACACTCTCTGATATACCCCACACCCCTTACTGTAACTCTGATATATCCCACACACCTCAATGTAACACTCACTGATATACCCCACACCCCTCACTGTGAATCTGATATACCCCACATCCCTCATAGCAACACTTTCAGATATACCCCACGCCCCTCACTGAAAATCTGATATACCCCACATTAATCAATGTAAGACACTCTGATATACACCACACTCCTCACTGCAACACTTTCTGTTAAACCAAACACACCTCATTATGACATTCGGATATACCCCACATCCTTCACTGTAACTCTCTCTGATATACCCCATAACTATCACTGTTACACTCTCAGAAATAACCCCACACTCCTCACTGTAACCCGTTCTGTTATAGCCCACACTCCTCAGTGTAACACGCTCTGATATACCCGATAACTATGACTGTTAAACTCTCAGAAATAACCCCACACTCCTCACTGTAACCCGCTCTGTTATACCCCACACTCCTCACTGTAACACTCTCTGATGTATCCCACACTCCTCACAGCAACCCTCTCTGTTAAACCCCACACCACTCACTGTAACACTCTCTGATATACGCGACACCCCTCACTGTAACACTCTCGGATATACAACACACCCCACACTGTAACACTCTCTGATATACCCCACACCGCTCACTGTAACACTCTCTGATATACGCCACACCCCTCACTGTAACACTCTCGGATATACAACAAACCCCTCACTGTAACACTCTCTGATATACCCCACACCCCTCAATGTAACACTCTCTGTTATACCCCACACCACTCACTGTAAATCAGATATACCCCACATCCCTCATTGTAACACGTTTTGATATACCCCACACCCCTCATTGTAAATCTGATATACCCCACACACCTCACTGCAACACTCTCCGATATACACCACGTCCCTCACTGTAACACTGATATACACCACACCCCTCACTGTAACACTCTCTGATATACTCCACACCCCTCACTGCAACACTCTCTGATATACCCCACACCCCTCACTGTAACACTCTCTGATACCCCACACCGCTCACTGTAACACTCTCTGATATACCCCACATCCCTCACTGTAACACTCTCTGATATACCACACACCCCTCACTGAAATACTCTCTGATATATCCAACACCCCTTACTGTAACACTCTCTGATATACTCCACACCCCTCACTGTAACAATCTCTGATATACCCCACACCCCTCACTGTAACATTCTCTGATATACCCCACACCCCTCACTGTAACACTCTCTGATATACCCCACACCCCTCACTGTAGCACTCTCTGATTTACGCCACACCCCTCACTGTAACATTCTCTGATATACCCCACGGCCCTCACTGTAACACTCTCTGATATACCCCTCAACCCTCACTGTTACACTCTCTGAAATTACCCCACACCCCTCACTGTAACCCAATCTGATATACCCCACACCCCTTACTGTAACTCTGATATACCCCACACCACTCAATGTAACACTCCCTGATATACCCCACAGCCCTCACTGTAAATCTGATATACCCCACATCCCTCATAGTAACACTTTCTGATATACCCCACACCCCTTACTGAAAATCTGATATACCCCACATTACTCACTGTAAGACTCTCTGATATACCCCACACTCCTCACTGCAACACTTTCTGTTAAACCCCACACACCTCATTGTGACACTCGGATATACCCCACATACTACACTGTAACTCTCTTTGATATACACCACAACCCTCACTGTTACACTCTCTGAAATTAGCCCACACCCCTCACTGTAACACTTGCTGTTATACCCCACACCCCTCACTTTAATACGCTCTGATATACCCCACACCCTCACTGTAAAACGCTCTGAAATATCCCGCACCCCTCTCTGTTACACTCTCTGCTATATCCCACAAGCCTCACTGTAACACTCTCTGATATACCCAACACCCCTCACTGTAACACTCTCTGATATACCCCACACCCCTCATTGTAACACTCTCTGATATATCCCACACCCCTCACTGTAACACACTCTGATATACCCCACACCCCTCACTGTATCACTCTCTGATATACCCCACACCCCTCACTGTAACACACTCTGATATACCCCACACCCCTCAATGTAACACTCTCTGATATACCCCGCACCCCTCACTGTAACACTCTCTGATATATCCCACATTACTCACTGTAAGACACTCTGATATACCCCACACTCCTCACTGCAACACTTTCTGTTAAACCCCACACACCTCATTGTGACACTCGGATATACCCCACATACTTCACTGTAACTCTCTTTGATATACACCACAACCCTCACTGTTACACTCTCTGAAATTTACCCACACCCCTCACTGTAACACTTGCTGTTATACCCCACACTCCTCACTCTACTACACTCTGATATACCCCACACCCTCACTGTAAAACGCTCTGATATATCCCACACCCCTCTCTGTAACACTCTCTGATATATCCCACACCCCTCACTGTAACACTCTCTGATATACCCCACACCCCTCACTGTAACACTCTCTGATATACCCCACACCCCTCACTGTAACACTGATAAACCCCACACCCCTCACTGTAACACTCTCGGATATACCCCACATCCCTCACTGTAACACTCTCTGATATACCCCGCACCCCTCACTGTAACACTCTCTGATATACCCCACACCCCTCACTGTAACACTCTCTGATATACCCCACACCCCTCACTGTAACACTCATGATATACCCCACACCCCTCCCTGTAACACTCTCTGATATACCCCACACCCCTCACTGTAACACTCATGATATACCCCACACCCCTCACTGTAACACTCTCTGATATATCCCACAGCGCTCACTATAACACTCTCTGATATATGCCACACCCCTCACTGTAACACTCTCTGATATATGCCAAACCCCTCACTGTAACACTCTCTGATATACCCCACACCCCTCACTGTAACACTCTCTGATATACCCCATGCCCCTCACTGTAACAGTCTCTGATACACCCCACAACCCCTCACTGTTACACTCTCTGAAATTACCCCACACCCCTCACTCTAACACTCTCTGATATACCCCACACCCCTCACTGTAACACTCTCTGATATACCCCACACCCCTCAATGTAACACTCTCTGATATACCCCACACCCCTCAATGTAACACTCACTGATATACCCCACACCCCTCACTGTAAATCTGATATACCCCACATCCCTCATAGCAACACTTTCAGATATACCCCACGCCCCTCACTGAAAATCTGATATACCCCACATTAATCAATGTAAGACTCTCTGATATACACCACACTCCTCACTGCAACACTTTCTATTAAACCCCACACACCTCATTATGACATTCGGATATACCCCACATCCTTCACTGTAACTCTCTCTGATATACCCCATAACTATGACTGTTACACTCTCAGAAATAACCCCACACTCCTCACTGTAACCCGCTCTGTTATACCCCACAATCCTCACTGTAACACGCTCTGATATACCCCACACTCCTCACTGTAACACTCTCTGATATACCCCACATCACTCACTGTAACACTCTCTGATATACCCCAAACCCCTCTCTGTAACACTCTCTGATATACTCCACACCCCTCACTGCAACACTCTCTGATATACCCCACGCCACTCACTGTAACACTCTCTGATATATCCCACACCCCTCACTGTAAAACTCTCTGATATACTCCACGCCCCTCACTGCAACTCTCTGATATACCCCACACCCTTCACTGTAACACTCTCTGATATATTCCACACACCTCACTGTAACACTCTTTGATTTACCCCGCACCCCTCACTGTTAAACTCTCTGATGTATCCCACACTCCTCACAGCAACCCTCTCTGTTAAACCCCACAACCCTCACTGTAACACTCTCTGACATAACCCACACCCCTCACTGTAATACTCTCTGATATACCCCACACCCCTCACTGCAAGTCTGATATACCCCACAACACTCACTTTAAGACTCTCTGATATACCCGACATTCCACACTGCAACACTCTCTGTTAAACCCCATACACCTCACTGTGACATGGATACACACCACACCCCTCACTGTAACACTCTCTGATATACACCACACACCACACTGTAAGACTCTCTGATATACCCCACCCCCTTCACGGTAACACTCTCTGATATACCCCACATCTCTCACTGTAACACTGATATACCCAACACCTCTCACTGTAACACACTCTGATATACCCCACACCCCTCACTGTAACACTTTCTGATATACCCCAAACCCCTCAATGTAACACTCTATGATATACCCCAAACCCCTCACTGTAACACTCTCTGATATACTCCACACCCCTCACTGTAACACTCTCTGATATACCCCACACCCATCACTGTAACACTCTCTGTTCTAACTCACACCCCTCACAATAATACTCTCTGATATACCCCGCAACCCACACTGTAACACTCTCAGATATACCCCACACCCCTCACTGTAACACTCTCTGATATATCTCACATACCTCACTGTAACACTCTCTGATATACCCCACACCAATCACTGTAAATCTGATATACCCCACATCACTCATTGTAACACTTTCTGATAGACCCCACCCCCCTCATTGTAAATCTGATATACCCCACACCCCTCACTGCAACACTCTCCGATATACCGCACACCACTCACTGTAACACTCTCTGAGATATCCCACACCCATTACTGTAACACACTCTGATATACCCCTCACCCCTCACTATAACACTCTCTGATATACCCCACACCCCTCACTGTAACTCTCTCTGATATACCACAAACCGCTTACTGTAACACTCTCTGATATACGCCACACCCCTCACTGTAACACCCTCTGATATACGCCACACCCCTCACTGTAACACTCCCTGAAATTACCCCACATCCCTCACTGTAACACTCTCTGATATACCCCACACCCCTCACTGTAACACTCTCTGATATATCCCACACACCTTACTGTAACTCTTATATACCCCACACCCCTCAATGTAACACTCTCTGATATACACCTCAACCCCCACTGTTATACTATCTGAAATTACCCCACACCCCTCAATGTAACACTCTCTGATATACACCTCAACCCCCACTGTTATACTATCTGAAATTACCCCACACCCCTCACTGTAACACTCTCTGATATACCCCACACCCCTCACTGTAAATCTGATATACCCCACATCCCTCATAGTAACACTTTCTGATATACCCCACACCCTTTACTGAAAATCTGATATACCCCACATTACTCACTGTAACACTCTCTGATATACCCCACACTCCTCACTGCAACACTTTCTGTTAATCCCCCACACCTCATTGTGACACTCGGATATACCCCACATACTTCACTGTAACTCTCTCTGATATACCCCACAACCCTCACTGTTACACGCTCTGAAATTAGCCCACACCCCTCACTGTAACACTTGCAGTTATACCCCACACCCCTCAGTGTAATACGCTCTGATATACCCCACACCCTCACTGTAACAAGCTCTGATATACCCCACACCACTCACTGTAAAACGCTCTGATATATCCCACACCCCTCTCTGTAACACTCTCTGATATATCCCACAACCCTCACTGTAACGCTGATAAACCCCACACCCCTCACTGTAACACTTGCAGTTATACCCGACACCCCTCACTGTAATACGCTCTGATATAACCCACACACTCACTGTAACACGCTCTGATATACCCCACACCCCTCACTGCAACACTCTCTGATATATCCCACACCCCTCACTGCAACACTCTCTGATATACCCCACACCCCTCACTGTAACACTCTCTGATATACGCCACACCCCTCACTGTAACACTCCCTGAAATTACCCCAAATCCCACACTGTAACACTCTCTGATACACCCCACACCCCTTACTGTAACTCTGCTTTACCCCACACACCTCAATGTAACACTCACTGATAAACCCCACACCCGTCACTGTAAATCTGATATTCCCCACAGCCCTCATAGCAATACTTTCTGACATACCCCACACGCCTCACTGAAAATCTGATATACCCCACATTAATCATTGCAAGACTCTCTGATATACACCACACTCCTCACTGCAACACATTCTGTTAAACACCACACACCTCATTGAGACACTCGGATATAACCCACATACTCCACTGTAACTCTCTCTGATATACCCCACACCGCTCACTGTAACACTCTCTGATATACCCCACATCCCTCACTGTTACACTCTCTGATATACCCCACACCCCTCACTGAAATACTCTCTGATATATCCAACACCCCTTACTGTAACACTCTCTGATATACTCCACACCCGTCACTGTAACACTCTCTGATATACCCCACACCCCTCACTGTAACATTCTCTGATATACCCCACACCCCTCACTGTAACACTCTCTGATATACCCCACACCCCTCACTGTAGCACTCTCTGATTTACGCCACACCCCTCACTGTAACATTCTCTGATATACCCCACGGCCCTCACTGTAACACTCTCTGATATACCCCTCAACCCTCACTGTTACACTCTCTGAAATTACCCCACACCCCTCACTGTAACCAATTCTGATATACCCCACACCCCTTACTGTAACTCTGATATACCCCACACCCCTCACTGTAACTCTGGTATACCCCACACCCCTTACTGTAACTCTGATATACCCCACACCCTTACTGTAACTCTGATATACCCCACACCCCTTACTGTAACTCTGATATACCCCACACCACTCAATGTAACACTCCCTGATATACCCCACAGCCCTCACTGTAAATCTGATATACCCCACATCCCTCATAGTAACACTTTCTGATATACCCCACACCCCTTACTGAAAATCTGATATACCCCACATTACTCACTGTAAGACTCTCTGATATACCCCACACTCCTCACTGCAACACTTTCTGTTAAACCCCACACACCTCATTGTGACACTCGGATATACCCCACATACTACACTGTAACTCTCTTTGATATACCCCACAACTCTCACTGTTACACTCTCTGAAATTAGCCCACACCCCTCACTGTAACACTTGCTGTTATACCCCACACCCCTCACTTTAATACGCTCTGATATACCCCACACCCTCACTGTAAAACGCTCTGAAATATCCCGCACCCCTCTCTGTTACACTCTCTGCTATATCCCACAAGCCTCACTGTAACACTCTCTGATATACCCAACACCCCTCACTGTAACACTCTCTGATATACCCCACACCCCTCATTGTAACACTCTCTGATATATCCCACACCCCTCACTGTAACACACTCTGATATACCCCACACCCCTCACTGTAACACTCTCTGATATACCCCACACCCCTCACTGTAACACACTCTGATATACCCCACACCCCTCAATGTAACACTCTCTGATATACCCCGCACCCCTCACTGTAACACTCTCTGATATACCCCACATTACTCACTGTAAGACTCTCTGATATACCCCACACTTCTCACTGCAACACTTTCTGTTAAACCCCACACACCTCATTGTGACACTCGGATATACCCCACATACTTCACTGTAACTCTCTTTGATATACACCACAACCCTCACTGTTACACTCTCTGAAATTTACCCACACCCCTCACTGTAACACTTGCTGTTATACCCCACACTCCTCACTCTACTACACTCTGATATACCCCACACCCTCACTGTAAAACGCTCTGATATATCCCACACCCCTCTCTGTAACACTCTCTGATATATCCCACAAGCCTCACTGTAACACTCTCTGATATACCCAACACCCCTCACTGTAACACTCTCTGATATACCCCACACCCCTCATTGTAACACTCTCTGATATATCCCACACCCCTCACTGTAACACACTCTGATATACCCCACACCCCTCACTGTAACACTCTCTGATATACCCCACACCCCTCACTGTAACACACTCTGATATACCCCACACCCCTCAATGTAACACTCTCTGATATACCCCGCACCCCTCACTGTAACACTCTCTGATATACCCCACATTACTCACTGTAAGACTCTCTGATATACCCCACACTTCTCACTGCAACACTTTCTGTTAAACCCCACACACCTCATTGTGACACTCGGATATACCCCACATACTTCACTGTAACTCTCTTTGATATACCCCACACCCCTCACTGTAACACTCTCTGATATACCCCATGCCCCTCACTGTAACAGTCTCTGATACACCCCACAACCCCTCACTGTTACACTCTCTGAAATTACCCCACACCCCTCACTCTAACACTCTCTGATATACCCCACACCCCTCACTGTAACACTCTCTGATATACCCCACACCCCTCAATGTAACACTCACTGATATACCCCACACCCCTCACTGTAAATCTGATATACCCCACATCCCTCATAGCAACACTTTCAGATATACCCCACGCCCCTCACTGAAAATCTGATATACCCCACATTAATCAATGTAAGACTCTCTGATATACACCACACTCCTCACTGCAACACTTTCTGTTAAACCCCTCACACCTCATTATGACATTCGGATATACCCCACATCCTTCACTGTAACTCTCTCTGATATACCCCATAACTATGACTGTTACACTCTCAGAAATAACCCCACACTCCTCACTGTAACCCGCTCTGTTATACCCCACAATCCTCACTGTAACACGCTCTGACATACCCCACACTCCTCACTGTAACACTCTCTGATATACCCCAAACCCCTCTCTGTAACACTCTCTGATATACTCCACACCCCTCACTGCAACACTCTCTGATATACCCCACACCACTCACTGTAACACTCTCTGATATATCTCACACCCCTCACTGTAAAACTCTCTGATATACTCCACGCCCCTCACTGCAACTCTCTGATATACCCCACACCCTTCACTGTAACACTCTCTGATATATTCCACACACCTCACTGTAACACTCTTTGATTTACCCCGCACCCCTCACTGTTAAACTCTCTGATGTATCCCACACTCCTCACAGCAACCCTCTCTGTTAAACCCCACAACCCTCACTGTAACACTCTCTGATATAACCCACACCCCTCACTGTAATACTCTCTGATATACCCCACACCCCTCACTGCAAGTCTGATATACCCCACAACACTCACTTTAAGACTCTCTGATATACCCGACATTCCACACTGCAACACTCTCTGTTAAACCCCATACACCTCACTGTGACATGGATACACACCACACCCCTCACTGTAACACTCTCTGATATACACCACACACCACACTGTAAGACTCTCTGATATACCCCACCCCCTTCACGGTAACACTCTCTGATATACCCCACATCTCTCACTGTAACACTGATATACCCAACACCTCTCACTGTAACACACTCTGATATACCCCACACCCCTCACTGTAACACTCTCTGATATACCCCACACCCATCACTGTAACACTCTCTGTTCTAACTCACACCCCTCACAATAATACTCTCTGATATACCCCGCAACCCACACTGTAACACTCTCAGATATACCCCACACCCCTCACTGTAACACTCTCTGATATATCTCACATACCTCACTGTAACACTCTCTGATATACCCCACACCAATCACTGTAAATCTGATATACCCCACATCACTCATTGTAACACTTTCTGATAGACCCCACCCCCCTCATTGTAAATCTGATATACCCCACACCCCTCACTGCAACACTCTCCGATATACCGCACACCACTCACTGTAACACTCTCTGAGATATCCCACACCCATTACTGTAACACACTCTGATATACCCCTCACCCCTCACTATAACACTCTCTGATATACCCCACACCCCTCACTGTAACTCTCTCTGATATACCACAAACCGCTTACTGTAACACTCTCTGATATACGCCACACCCCTCACTGTAACACCCTCTGATATACGCCACACCCCTCACTGTAACACTCCCTGAAATTACCCCACATCCCTCACTGTAACACTCTCTGATATACCCCACACCCCTCACTGTAACACTCTCTGATATATCCCACACACCTTACTGTAACTCTTATATACCCCACACCCCTCAATGTAACACTCTCTGATATACACCTCAACCCCCACTGTTATACTATCTGAAATTACCCCACACCCCTCAATGTAACACTCTCTGATATACACCTCAACCCCCACTGTTATACTATCTGAAATTACCCCACACCCCTCACTGTAACACTCTCTGATATACCCCACACCCCTCACTGTAAATCTGATATACCCCACATCCCTCATAGTAACACTTTCTGATATACCCCACACCCTTTACTGAAAATCTGATATACCCCACATTACTCACTGTAACACTCTCTGATATACCCCACACTCCTCACTGCAACACTTTCTGTTAATCCGCCACACCTCATTGTGACACTCGGATATACCCCACATACTTCACTGTAACTCTCTCTGATATACCCCACAACCCTCACTGTTACACTCTCTGAAATTAGCCCACACCCCTCACTGTAACACTTGCAGTTATACCCCACACCCCTCAGTGTAATACGCTCTGATATACCCCACACCCTCACTGTAACACGCTCTGATATACCCCACACCACTCACTATAACACACTCTGATATATCCCACAGCTCTCACTGTTACACTCTCTGAAATTACCCCACACCCCACACTTAACACTCTCTGATATACCCCACACGCCTCAATGTAACACTCACTGATATACCCAACACCCCTCACTGTAAATCTGATATACCCCACATCCCTCATCGTAACACTTTCTGATATACCCCACACCCCTCACTGAAAATCGGATATACCCCACATTAATCACTGCAACACTTTCTGTTAAACCCCACACACCTCATTGTGACATTCGGATATACCCCACATCCTTCACTGTAACTCTCTCTGATATACCCCACAACCCTCACTGTTACACTCTCTGAAATTACCCCACACACCTCACTGTAACACGTTCTGAAATATCCCACACCCCTCACTGTAACTCTCTCTGATATAACCCACACCCCTCACTGTAACACTGACATACCCCACATCCCTCACTGTAACACACTCGGATATACCCCACATCCCTCACTGTAACACTCTCTTATATACCCAACACCCCTGACTGTAACACTCTCTGATATACCCCACACCCCTCACTGCAACACTCTCTGATATACCCCACACCCCTCACTGTAACACTCTCTGATATACGCCACACCCCTCACTGTAACACTCCCTGAAATTACCCCAAATCCCACACTGTAACACTCTCTGATACACCCCACACCCCTTACTGTAACTCTGCTTTACCCCACACACCTCAATGTAACACTCACTGATAAACCCCACACCCGTCACTGTAAATCTGATATTCCCCACAGCCCTCATAGCAATACTTTCTGACATACCCCACACGCCTCACTGAAAATCTGATATACCCCACATTAATCATTGCAAGACTCTCTGATATACACCACACTCCTCACTGCAACACATTCTGTTAAACACCACACACCTCATTGAGACACTCGGATATAACCCACATACTCCACTGTAACTCTCTCTGATATACCCCACACCGCTCACTGTAACACTCTCTGATATACCCCACACCCCTCACTGTAACACTCTCTGATATACCCCACACCGCTCACTGTAACACTCTCTGATATACCCCACATCCCTCACTGTAACACTCTCTGATATACCCCACACCCCTCACTGAAATACTCTCTGATATATCCAACACCCCTTACTGTAACACTCTCTGATATACTCCACACCCGTCACTGTAACACTCTCTGATATACCCCACACCCCTCACTGTAACATTCTCTGATATACCCCACACCCCTCACTGTAACACTCTCTGATATACCCCACACCCCTCACTGTAACACTCTATGATATTCCCCACACCCCTCACTGTAGCACTCTCTGATTTACGCCACACCCCTCACTGTAACATTCTCTGATATACCCCACGGCCCTCACTGTAACACTCTCTGATATACCCCTCAACCCTCACTGTTACACTCTCTGAAATTACCCCACACCCCTCACTGTAACCAATTCTGATATACCCCACACCCCTTACTGTAACTCTGATATACCCCACACCCCTCACTGTAACTCTGGTATACCCCACACCCCTTACTGTAACTCTGATATACCCCACACCCTTACTGTAACTCTGATATACCCCACACCCCTTACTGTAACTCTGATATACCCCACACCACTCAATGTAACACTCCCTGATATACCCCACAGCCCTCACTGTAAATCTGATATACCCCACATCCCTCATAGTAACACTTTCTGATATACCCCACACCCCTTACTGAAAATCTGATATACCCCACATTACTCACTGTAAGACTCTCTGATATACCCCACACTCCTCACTGCAACACTTTCTGTTAAACCCCACACACCTCATTGTGACACTCGGATATACCCCACATACTACACTGTAACTCTCTTTGATATACCCCACAACCCTCACTGTTACACTCTCTGAAATTAGCCCACACCCCTCACTGTAACACTTGCTGTTATACCCCACACCCCTCACTTTAATACGCTCTGATATACCCCACACCCTCACTGTAAAACGCTCTGAAATATCCCGCACCCCTCTCTGTTACACTCTCTGCTATATCCCACAAGCCTCACTGTAACACTCTCTGATATACCCAACACCCCTCACTGTAACACTCTCTGATATACCCCACACCCCTCATTGTAACACTCTCTGATATATCCCACACCCCTCACTGTAACACACTCTGATATACCCCACACCCCTCACTGTAACACTCTCTGATATACCCCACACCCCTCACTGTAACACACTCTGATATACCCCACACCCCTCAATGTAACACTCTCTGATATACCCCGCACCCCTCACTGTAACACTCTCTGATATACCCCACATTACTCACTGTAAGACTCTCTGATATACCCCACACTTCTCACTGCAACACTTTCTGTTAAACCCCACACACCTCATTGTGACACTCGGATATACCCCACATACTTCACTGTAACTCTCTTTGATATACACCACAACCCTCACTGTTACACTCTCTGAAATTTACCCACACCCCTCACTGTAACACTTGCTGTTATACCCCACACCCCTCACTTTAATACGCTCTGATATACCCCACACCCTCACTGTAAAACGCTCTGAAATATCCCGCACCCCTCTCTGTTACACTCTCTGCTATATCCCACAAGCCTCACTGTAACACTCTCTGATATACCCAACACCCCTCACTGTAACACTCTCTGATATACCCCACACCCCTCATTGTAACACTCGCTGATATATCCCACACCCCTCACTGTAACACACTCTGATATACCCCACACCCCTCACTGTAACACTCTCTGATATACCCCACACCCCTCACTGTAACACACTCTGATATACCCCACACCCCTCAATGTAACACTCTCTGATATACCCCGCACCCCTCACTGTAACACTCTCTGATATACCCCACATTACTCACTGTAAGACTCTCTGATATACCCCACACTTCTCACTGCAACACTTTCTGTTAAACCCCACACACCTCATTGTGACACTCGGATATACCCCACATACTTCACTGTAACTCTCTTTGATATACACCACAACCCTCACTGTTACACTCTCTGAAATTTACCCACACCCCTCACTGTAACACTTGCTGTTATACCCCACACTCCTCACTCTACTACACTCTGATATACCCCACACCCTCACTGTAAAACGCTCTGATATATCCCACACCCCTCTCTGTAACACTCTCTGATATATCCCACACCCCTCACTGTAACACTCCCTGATATACCCCACACCCCTCACTGTAACACTCTCTGATATACCCCACACCCCTCACTGTAACACTGATAAACCCCACACCCCTCACTGTAACACTCTCGGATATACCCCACATCCCTCACTGTAACACTCTCTGATATACCCCGCACCCCTCACTGTAACACTCTCTGATATACCCCACACCCCTCACTGTAACACTCTCTGATATACCCCACACCCCTCACTGTAACACTCATGATATACCCCACACCCCTCCCTGTAACACTCTCTGATATACCCCACACCCCTCACTGTAACACTCATGATATACCCCACACCCCTCACTGTAACACTCTCTGATATATCCCACAGCGCTCACTATAACACTCTCTGATATATGCCACACCCCTCACTGTAACACTCTCTGATATATGCCAAACCCCTCACTGTAACACTCTCTGATATACCCCACACCCCTCACTGTAACACTCTCTGATATACCCCATGCCCCTCACTGTAACAGTCTCTGATACACCCCACAACCCCTCACTGTTACACTCTCTGAAATTACCCCACACCCCTCACTCTAACACTCTCTGATATACCCCACACCCCTTACTGTAACTCTGATATACCCCACACCCCTCAATGTAACACTCACTGATATACCCCACACCCCTCACTGTAAATCTGATATACCCCACATCCCTCATAGCAACACTTTCAGATATACCCCACGCCCCTCACTGAAAATCTGATATACCCCACATTAATCAATGTAAGACTCTCTGATATACACCACACTCCTCACTGCAACACTTTCTGTTAAACCCCACACACCTCATTATGACATTCGGATATACCCCACATCCTTCACTGTAACTCTCTCTGATATACCCCATAACTATGACTGTTACACTCTCAGAAATAACCCCACACTCCTCACTGTAACCCGCTCTGTTATACCCCACAATCCTCACTGTAACACGCTCTGACATACCCCACACTCCTCACTGTAACACTCTCTGATATACCCCAAACCCCTCTCTGTAACACTCTCTGATATACTCCACACCCCTCACTGCAACACTCTCTGATATACCCCACACCACTCACTGTAACACTCTCTGATATATCTCACACCCCTCACTGTAAAACTCTCTGATATACTCCACGCCCCTCACTGCAACTCTCTGATATACCCCACACCCTTCACTGTAACACTCTCTGATATATTCCACACACCTCACTGTAACACTCTTTGATTTACCCCGCACCCCTCACTGTTAAACTCTCTGATATACCCCACACCCCTCACTGCAAGTCTGATATACCCCACAACACTCACTTTAAGACTCTCTGATATAACCCACACCCCTCACTGTAATACTCTCTGATATACCCCACACCCCTCACTGCAAGTCTGATATACCCCACAACACTCACTTTAAGACTCTCTGATATACCCGACATTCCACACTGCAACACTCTCTGTTAAACCCCATACACCTCACTGTGACATGGATACACACCACACCCCTCACTGTAACACTCTCTGATATACACCACACACCACACTGTAAGACTCTCTGATATACCCCACCCCCTTCACGGTAACACTCTCTGATATACCCCACATCTCTCACTGTAACACTGATATACCCAACACCTCTCACTGTAACACACTCTGATATACCCCACACCCCTCACTGTAACACTTTCTGATATACCCCAAACCCCTCAATGTAACACTCTATGATATACCCCGAACCCCTCACTGTAACACTCTCTGATATACTCCACACCCCTCACTGTAACACTCTCTGATATACCCCACACCCATCACTGTAACACTCTCAGATATACCCCACACCCCTCACAATAATACTCTCTGATATACCCCGCAACCCACACTGTAACACTGTCAGATATACACCACACCCCTCACTGTAACACTCTCTGATATATCTCACATACCTCACTGTAACACTTTCTGATAGACCCCACCCCCCTCATTGTAAATCTGATATACCCCACACCCCTCACTGCAACACTCTCCGATATACCGCACACCACTCACTGTAACACTCTCTGAGATATCCCACACCCATTACTGTAACACACTCTGATATACCCCTCACCCCTCACTATAACACTCTCTGATATACCCCACACCCCTCACTGTAACTCTCTCTGATATACCACAAACCGCTTACTGTAACACTCTCTGATATACGCCACACCCCTCACTGTAACACCCTCTGATATACGCCACACCCCTCACTGTAACACTCCCTGAAATTACCCCACATCCCTCACTGTAACACTCTCTGATATACCCCACACCCCTCACTGTAACACTCTCTGATATATCCCACACACCTTACTGTAACTCTTATATACCCCACACCCCTCAATGTAACACTCTCTGATATACACCTCAACCCCCACTGTTATACTATCTGAAATTACCCCACACCCCTCAATGTAACACTCTCTGATATACACCTCAACCCCCACTGTTATACTATCTGAAATTACCCCACACCCCTCACTGTAACACTCTCTGATATACCCCACACCCCTCACTGTAAATCTGATATACCCCACATCCCTCATAGTAACACTTTCTGATATACCCCACACCCTTTACTGAAAATCTGATATACCCCACATTACTCACTGTAACACTCTCTGATATACCCCACACTCCTCACTGCAACACTTTCTGTTAATCCGCCACACCTCATTGTGACACTCGGATATACCCCACATACTTCACTGTAACTCTCTCTGATATACCCCACAACCCTCACTGTTACACTCTCTGAAATTAGCCCACACCCCTCACTGTAACACTTGCAGTTATACCCCACACCCCTCAGTGTAATACGCTCTGATATACCCCACACCCTCACTGTAACACGCTCTGATATACCCCACACCACTCACTATAACACACTCTGATATATCCCACAACTCTCACTGTTACACTCTCTGAAATTACCCCACACCCCACACTTAACACTCTCTGATATACCCCACACGCCTCAATGTAACACTCACTGATATACCCAACACCCCTCACTGTAAATCTGATATACCCCACATCCCTCATCGTAACACTTTCTGATATACCCCACACCCCTCACTGAAAATCGGATATACCCCACATTAATCACTGCAACACTTTCTGTTAAACCCCACACACCTCATTGTGACATTCGGATATACCCCACATCCTTCACTGTAACTCTCTCTGATATACCCCACAACCCTCACTGTTACACTCTCTGAAATTACCCCACACACCTCACTGTAACACGTTCTGAAATATCCCACACCCCTCACTGTAACACACTCGGATATACCCCACATCCCTCACTGTAACACTCTCTTATATACCCAACACCCCTGACTGTAACACTCTCTGATATACCCCACACCCCTTACCGTAACACTCTCTGTTATACCCCACCCCCCTCACTGTAACACTCTCTTAAACACCCCACATTCCTCAATGTAACACTCTCTGATATACCCCACACCCCTCACTGTAACACTCTCTGATATATCCCACAACCCTCACTGTAACACTCTCTGATATACCCCACACCCTTCACTGTAACACTTCGTGATATACCCCACACCGCTCACTCTAACACTCTGATATACACCACACCCCTCACTGTAACACTCTCTGCTATAACCCACACCGCTCACTGTAACACTCTCTGATATACCCCACACGCCTCACTATAACACTCTCTGATATACCCCACACCCCTCACTGTAACACTCTCGGATATACCCCACACTACTCACTGTAACACTCTCTGATATACCCCACACCCCCCACTGTAACACTCTCTGCTATAACCAACACCGCTCACTGTAACACTCTCTGATATACCCCACAAGCCTCACTATAACACTCTCTGATATACCCCACACCCCTCACTATAACACTCTCTGATATACCCCACGCCCCTCACTGTTACACTCTCTGAATTTACCCCACACCCCTCACTGTAACCCTGATATAACCCACACCCATCACTGTAATACTCTCTGATATACCCCACACCCCTCATTGTAACACTCTCTGATATACCCCACACTACTCACTGCAACACTCTCTGTTGAACCCCATACAACTCACTGTAACAATCTCTGATATACCCCACACCCCTCACTGTAACACTCTCTGATATAACACACACTCCTCACTGTTACACTCTCATATATATCAAACACCCCTCACTTTAAATCAGATATAACCCACACCCCTCACTGTAAACCTGACATGCCAAACATCACTCTCTGTAAGACTCTCTGATATACCCCACACCACTCACTGTAACAATCTCTGATATATCCCACAACCCTCACTGTAACACTCTCTGATATATCCCACACCCCTCACTGTAACACTCTCTGATTTACTCCACATCCCTCACTGTAACACTCTCTGATATACCCCACACCCCTAACTGTAACTCCACACCCCTCACTGTAACACTCTCGGATATATCCCACACCCCTCACTGTAACACTCTCTGATATACACCACACCCCTCAATGTAACACTCTCTGATATACCCCACACCCTTCACTGTAACACTCACTGATATAACCCACACTCCTCATTGTAACACTCTCTGATATACCCCACACCCCTCACTGTAACACTCTCTGATATACCCCACACCCCTCACTGTAACACCCTCTGATATACCCAACACCACTCACTGTAACACTCTCTGATATACCCCACACCCCTCACTGTAACACTCTCTGATATACCCCACACCCCTCACTGTAACACCCTCTGATATACCCAACACCACTCACTGTAACACTCTGTGATTTATCCCACACCCTCCACTGTAAGTCTGATATACCACAAATCATTCACTGTAACACGCTTTGATACACCCTACACCACTCGCTGTAACACTCTCTGACTGAAACCACACCCTTCACTGTAACACTCACTGATATAACCCACACTCCTCACTGAAACACTCTCTGACAAACCCCACACCCCTCACTGTAACACTCACTGATATACCCCACACCCCTCACTGTAACACCCTCTGATATACCCAACACCACTCACTGTAACACTCTCTGATATACCCCACACCCCTCACTGTAACACTCTCTGATATACCCCACACCCCTCACTGTAACACCCTCTGATATACCCCACACCCCTCACTGTAACACTCACTGATATACCCCACACCCCTCACTGTAACACTCTCTGATATACCCCACACCCCTTACTGTAACACACTCTAATATACCCCACACCCCTCACTGTAACACTGTCTGATATAGACCACACCCTCACTTTAAATTAGATATACCCCACACCCCTCACTGTAACACTCTCTGATATATCCCACACCCCTCACTGTAACACTCTCTGATATATCCCACACCCCTCACTGTAACACTCTCTGATTTACTCCACATCCCTCACTGTAATACTCTCTGATATACCCCACACCCCTCACTGTAACACTCTCCGGTATACTCCACACCCCTCACTGTAACACTCTCGGATATATCCCACACCCCTCACTATAACACTCTCTGAAATATCCCACACCCCTCACTGTAACACTCTCTGATATACACCACACCCCTCAATGTAACACTCTCTGATATACTCCACACACTTCACTGTAACACTCACTGATATAACCCACACTCCTCATTGTAACACTCTCTGAAATTACCCCACACCCCTCACGGTAACACTCCCTGATATACCCCACACTCCTCACTGTAACACTCTGCGATATTACCCACACCACTTACTGTAACTCTGATATACCCCACACCTCTCACTGTAACACTCTCTGATATACCCACATCATCACTGTAACTCTGATATACCCCACACCCCTCACTGTAACACTCTGTTTTATACCCCACACCCCTCACTGTAACACTCTCTGATATACCTCACACTCTTCACTGTAACACACTCTGATACACCCCACACCCCTCACTGTAACACACTCTGATATTACGCATACCTCCCACTGTAAATCTGATATACCCCACAACCCTCACTGTAACAATTTCTGATATACCCCACACCCTTCACTGTAACACACTCTGATATACCCCAAACCCCTCATTGTAACATTTTCTGATATAGCCCACACACCTTACTGTAACTCTGATATACCCCACACCCCTCAATGTAACACTCTCTGATATACCTCACACCCCTCACTGTAACACTCTCTGATATACACAACGACCCTCACTGTAACACTGATATACCCCACCCCCCTCACTGTTACAAGCTCTGATATACCCCACACCACTCACTGTACAAACTCTCTGATATACCCTACACACCTCACTGTATCATTCTCAGATATACCCCACACCCCTCACTGTAACACTCTCTGATATACCCCACACACCTCACTGTATCACTCTCTGAAATACCCCACACCCCTCAATGTAACACTCTCTGATATATCCCACACCCCTCACTGTAACACTCTCTGATATATCCCACACCTCTCAACGTAACACTCTCTGATATACCCCACACCCTTCACTGTAACACTCTCTGCCATAACCCACACCGCTCACTGTAACACTCTCTGATATACCCCACACTCCTCACAATAACACGCTCTCATATATCCCACACCCCTCACTGTAACACTCTCTGATATACCCCCCACCCCTCACTGTAACACTCTCTGATATACCCCACACCCCTCACTTTAACACTCTCTGATATACCCCACACACTTCACTGTAACACTCACTGATATACCACACACCGCTCACTGTAACACTCTCTGATATACCCCACACCCCTCACTGTAACACTCTCTGATATACCCCACACACCACACTGTAACTCTGATATACCCCACACCCCTCACTGTAACACACTCTGATATACCCCACACCCCTCTCTGTAAATCAGATATACCACACATCACTCACTGTAAGACTCTCTGATATACCCCAGACCCCTGTCTGAAACTCTTTCTGTTCAACCCCACAAACCTCATTGTGACACTCGGATATACCCCACACACTTCACTGTAACACTCTCTGATATTCTTCACACCCTTCACTGTAACACTCTCTGATATACCCCACACCCCTCACTGTAACACGCTCTGATATACCCAACACGACTTACTGTAAATCTGATATATCCCACACCCCTCACTGGAACCTGGATACACCCCACACCCCTCACTGTAACACTCTCCGATATACCCCCCACCCCTCACTGTAAAACTCTCTGATATACCCCACACCCCTCAATGTAACTCTCTCTGATATCCCCCACACCCCTCACTGTAACACCCTCTGATATATCCCACACTCCTCACTGCAACACTCTCTGTTAAACCCCACACCCCTCACTGTAACACTGTCTGATATACCCCACACCCCTCACTGTAACATTGATATACCCCACACCCCTCACTGTAAAACTCTCCGATATACCCCACACCCCTCACTGTAACACTCTCTGATATACCCCACACCCCTCACTGTAACACTCTCTGATATACCTCACACCCCTCACTGTAACACTCTCTGATATACCCCACACCCCTCACTGTAACACTCTCTGATATACCCCACACCGCTCACTGTAACACTCTCTGACATACCCCACATCCCTCACTGTAACACTCTCCGATATACCCCACACCACTCACTGTAACACTCTCTGATATACCCCACATCCCTCACTGTAACACTCTCCGATATACCCCACACCACTCACTGTAACACTCTCTGATATACCCCACACCCCTCACTGTAACACTCTCTGATATACCCCACAACCCTCACTGTAACACTCTCTGATATACCCACATCATCACTGTAACTCTGATATACCCCACACCCCTCACTGTAACACTCTGTGATATACCCCACACCCCTCACTGTAACACTCTCTGATATACCTCACACTCTTCACTGTAACACACTCTGATACACCCCACACCCCTCACTGTAACACACTCTGATATTACCCATACCTCCCACTGTAAATCTGATATACCCCACAACCCTCACTGTAACACTTTCTGATATACCCCACACCCTTCACTGTAACACACTCTGATATACCCCAAACCCCTCATTGTAACATTTTCTGATATAGCCCACACACCTTACTGTAACTCTGATATACCCCACACCCCTCAATGTAACACTCTCTGATATACCCCACACCCCTCACTGTAACACTCTCTGATATACACAACGACCCTCACTGTAACACTGATATACCCCACACCCCTCACTGTAACACTCTCTGATATACCCCACACCACTCACTGTACAAACTCTCTGATATACCCTACACACCTCACTGTATCATTCTCAGATATACCCCACACCCCTCACTGTAACACTCTCTGATATACCCCACACACTTCACTGTATCACTCTCTGAAATACCCCACACCCCTCAATGTAACACTCTCTGATATATCCCACACCTCTCAACGTAACACTCTCTGATATACCCCACACCCATCACTGTAACACTCTCTGATATACCCCACACTCCTCACAATAACACGCTCTCATATATCCCACACCCCACACTGTAACACTCTCTGATATACCCCCCACCCCTCACTGTAACACTCTCTGATATACCCCACACCCCTCTCTGTAACACTCTCTGATATACCCCACACACTTCACTGTAACACTCACTGATATACCACACACCGCTCACTGTAACACTCTCTGATATACCCCACACCCCTCACTGTAACACTCTCTGATATACCCCACACACCACACTGTAACTCTGATATACCCCACGCCCCTCACTGTAACACACTCTGATATACCCCACACCCCACACTGTAACTCTGATATATCCCACACCCCTCACTGTAAATCAGATATACCACACATCACTCACTGTAAGACTCTCTGATATACCCCAGACCCCTGTCTGAAACTCTTTCTGTTCAACCCCACAAACCTCATTGTGACACTCGGATATACCCCACACCCTTCACTGTAACACTCTCTGATATTCCTCACACCCTTCACTGCAACACTCTCTGATATACCCCACACCCTTCACTGTAACACGCTCTGATATATCCAACACGACTTACTGTAAATCTGATATATCCCACACCCCTCACTGGAACCTGGATACACCCCACACCCCTCACTGTAACACTCTCCGATATACCCCCCACCCCTCACTGTAAAACTCTCTGATATACCCCACACCCCTCAATGTAACTCTCTCTGATATACCCAATACCACTTACAGTAACACTCTCTGATATACCCCACGCCCTTCACTGTAACACACTCTGTTATACCTTACACCCCTCACTGTAACACTCTCTGATATACCCCACACCCTCCGCTGTAAGTCTGATATACAACAAACCACTCACTGCAACACTCTCTGTTAAACGCCACACCCCTCACTGTAACACTCTCTGATATACCCCACGCCCCTCAGTGCAATACTTTCTGATATGCCCCACACAACTCACTGTAAGTCTGATATACCCCACATCACTCATTGTAAGGCTCTCTGTTAAACCCCACACACCTCACTGTAACACTCTCTGATATACCCCACAACCCTCAATGTTACACTCTCTGATATACCCCACACCCCTCATTGTAACTCTCTCTGATATACCACACAACCCTGACTGTTACACTCTCTGAAATTACCCCAACCCTTCAATGTAACATTCTCTGTTATATCCCACACCCCTCACTGTACCACGCTCTGATATATCCCACACGCCTCACTGTAACACTCTCTGATATACACCACACACCTCACTGTAACACTCTCTGATATACCCCACACCCCTCACTGCAACACTCTCTGTTGAACCCAATACCCCTCACTGTAACACTCTCTGATGCACCCCACACCCCTCACTGTAACAACCTCTGATATACCCCACACCCCTCACTGTAACACTCTCTGATACAACCCACACCGCTCACTGTAACACTCTCTGATATACCCAACACCACTTACTGCAAATCTGATATACCCCATACCCCTCACTTTAACACTCTCTTAAATACCCTAGACCCCTCACTGTAACACTCTCTGATATAACCCACGCCCTCCACTGTAAGTCTGATATACAACAAATCACTCACTGTAAGACTCTCTGATATAACCCACAATCCTCACTGCCATACTTTCTGATATGCCCCACACCCCTCACTGTATGTCTGATATACCCCACATAACTCATTGTAAGGCTCTCTGAAATACCCCACACTCCTCACTGCTACACTCTCTGATATACCCCACACCCCTCACTGTAACACTCTCTGATATACCCCACACCCCTCACTGTAACACTCTCTGATATACCCCACACCACTCACTGTAACACTCTCTGATATACCCCACACCACTCACTGTACCAATCTCTGATTTACCATACCCCCCTCACTGTAACACTGTCTGATATGCCCACACCGCTCACTGTAACACTCTCTGAAATACCCCACAACCCTCAATGTTGCACTCTCTGATATACCCCACACCTCTCACTGTAACTCTCTCTGATATACCACACAACCCTGACTGTTACACTCTCTGAAATTACCCCAACCCCTCAATGTAACACTCTCTGTTATACCCCCACCCCTCACTTTAACACGCTCTGATATATCCCACACCCCTCACTGTACCACGCTCTGATATACACCACACCCCTCACTGTAACACTCTTTGATATACCCCACACTCCTCACTGCAACACTCTCTGTTGAACCCAATACCCCTCACTGTAACACGCTCTGATATACCCCACACCGCTCACTGTAACAATCTCTGATATACCCCACACCCCTCACTGTAACACTCTCTGATATATCCCACACAACACATGGTAACACTATCTGATATACCCCACACCACTCAGAGTAACACTCTGTGATATACCCCACACCCCTCTCTGCAACACTCATTGATGTAACCCACACCCTTCACTGTAACACTCTGTGATATAGCACACACCCCACACTGTAACACTCTCTGATATACCCCACACCCCTCACTGTAACACTCTCTGATATACCCCACACACCACACTGTAACTCTGATATACCCCACACCCCTCACTGTAACACACTCTGATATACCCCACACCCCACACTGTAGCTCTGATATATCCCACACCCCTCACTGTAAATCAGATATACCACACATCACTCACTGTAAGACTCTCTGATATACCCCAGACCCCTGTCTGAAACTCTTTCTGTTCAACACCACAAACCTCATTGTGACACTCGGATATACCCCACACCCTTCACTGTAACACTCTCTGATATTCTTCACACCCTTCACTGCAACACTCTCTGATATACCCCACACCCCTCACTGTAACACGCTCTGATATACCCAACACGACTTACTGTAAATCTGATATATCCCACACCCCTCACTGGAACCTGGATACACCCCACACCCCTCACTGTAACACTCTCCGATATACCCCCCACCCCTCACTGTAAAACTCTCTGGTATACCCCACACCCCTCAATGTAACTCTCTCTGATATACCCCACACCCCTCACTGTAACACCCTCTGATATACCCCACACTCCTCACTGCAACACTCTTTGATATGCCCACATCCCTCACTGTAAAACTCTCCGATATACCCCACACCCCTCACTGTAACACTCTCTGATATACCCCACACCCCTCACTGTAACACTCTTTGATATGCCCACATCCCTCACTGTAAAACTCTCCGATATACCCCACACCCCTCACTGTAACACTCTCTGATATACCCCACACCCCTCACTGTAACACTCTCTGATATACCCCACACCGCTCACTGTAACACTCTCTGATATACCCCACATCCCTCACTGTAACACTGTCCGATATACCCCACACCACTCACTGTAACACTCTCTGATATACCCCACACCACTCACTGCAACACTCTCTGATATACCCCACACCCCTCACTGTAACACTCTCTGATATACCCCACAACCCTCACTGTAACACTCTCTGATATACCCACATCATCACTGTAACTCTGATATACCCCACACCGCTCACTGTAACACTCTGTGATATACCCCACACCCCTCACTGTAACACTCTCTGATATACCTCACACTCTTCACTGTAACACACTCTGATACACCCCACACCCCTCACTGTAACACACTCTGATATTACCCATACATCCCACTGTAAATCTGATATTCCCCACAACCCTCACTGTAACACTTTCTGATATACCCCACACCCTTCACTGTAACACACTCTGATATACCCCAAACCCCTCATTGTAACATTTTCTGATATAGCCCACACACCTTACTGTAACTCTGATATACCCCACACCCCTCAATGTAACACTCTCTGATATACCCCACACCCCTCACTGTAACACTCTCTGATATACACAACGACCCTCACTGTAACACTGATATACCCCACACCCCTCAATGTAACACTCTCTGATATACCCCACACCACTCACTGTACAAACTCTCTGATATACCCTACACACCTCACTGTATCATTCTCAGATATACCCCACACCCCTCACTGTAACACTCTCTGATATACCCCACACACCTCACTGTATCACTCTCTGAAATACCCCAAACCCCTCAATGTAACACTCTCTGATATATCCCACACCCCTCACTGTAACACTCTCTGATATATCCCACACCTCTCAACGTAACACTCTCTGATATACCCCACACCCTTCACTGTAACACTCTCTGCCATAACCCACACCGCTCACTGTAACACTCTCTGATTTACCCCACACTCCTCACAATAACACGCTCTCATATATCCCACACCCCACACTGTAACACTCTCTGATATACCCCCCACCCCTCACTGTAACACTCTCTGATATACCCCACACCCCTCTCTGTAACACTCTCTGATATACCCCACACACTTCACTGTAACACTCACTGATATACCACACACCGCTCACTGTAACACTCTCTGATATACCCCACACCCCTCACTGTAACACTCTCTGATATACCCCACACACCACACTGTAACTCTGATATACCCCACACCCCTCACTGTAACACACTCTGATATACCCCACACCCCACACTGTAGCTCTGATATATCCCACACCCCTCACTGTAAATCAGATATACCACACATCACTCACTGTAAGACTCTCTGATATACCCCAGACCCCTGTCTGAAACTCTTTCTGTTCAACCCCACAAACCTCATTGTGACACTCGGATATACCCCACACCCTTCACTGTAACACTCTCTGATATTCCTCACACCCTTCACTGCAACACTCTCTGATATACCCCACACCCTTCACTGTAACACGCTCTGATATATCCAACACGACTTACTGTAAATCTGATATATCCCACACCCCTCACTGGAACCTGGATACACCCCACACCCCTCACTGTAACACTCTCCGATATACCCCCCACCCCTCACTGTAAAACTCTCTGATATACCCCACACCCCTCAATGTAACTCTCTCTGATATACCCAATACCACTTACAGTAACACTCTCTGATATACCCCACGCCCTTCACTGTAACACACTCTGTTATACCTTACACCCCTCACTGTAACACTCTCTGATATACCCCACACCCTCCGCTGTAAGTCTGATATACAACAAACCACTCACTGCAACACTCTCTGTTAAACGCCACACCCCTCACTGTACCACTCTCTGATATACCCCACGCCCCTCAGTGCAATACTTTCTGATATGCCCCACACAACTCACTGTAAGTCTGATATACCCCACATCACTCATTGTAAGGCTCTCTGTTAAACCCCACACACCTCACTGTAACACTCTCTGATATACCCCACAACCCTCAATGTTACACTCTCTGATATACCCCACACCCCTCATTGTAACTCTCTCTGATATACCACACAACCCTGACTGTTACACTCTCTGAAATTACCCCAACCCTTCAATGTAACATTCTCTGTTATATCCCACACCCCTCACTGTACCACGCTCTGATATATCCCACACGCCTCACTGTAACACTCTCTGATATACACCACACACCTCACTGTAACACTCTCTGATATACCCCACACCCCTCACTGCAACACTCTCTGTTGAACCCAATACCCCTCACTGTAACACTCTCTGATGCACCCCACACCCCTCACTGTAACAACCTCTGATATACCCCACACCCCTCACTGTAACACTCTCTGATACAACCCACACCGCTCACTGTAACACTCTCTGATATACCCAACACCACTTACTGCAAATCTGATATACCCCATACCCCTCACTTTAACACTCTCTTAAATACCCTAGACCCCTCACTGTAACACTCTCTGATATAACCCACGCCCTCCACTGTAAGTCTGATATACAACAAATCACTCACTGTAAGACTCTCTGATATAACCCACAATCCTCACTGCCATACTTTCTGATATGCCCCACACCCCTCACTGTATGTCTGATATACCCCACATAACTCATTGTAAGGCTCTCTGAAATACCCCACACTCCTCACTGCTACACTCTCTGATATACCCCACACCCCTCACTGTAACACTCTCTGATATACCCCACACCCCTCACTGTAACACTCTCTGATATACCCCACACCACTCACTGTAACTATCTCTGATTTACCATACCCCCCTCACTGTAACACTGTCTGATATGCCCACACCGCTCACTGTAACACTCTCTGAAATACCCCACAACCCTCAATGTTGCACTCTCTGATATACCCCACACCTCTCACTGTAACTCTCTCTGATATACCACACAACCCTGACTGTTACACTCTCTGAAATTACCCCAACCCCTCAATGTAACACTCTCTGTTATACCCCCACCCCTCACTTTAACACGCTCTGATATATCCCACACCCCTCACTGTACCACGCTCTGATATACACCACACCCCTCACTGTAACACTCTTTGATATACCCCACACTCCTCACTGCAACACTCTCTGTTGAACCCAATACCCCTCACTGTAACACGCTCTGATATACCCCACACCGCTCACTGTAACAATCTCTGATATACCCCACACCCCTCACTGTAACACTCTCTGATATATCCCACACAACACATGGTAACACTATCTGATATACCCCACACCACTCAGAGTAACACTCTGTGATATACCCCACACCCCTCTCTGTAACACTCATTGATGTAACCCACACCCTTCACTGTAACACTCTGTGATATAGCACACACCCCACACTGTAACACTCTCTGATATACCTCACACGCCTCACTGTAACACTCTCTGATATACCCCACATCCCTCACTGTAACACTGTTATACCCCACAAACCTCACTGTAACACTCTCTGATGTACCCCACACCCCTCACTGTAACACTCTCGGATATACCCCACATCCCTCACTATAACACTCTCTGATATACCCCACACCCCTCACTGTAACACTCTCTGATATACCCCACACCCCTCACTGTAACATTCTGTGATATACCCCACACCCCTCACTGTAACACTCTCTGATATACCCCACACCCCTCACTGTAACACTCTCTGATATACCCCACACCCCTCACTGTAACACTCTCTGATATAACCCACACCACTTACTGTAATTCTGATATACCCCATACCCCTCACTGTATCACTCTCTGATATACCCCACACATTCCACTGTAACACTCTCTGATATACCCCACACCCCTCACTGTAACACTCTCTGATATAACCCACACCACTTACTGTAAATCTGATATACCCCACACCCCTCACTGTAACACTCTCTGATATAACCCACATCACTTACTGTAAATCTGATATACCCCATACCCCTCACTGTAACACTCTCTGATATACCCCACGCCCCTCACTGCAATACTTTCTGATATGCCCCACACCCCTCACTGTAAGTCTGATATACCCCACATCACTCATTGTAAGACTCTCTGAAATACCCCACACTCCTCACTGTAACACTTTCTGATATACCCCACAACCCTCAAAAATACACTCTCTGATATACCCCACACCCCTCACTGTAACTCTCTCTGATATACCAGACAACCCTGACTGTTACACTCTAAGAAATTACCCCAACCCCACAATGTAACATTTTCTGTTATACCCCCACCCCTCACTTTAACACGCTCTGATATATCCCACACCCCTCACTGTAACACTCTCTGATATACACCACACCCCTCACTGTAATACTCTCTGATATACCCCACACCCCTCACTGTAACACGCTCTGATATACCCCACACCCCTCACTGTAACACTCTCTGATATACCCTACACCCCTCACTTTAACACTCTCTGATATACCCCACACCCCTCACTGTAACACTCTCTGATATACCGCACACCCCTCACTGTAACACTCTCTGATATACCCCACACCCCTCAATGTAACACTCTCTGATATACCCCACACCCCTCACTGTAACACTCTCTAATATACCGCACACCCCTCACTGTAACCCTCTCTGATATATCCCACACCCTCCACTCTAAGTCTGATATAGCACAAATCACTCACTGTAAGACTTTCTGATATACCCCACCCTCCGCAGCGCAACACTCTCTGTTAAATACCAAATGCCTTACTGTGATATGGATACACCTCACACCCCTCACCGTAACACTGATAAACCGTACACCGCTCACTGTAACCTGAATACACCCCACACCCCTCATTTTAACACTCTCTAATACACCCCACATCCTTCACTGTAACACTTTCTGTTATACCCCACATCCCTCACAGTAACACTCTCTGATATACACCACACCCCTCACTGTAACACTCTCTGATATACCCACGCCCCTCACTGTAACACTCTCTGGTATACCACACACCACTCACTGTAACACTCTCTGATATACCCCACACCCTCACTGTAACACTCTCTGATATACCCCACACCCATCACTGTAACACTCTCTGATATACCCCATACCCCTCACTGTAACACTCTCTGATATACCCCACAACCATAACTGTTACACTCTCTGAAATTACCCACACCCCTCACTGTAACACTCTCTGATATACCCCACGCCCATCACTGTAACACTGTCTGAAATTATCCACACCCCTCACTGTAACACTCTCTGATATATCCCACAACCCTCACTGTAACACTCTCTGAAATTATCCACACCCCTCACTGTAACACTCTCTGATATACCCCAAGCACTTCACTGTAACACTCTCTGATATACCCCACACCCCTCACTGTAAAACTCTCTGAAATTACCCACAACCCTCACTGTAACACTCTCTGATATACCCCACACCCCTCACTGTGATACTCTCAGATATACACCACATCCCTAACAGTTACTCTCTCTGATATACCCCACACCCCTCACTGTAACACTCCCTGATATCCCCTACACCCCTCAATGTAACACTATCTGATATACCCCAGATCCCTCACGGTAACACTCTCTGATATACCCCACAGCCCTCACTGTAACACTCTCTGATATACCCACAACCCTCACTGTAACACTCTCTGAAATTACCCCACACCCCTCGATGTAACACTCTTTGATATACCCCACACCCCTCACTGTAAAACTCTCAGATATATCCCCCACACCCCTTACTGTAACTCTGATATACCACAAACACTTCACTGTAACACTCCCTGATATACCCCACTGTAACAATCTCTGATATTCCCCACACCCCTCACTGTTACACTCTCTGATAAACCCTACACCCCTCAATGTAACACTATCTGATATACCCCACATCCCTCACGGTAACACTCTCTGATATACCTCACTGCCCTCACTGTAACACTCGCTGATATACCACACACCCCTCACTATAACACTCTCTGATATACCCCACACGCCTCACTGTGACACTATGTTATATCCCACACCCCTCATTGTAACGCCCTCTGATATACCCCACACCCCTCATTGTAACGCCCTCTGATATTCCCCACACCACTCACTGTAACTCTCTCTGAAATTACCCCACACCCCTCACTGTAACACTCTCTGATATACCCCACACCCCTCACTGTAACACTCTCTGATATACCCCACACCCCTCACTGTAACAATCCCTGATATACCCCACGCCCCTCACTGTAAAACTCTCTGATATACCCCACACCCCTCACTGTAACACTCTCTGATATACCCCACACCCCTCACTGTAAAACTCTCTGATATACCCCACACCCCTCACTGTAAAACTCTCTGATATACCGCACACCCCTCACTGTAACACTCTCTGATATTCCCCACACCCCTCACTGTAACTCTCTCTGAAATTACCCCACACCCATCACTGTAACACTCTCTGAAATACCCCACACCACTCACAGTAACACTCTCTGATATACCCCACCCAAATCACTGTAACACTCTCTGATATACCCCACCCAAATCACTGTAACACTTTCTGATATAGCCCACACCCCTCACTGTAACACTCTCTGATATACCCCACACCCTCACTGTAACACTCTCTGATATACCCCACACCCATCACTGTAACACTCTCTGATATACCCCATACCCCTCACTGTAACACTCTCTGATATACCCCACAACCATAACTGTTACACTCTCTGAAATTACCCACACCCCTCACTGTAACACTCTCTGATATACCCCACACCCCTCACTGTAACACTCTCTGATATACCCCACACCCCTCACTGTAACACTCTCTGATATACCCCACACCCCTCACTGTAACACTCTCTGATATACCCCACACCCCTCACTGTAACACTCTCTGATATACCCCACACCCCTCACTGTAACACTCTCTGATATACCCCACACCCCTCACTGTAACACTCTCTGATATACCCCACACCCCTCACTGTAACACTCTCTGATATACCCCACGCCCATCACTGTAACACTGTCTGAAATTATCCACACCCCTCACTGTAACACTCTCTGATATATCCCACAACCCTCACTGTAACACTCTCTGAAATTACCCACACCCCTCACTGTAACACTCTCTGATATACCCCAAGCACTTCACTGTAACACTCTCTGATATACCCCACACCCCTCACTGTAAAACTCTCTGAAATTACCCACAACCCTCACTGTAACACTCTCTGATATATCCCACACCGCTCACAGTAACAGTCTCTGAAATACCCCACACCCCTCACTGTGATACTCTCAGATATACACCACATCCCTAACAGTTACTCTCTCTGATATACCCCACACCCCTCACTGTAACACTCCCTGATATCCCCTACACCCCTCAATGTAACACTATCTGATATACCCCAGATCCCTCACGGTAACACTCTCTGATATACCCCACAGCCCTCACTGTAACACTCTCTGATATACCCACAACCCTCACTGTAACACTCTCTGAAATTACCCCACACCCCTCGATGTAACACTCTTTGATATACCCCACACCCCTCACTGTAAAACTCTCAGATATATCCCCCACACCCCTTACTGTAACTCTGATATACCACAAACACTTCACTGTAACACTCCCTGATATACCCCACTGTAACAATCTCTGATATTCCCCACACCCCTCACTGTTACACTCTCTGATAAACCCTACACCCCTCAATGTAACACTATCTGATATACCCCACATCCCTCACGGTAACACTCTCTGATATACCTCACTGCCCTCACTGTAACACTCGCTGATATACCACACACCCCTCACTATAACACTCTCTGATATACCCCACACGCCTCACTGTGACACTCTATGTTATATCCCACACCCCTCATTGTAACGCCCTCTGATATACCCCACACTCCTCATTGTAACGCCCTCTGATATTCCCCACACCACTCACTGTAACTCTCTCTGAAATTACCCCACACCCCTCACTGTAACACTCTCTGATATACCCCACACCCTTCACTGTAACACTCTCTGATATACCCCACACCCCTCACTGTAACAATCCCTGATATACCCCACGCCCCTCACTGTAAAACTCTCTGATATACCCCACACCCCTCACTGTAACACTCTCTGATATACCCCACACCCCTCACTGTAAAACTCTCTGATATACCCCACACCCCTCACTGTAAAACTCTCTGATATACCGCACACCCCTCACTGTAACACTCTCTGATATTCCCCACACCCCTCACTGTAACTCTCTCTGAAATTACCCCACACCCATCACTGTAACACTCTCTGAAATACCCCACACCACTCACAGTAACACTCTCTGATATACCCCACCCAAATCACTGTAACACTCTCTGATATACCCCACCCAAATCACTGTAACACTTTCTGATATAGCCCACACCCCTCACTGTAACACTCTCTGATATACCCCACACCCCTCACTGTAACACTCTCTGATATACCCCACACCCCTCACTGTAACACTCTCTGATATACCCCACACCCCTCACTGTAACATTCCCTGATATACCCCACCCAAATCACTGTAACACTCTCTGATATAACCAACACTCCTCACTGCAATAATTTCTGATATACCCCACACCCCTCACTGTAACACTCTCTGATATACCCCACCCAAATCACTGTAACACTCTCTGATATACCCCACACCCCTCACTGTAACAACCTCTGACATACCCCACACCACTTACTGTAAATCTGATATACCACATACCCCTCACTGTAACACTCTCTGATATTCCCAACACCACTTACTGCAAATCTGATATACCCCACACTCCTCACTGCAACACTTTCTGTTAAACCCCATACCCCTCACTGTAACACTCTCTGTTAAACCCCGCACACCTCACTGTAACAATCTCTGATATACCCCACACCCCTCTCTGTAACACTCTCTGATATACCCCGCACCCCTCACTGTAACAACCTCTGATATACCTCACACGCCTCACTGTAACAAATTCTGATATACCCCAAAGCCTTACTGTAAAACTCTCTGATATACCAGCCACCCCCCGCTGTAACACTTCCTGATAGACCCCACACCGCTCACCTTAACACTCTCTGATATACCCCACACCCCTCACTGGAACACTCTCTGATATATGCCCCAACCCTCACTGTAACACTCTCTGATATACCCCACACACTTCACTGTAACTCTCTCTGATATACCCCATACCCCTCACTGTAACAGCATCCGATATACCCCACACCCCTCACTGTAACACTCTCTGATATACCCGAAACCCCTCACTGTAACACTCTCTGATATATCGCATACCCCTCACTGTAACACCGTCCGATATACCCCACACCCCTCACTGTAACACTCTCTGAAATTACCCCACACCGCTCACTGCAACAGTCTCTGATATACTACACACCACTTACTGAATCCCTGATATAGCCCACAACCCTCAATGTAACACCATATGATATACACCACACCCCTAACTGTAACACTCCCTGATATACCCGACACTCCTCACTCTAACACAGTCTGATATACCGAAAACCCCTTACTGTAAATCTGATATACCCCACACCCCTCACTGTAACCCTCTCAGATATTCCCCACACCCCTCACTGTTAAACTCTATGATATACCACACACCCCTCACTGTAACACTCCCTGATATACCCCACACTCCTCACTGTAACCCTCTGTGATATACTCAACACCCTCACTGCATATCTGATATACCCCACACCGCTCACTGTAACACTCTCTGATACACCCCACATCCCTCACTGTAACACTCTCTGATATACCCCACACCCCTCACTGTAAGACTCTCTGATACACTCCACACCCCTCACTGTAACACTCTCTGATATACCCCATATCCCTCACTGTAACCCTCTCTGATATACCCCACAACCCTCACTGTAACACTCTCTGAAATTACCCCCCAACCCTCCCTGTAACAATTTGTGAAATACCCCACACCCCTTACTGTAACTCAGATATACCACACACCACTCACTGTAACACATTCTGATATACCCCAAACCACTCACTGTCAATCTGAAATACACCACAGCCCTCATTGTAACTCTTTCTGATATACCTGACACCCCTCACTGTAAATCTGTTATACCCCACACCCCTCACTGTAACACTCACTGATATACCCCACACCTCTCACTGTAACACTCTCTGATATACCCCACACCACTCACTGTAACACTCTCTGATATACCCCACACCCCTCACTGTAACACTCACTGATATACCCCACACCCCTCACTGTAACACTCTCTGATATACCCCACACCCCTCACTGTAACACTCACTGATATACCCCACACCCCTCACTGTAACACTCTCTGATATACCCCACACCCCTCACTGTAACACTCTCTGATATACCCCACACCCCTCATTGTAACACTCTCTGATATACCCCACACACCTCACTGTAACACTCTCTGATATACCCCACACACCTCACTGTAACACTCTCTGATACATACCACACCCCTCACTGTATCACTGTCTTTTATAACCCACACTACTTACTGTAACCCTGATATACCCCACACCACTCAATGTAACACTTTCTTATATACACAACACCCCTCATTATAACACTCGCTGATATACCCCACACGCCTCACTGTAACACTCTCTGATATAGCCCACACCCCTCACTTTAATACTCTATGTTACATCACACACCCCTCACTGTAACACTCTCTGATATACCCCACACCCCTCACTGTAACAATCTATGACATACCACATGTCCCTCACTGTAATAAAGATATACCCCACACCCCTCAATGTAACACTCTCTGATTTACTCCACATCGCTCAGGGTAAATCTCTATGATATATCCCACAGCCCTCACTGTAACACTTTCTGATATAACCCACACCCCTCACTGTAACACTCTATGATATACCCCACAACCCTCACTGTAACACTCTCTGATATACCCCACACCCTTCACTGTAACACTCTCTGATATATCCCACACCCCTCACTATAACACTCTCTGATATACCCCACACCCCTCACTGTAACACTCTCTGGTATACCCCACACCCCTCACTGTAACACTCTCTGATATACCCCACACCCTTCACTGTAACACTGTTATACCCCACAAACCTCACTGTAACACTCTCTGATATAACCCACACCCCTCACTGTAACACTCACTGATATACCCCACAAACCTCACTGTAATACTCCCTGATATACCCCACACCCCTCACTGTAACACTCTCTGATATACCCCACACCCCTCACTGTAACACTCTCTGATATACCCCACACCCCTCACTGTAACACTCTCTGATACATAACAAACCCCTCACTGTAACACTGTCCTATATAACCCACACTACTTACTGTAACCCTGATATACCCCACACCACTCAATGTAACACACTCTTATATAAACAACACCCTTCACTGTAACACTCTCTGATATACCCCACACCCCTCACTGTAGCACTCTCTGATATACCCCACACCCCTCACTGTAACACTCTCTGTTATACCCCACATCACTCAAGGTAAGACACTCTGATATACCCCACCTTCTGCACTGCCACACTCTCTGTTAAAGCCCATACGCCTCACTGTGACATGGATATACCCCACACCCCTCACTGTAACACTCTCTGATATACCCCACATCCCTCACTGTAATACTCTGAGATATACCCCACATCCCTCACTGTAACACTCTCTGATATACCACACATCACTCACTGTAACACTCTCCGATATACCCCAAACCCCCTCAATGTAACACTCTCTGATATAACCCACATCCCTCACTGTAACACTCTCTGATATACCCCACATCCCTCAGTGTAACACTCTCCGATATACCCCACACCGCCTCACTGTAACACTCTCTGATATACCCCACATCCATCACTGTAACACTCTATGATATAACCCACACCCCTCACTGTAACACTCTCTGATATACCCCACATCCCTCACTGTAACACTCTCCGATATAACCCACACCGCTCACTGTAACACTATCTGATATACACCATATTCCTCACTGTAACACTCTCCGATATACCCCACACCCCCTCACTGTAACACTCTCTGATTAAACCCACATCCCTCACTGTAACACTCTCTGATATACACCACAGCCCTCATTGTAACAGTCCCTGATATATCCCACACCCCTCACTGTAACACTATCTGATATACCCCACACACCTCACTGTAAAACTCTCTGATATACTCCACACCGCTTACTTTATCTCTGATATACCACACACCTCTCACTGTAACACTCTCTGATATACCCCACAGCCCTCACAGTAACACTCTCTGTTATACCCCACACGCATCAGTGTAAAACTCTCTGATATACCCCACACCCCTCAATGTAACACTCTCTGATATACCCCACACCCCTCACTGTAACACTCTCTGATACACCCCACACCACTCACTGTAACTCTCTCTGAAATTACCCACACCCCTCACTGTAACACTCTCTGATAAACCCCACACCCCTCACTGTAACACTCTCTGATATACACCACACCCCTCACTGTAAATATGTTATACCCCACACCCCTCACTGTAACACTCACTGATATACCCCACACCCCTCACTGTAACACTCTCTGATATAAACCACACCCCTCACTGTAACCTGGATACACCCCACACCCCTCACTGTAACACTCTCTAATATACCTCACGTCCCTCACTGTAACAGTGATATACCCCACACCCCTCGCTGTAACTCTCTCTGATATACCCCACACCTCTCACTGTAACACTCTCTGATATACCCCACGCCCCTCACTGTAACACTCTCTGATATAACCCACACCTCTCACTGTAACACTCTCTGATATACCCCACACACCTCACTGTAACACTCTCTGATAAACCAAACGCCCCTCACTATAACACTCTCTAATATACCCCACACCCCTCATTGTAACACTCTCTGATATACCCCACAACCATCACTGTAACACTCTCTGATATACCCCACACCCCTCACTGTGATATTCTCAGATATACACTACACCCCTAACAGTTACACTCCCTGATATACCCCACACTGCTCAATGTAACAATCTCTGATATACCGAACACCCCTTACTGTAAATCTGATATAGCCCACACCCCTCACTGTAACACTCTCTGATATACCCCACACCCCTCACTGTTATACTAAATGATATACCCCACACCACTCACTGTAACACTTGCTGATATACCCCACATCCCTCACGGTAACAGTCTCTGATATACCCCACACTCCTCAATGCAACACTATCTGATATACCCCACGTCCCTCACGGTAACACTCTCTGATATACCTCACAGCCCTCACTGTAACATTCTCTGATATACCTCACAACCCTCACTGTAACATTCTCTGATATACACCACACCCCTCACTGTAACACTCTCTGAAATTACGCCACACCCCTCGCTGTAACACTCTCTGATATACCCCACGGCCCTCACTTTAACACTCTCTGATATACCCCATACCGCTCACTGTAACACACTCTGAAATACCCCTCACCCCTCACTGTAACAATCTTTGATATACCGAACACACCTCACTGTAACACTCTCTGATATATCCCACACCCCTCACTGTAACACTCTCTGATATATCCCACACCCCTCACTGTAACACTCTATGATATATCTCACACCCCTCTCTGTAACGCCCTCTGATATACCCCACACACCTCACCGTAACAATCTCTGATATACCCAACACCCCTCACTGTAACACTCTCTGCTATTCCCCACATCCCTCAATGTAACACTCTCTGATATACCCCACACCCCTCACTGTAACACTCTCTGATATACGCCACACCCCTCACTGTCACACTCTCTGATATAATCCACAACCCTCACTGTAACAGTCTCTGATATACCTCACACCTCACACTGTAACACTCTCTGATATACCCCACACCGCTCCCTGTAACATTCTCTAATATACCCCACACCCCTCACTGTAACACTCTCTGCTATACCCCACACCCCTCACTGTAACACTCTCTGATATAGCCCATACCTCTCACTGTAACACTCTCTGATATACCTCACACCCCTCACTGTAACACTCTCTGATATACATCACACCGCTCACTGTAATACTCTCTAAAATACCCCACACCCCTCACTGTAACACTCTCTGATATACCCCACTCCCCTCACTGTAACACTCTCTGATATACCCGACACCCCTCACAGTTACACTCTCTGACATACCCCACAGCTCTCACTGTAGCACTTTCCAAAATTACCCCAGACCTCTCACTGTAACACTCTCTAATATACCCCACACCCCTCACAGTTACACTCTCTGATATACCCCACACGCCTCACTATAACACTCTCTGCTATACCCCACACACCTCACTATAACACTCTCTGCTATACCCCACAACCCTCACTGTAACACTCTCTGAATTACCTCACACCCTTACTGTTACAAACTAAGAAATTACCCAACATCCCTCACTGTAACCCTGATATAACCAACACCCATCACTGTAATACTCTCTGATATACACCACAACCCTCACTGTAAAACTCTCTGATATACCCCACACCCCTCACTGTAACACTCTCTGATATACACCACAACCCTCACTGTAAAACTCTCTGATATACCCCACACCCCTCACTGTAACACTCTCTGATATACACCACACCCCTCACTGTAAATATGTTATACCCCACACCCCTCACTGTAACACTCACTGATATACCCCACACCCCTCACTGTAACACTCTCTGATATAAACCACACCCCTCACTGTAACCTGGATACACCCCACACCCCTCACTGTAACACTCTCTAATATACCTCACGTCCCTCACTGTAACAGTGATATACCCCACACCCCTCGCTGTAACTCTCTCTGATATACCCCACACCTCTCACTGTAACACTCTCTGATATACCCCACGCCCCTCACTGTAACACTCTCTGATATAACCCACACCTCTCACTGTAACACTCTCTGATATACCCCACACACCTCACTGTAACACTCTCTGATAAACCAAACGCCCCTCACTATAACACTCTCTAATATACCCCACACCCCTCATTGTAACACTCTCTGATATACCCCACAACCATCACTGTAACACTCTCTGATATACCCCACACCCCTCACTGTGATATTCTCAGATATACACTACACCCCTAACAGTTACACTCCCTGATATACCCCACACTGCTCAATGTAACAATCTCTGATATACCGAACACCCCTTACTGTAAATCTGATATAGCCCACACCCCTCACTGTAACACTCTCTGATATACCCCACACCCCTCACTGTTATACTAAATGATATACCCCACACCACTCACTGTAACACTTGCTGATATACCCCACATCCCTCACGGTAACAGTCTCTGATATACCCCACACTCCTCAATGCAACACTATCTGATATACCCCACGTCCCTCACGGTAACACTCTCTGATATACCTCACAGCCCTCACTGTAACATTCTCTGATATACCTCACAACCCTCACTGTAACATTCTCTGATATACACCACACCCCTCACTGTAACACTCTCTGAAATTACGCCACACCCCTCGCTGTAACACTCTCTGATATACCCCACGGCCCTCACTTTAACACTCTCTGATATACCCCATACCGCTCACTGTAACACACTCTGAAATACCCCTCACCCCTCACTGTAACAATCTTTGATATACCGAACACACCTCACTGTAACACTCTCTGATATATCCCACACCCCTCACTGTAACACTCTCTGATATATCCCACACCCCTCACTGTAACACTCTATGATATATCTCACACCCCTCTCTGTAACGCCCTCTGATATACCCCACACACCTCACCGTAACAATCTCTGATATACCCAACACCCCTCACTGTAACACTCTCTGCTATTCCCCACATCCCTCAATGTAACACTCTCTGATATACCCCACACCCCTCACTGTAACACTCTCTGATATACGCCACACCCCTCACTGTCACACTCTCTGATATAATCCACAACCCTCACTGTAACAGTCTCTGATATACCTCACACCTCACACTGTAACACTCTCTGATATACCCCACACCGCTCCCTGTAACATTCTCTAATATACCCCACACCCCTCACTGTAACACTCTCTGCTATACCCCACACCCCTCACTGTAACACTCTCTGATATAGCCCATACCTCTCACTGTAACACTCTCTGATATACCTCACACCCCTCACTGTAACACTCTCTGATATACATCACACCGCTCACTGTAATACTCTCTAAAATACCCCACACCCCTCACTGTAACACTCTCTGATATACCCCACTCCCCTCACTGTAACACTCTCTGATAGACCCCACAGCTCTCACTGTAGCACTTTCCAAAATTACCCCAGACCTCTCACTGTAACACTCTCTAATATACCCCACACCCCTCACAGTTACACTCTCTGATATACCCCACACGCCTCACTATAACACTCTCTGCTATACCCCACACACCTCACTATAACACTCTCTGCTATACCCCACAACCCTCACTGTAACACTCTCTGAATTACCTCACGCCCCTCACTGTTACAAACTAAGAAATTACCCAACATCCCTCACTGTAACCCTGATATAACCAACACCCATCACTGTAATACTCTCTGATATACACCACAACCCTCACTGTAAAACTCTCTGATATACCCCATACCTCTCACTGTAACACTCTCCGAAATTACCCCACACCGCTCACTGTAACGCTCTCTGATATACCCCACACCGCTCACTGTAACATTCTCTAATATACCCCACACCCCTCACTGTAGCACTCTCTGATATACCCCACACCCCTCACTGTAACACTCTCTGATATACGCCACACCCCTCACTGTAACACTCTCTGATATACCCGACACCCCTCACTGTAGCACTCTCTGATATACTGCACACCCCTCATTGTAACACTTTCTGATATACCCCACACGCCTCACTATAACACTCTCTGATAAACCCCAAACCCCTCACTGTTACACTCTCTGGTATATTCCACACCTCTCACTGTAACACTCTCTGATATACCCCACATCCCTCACTGTTACACTCTCTGATATACCCCAGACCCCTCACTGCAATACTCTCTGATATACCTCACACCTCTCACTGTAACACTCTCTGATATACCCCACACCCCTCACTGTAACACTCTCTAATATACACCACACCCCTCACTGTAACACTCTCTGATATACCCCACACCTCTTCATGTAACACTCTCTGATATACCCCACACCGCTCACTGTAACACTCTCTAATATACCCCACACCCCTCACTGTAACACTCTCTGATATAACCCACAACCCTCACTGTAACAGTCTCTTATAGACCCCAAATCCCTCACTGTAACACTCTCCGATATACCCCTTACCCCTCACTGTAACACTCTCTGATATACCCAACACCTCTCACTGTAGCACTTTCCGCAATTACCCCACACAGCTCACTGTAACACTCTCTGATATACCTCACACCTCTCACTGTAACACTCTCTGATATACCCCACATCCCTCTCCGTTACACTCTCTGATATACCTCACAGCCCTCACTGTAACACTCTCTGATATACCCCACAACCCTCACTGTAACACTCTCTGATATACCCCACAACCCTCACTGTAACACTCTCTGATATACCCCACACCCCTCACTGTAACACTCTCTGATATACCCCACAACCCTCACTGTAAAACTCTCTGATATACCCCACAACCTCACTGTAAAACTCTCTGATATACCCCACACCCCTCACTGTAAACTCTCTGATATACAACACAACCCTCACTGTTACACTCTCTGATATACCCCACAACCCTCACTGTAAAACTCTCTGATATACCCCACACCCCTCACTGTAACACTCTCTGATATACCCCACACCCCTCACTGTAACACTCTCTGATATACCCCATACCTCTCACTGTAACACTCTCCGAAATTACCCCACACCCCTCACTGTAACACTCTCTGATATACCCCATACCTCTCACTGTAACACTCTCCGAAATTACCGCACACTGCTCACTGTAACACTCTCTGTTAAACATCACACCTCTCACTGTAAAACTCACTGATATACCCCAGACTGCTCACTGCAACACTCTCAAAAATACCCCACACTCCTCACTGTAACACTCTCTCATATACCCCACACCCCTCGCTGTTACACTCTCTGATATAACCCACAACCCTCACTGTAACAGTCTCTGATATACCCCACACGCCTCACTATAACACTCTCTGATATACCCGACACCCCTCACTATAACACTTTCTGATATGCCCCACACCGCTCACTGTAACACTCTGTGATATACCCGACACCCCTCACTGTAGCACTCTCTGATATACCGCACAACCCTCATTGTAACACTTTCTGATATACCCCACACGCCTCACTATAACACTCTCTGAAAAACCCCAAACCCCTCACTGTTACACTCTCTGGTATATTCCACACCTCTCACTGTAACACTCTCTGATATACCCCACATCCCTCACTGTTACACTCTCTGATATACCCCAGACCCCTCACTGCAATACTCTCTGATATACCTCACACCTCTCACTGTAACACTCTCTGATATACCCCACACCCCTCACTGTAACTCTCTCTAATATACACCACACCCCTCAATGTAACACTCTCTGATATACCCCACACCCCTTACTGTAACACTCTCGGATATACCCCACACCCCTCACTGTAACACTCTCTGATATACCCCACACACCTCACTGTAACACTCTCTGATATACCAGACACCCCTCACAATAACACTCTCTGATATGCCCCACACCGCTCACTTAACATTCCCTGATATACTCCACACCCCTCACTGTAACACTCTCTGATATACCCCACACCCCTCACTGTAACACTGTCTGATATATTCCACACCTCTCACTGTAACACTCTCTGATATACCCCACACCGCTCACTGTAACACTCTCTAATATACCCCACACCACTCACTGTAACAATCTCTGATATACCCCACACCCATTACTGTAACACTGATATACCGCACACCCCTCACTGTAACACTCCCTGATATAACCCACACCCATCACTGTAATACTCTCTGATATAAACCACAACCCTCACTGTAAAACTCTCTGATATACCCCACAACCCTCACTGTAACACTCTCTGATATATCCCACACCACTCACTGTAACACTCTCTGATACATAACAAACCCCTCACTGTAACACTGTCTTATATAACCCACACTACTTACTGTAACCCTGATATACCCCACACCACTCAATGTAACACACTCTTATATAAACAACACCCTTCACTGTAACACTCTCTGATATACCCCACACCCCTCACTGTAGCACTCTCTGATATACCCCACACCCCTCACTGTAACACTCTCTGTTATACCCCACATCACTCAAGGTAAGACACTCTGATATACCCCACCTTCTGCACTGCCACACTCTCTGTTAAAGCCCATACGCCTCACTGTGACATGGATATACCCCACACCCCTCACTGTAACACTCTCTGATATACCCCACATCCCTCACTGTAATACTCTGAGATATACCCCACATCCCTCACTGTAACACTCTCTGATATACCACACATCACTCACTGTAACACTCTCCGATATACCCCAAACCCCCTCAATGTAACACTCTCTGATATAACCCACATCCCTCACTGTAACACTCTCTGATATACCCCACATCACTCACTGTAACACTCTCCGATATAACCCACACCCCTCACTGAAACACTCTCTGATATCCCCCACATCCCTCAGTGTAACACTCTCCGATATACCCCACACCGCCTCACTGTAACACTCTCTGATATACCCCACATCCATCACTGTAACACTCTATGATATAACCCACACCCCTCACTGTAACACTCTCTGATATACCCCACATCCCTCACTGTAACACTCTCCGATATAACCCACACCGCTCACTGTAACACTATCTGATATACACCATATTCCTCACTGTAACACTCTCCGATATACCCCACACCCCCTCACTGTAACACTCTCTGATTAAACCCACATCCCTCACTGTAACACTCTCTGATATACACCACAGCCCTCATTGTAACAGTCCCTGATATATCCCACACCCCTCACTGTAACACTATCTGATATACCCCACACACCTCACTGTAAAACTCTCTGATATACTCCACACCGCTTACTTTATCTCTGATATACCACACACCTCTCACTGTAACACTCTCTGATATACCCCACAGCCCTCACAGTAACACTCTCTGTTATACCCCACACGCATCAGTGTAAAACTCTCTGATATACCCCACACCCCTCAATGTAACACTCTCTGATATACCCCACACCCCTCACTGTAACACTCTCTGATACACCCCACACCACTCACTGTAACTCTCTCTGAAATTACCCACACCCCTCACTGTAACACTCTCTGATAAACCCCACACCCCTCACTGTAACACTCTCTGATATACACCACACCCCTCACTGTAAATATGTTATACCCCACACCCCTCACTGTAACACTCACTGATATACCCCACACCCCTCACTGTAACACTCTCTGATATAAACCACACCTCTCACTGTAACCTGGATACACCCCACACCCCTCACTGTAACACTCTCTAATATACCTCACGTCCCTCACTGTAACAGTGATATACCCCACACCCCTCGCTGTAACTCTCTCTGATATACCCCACACCTCTCACTGTAACACTCTCTGATATACCCCACGCCCCTCACTGTAACACTCTCTGATATAACCCACACCTCTCACTGTAACACTCTCTGATATACCCCACACACCTCACTGTAACACTCTCTGATAAACCAAACGCCCCTCACTATAACACTCTCTAATATACCCCACACCCCTCATTGTAACACTCTCTGATATACCCCACAACCATCACTGTAACACTCTCTGATATACCCCACACCCCTCACTGTGATATTCTCAGATATACACTACACCCCTAACAGTTACACTCCCTGATATACCCCACACTGCTCAATGTAACAATCTCTGATATACCGAACACCCCTTACTGTAAATCTGATATAGCCCACACCCCTCACTGTAACACTCTCTGATATACCCCACACCCCTCACTGTTATACTAAATGATATACCCCACACCACTCACTGTAACACTTGCTGATATACCCCACATCCCTCACGGTAACAGTCACTGATATACCCCACACTCCTCAATGCAACACTATCTGATATACCCCACGTCCCTCACGGTAACACTCTCTGATATACCTCACAGCCCTCACTGTAACATTCTCTGATATACCTCACAACCCTCACTGTAACATTCTCTGATATACACCACACCCCTCACTGTAACACTCTCTGAAATTACGCCACACCCCTCGCTGTAACACTCTCTGATATACCCCACGGCCCTCACTTTAACACTCTCTGATATACCCCATACCGCTCACTGTAACACACTCTGAAATACCCCTCACCCCTCACTGTAACAATCTTTGATATACCGAACACACCTCACTGTAACACTCTCTGATATATCCCACACCCCTCACTGTAACACTCTCTGATATATCCCACACCCCTCACTGTAACACTCTATGATATATCTCACACCCCTCTCTGTAACGCCCTCTGATATACCCCACACCCCTCACCGTAACAATCTCTGATATACCCAACACCCCTCACTGTAACACTCTCTGCTATTCCCCACATCCCTCAATGTAACACTCTCTGATATACCCCACACCCCTCACTGTAACACTCTCTGATATACGCCACACCCCTCACTGTCACACTCTCTGATATAATCCACAACCCTCACTGTAACAGTCTCTGATATACCTCACACCTCACACTGTAACACTCTCTGATATACCCCACACCGCTCCCTGTAACATTCTCTAATATACCCCACACCCCTCACTGTAACACTCTCTGCTATACCCCACACCCCTCACTGTAACACTCTCTGATATAGCCCATACCTCTCACTGTAACACTCTCTGATATACCTCACACCCCTCACTGTAACACTCTCTGATATACATCACACCGCTCACTGTAATACTCTCTAAAATACCCCACACCCCTCACTGTAACACTCTCTGATATACCCCACTCCCCTCACTGTAACACTCTCTGATAGACCCCACAGCTCTCACTGTAGCACTTTCCAAAATTACCCCAGACCTCTCACTGTAACACTCTCTAATATACCCCACACCCCTCACAGTTACACTCTCTGATATACCCCACACGCCTCACTATAACACTCTCTGCTATACCCCACACACCTCACTATAACACTCTCTGCTATACCCCACAACCCTCACTGTAACACTCTCTGAATTACCTCACACCCTTACTGTTACAAACTAAGAAATTACCCAACATCCCTCACTGTAACCCTGATATAACCAACACCCATCACTGTAATACTCTCTGATATACACCACAACCCTCACTGTAAAACTCTCTGATATACCCCACACCCCTCACTGTAACACTCTCTGATATACACCACAACCCTCACTGTAAAACTCTCTGATATACCCCACACCCCTCACTGTAACACTCTCTGATATACCCCACACCACTCACTGTAACACTCTCTGATATACCCCATACCTCTCACTGTAACACTCTCCGAAATTACCCCACACCGCTCACTGTAACGCTCTCTGATATACCCCACACCGCTCACTGTAACATTCTCTAATATACCCCACACCCCTCACTGTAGCACTCTCTGATATACCCCACACCCCTCACTGTAACACTCTCTGATATACGCCACACCCCTCACTGTAACACTCTCTGATATACCCCACATCCCTCACTGTTACACTCTCTGATATACCCCAGACCCCTCACTGCAATACTCTCTGATATACCCCACACGCCTCACTATAACACTCTCTGATAAACCCCAAACCCCTCACTGTTACACTCTCTGGTATATTCCACACCTCTCACTGTAACACTCTCTGATATACCCCACATCCCTCACTGTTACACTCTCTGATATACCCCAGACCCCTCACTGCAATACTCTCTGATATACCTCACACCTCTCACTGTAACACTCTCTGATATACCCCACACCCCTCACTGTAACACTCTCTAATATACACCACACCCCTCACTGTAACACTCTCTGATATACCCCACACCTCTTCATGTAACACTCTCTGATATACCCCACACCGCTCACTGTAACACTCTCTAATATACCCCACACCCCTCACTGTAACACTCTCTGATATAACCCACAACCCTCACTGTAACAGTCTCTTATATACCCCAAATCCCTCACTGTAACACTCTCCGATATACCCCTTACCCCTCACTGTAACACTCTCTGATATACCCAACACCTCTCACTGTAGCACTTTCCGCAATTACCCCACACAGCTCACTGTAACACTCTCTGATATACCTCACACCTCTCACTGTAACACTCTCTGATATACCCCACATCCCTCTCCGTTACACTCTCTGATATACCTCACAGCCCTCACTGTAACACTCTCTGATATACCCCACAACCCTCACTGTAACACTCTCTGATATACCCCACACCCCTCACTGTAACACTCTCTGATATACCCCACACCCCTCACTGTAACACTCTCTGATATACCCCACAACCCTCACTGTAAAACTCTCTGATATACCCCACAACCTCACTGTAAAACTCTCTGATATACCCCACACCCCTCACTGTAACACTCTCTGATATACAACACAACCCTCACTGTTACACTCTCTGATATACCCCACAACCCTCACTGTAAAACTCTCTGATATACCCCACACCCCTCACTGTAACACTCTCTGATATACCCCACACCCCTCACTGTAACACTCTCTGATATACCCCATACCTCTCACTGTAACACTCTCCGAAATTACCCCACACCCCTCACTGTAACACTCTCTGATATACCCCATACCTCTCACTGTAACACTCTCCGAAATTACCGCACACCGCTCACTGTAACACGCTCTGTTAAACATCACACCTCTCACTGTAAAACTCACTGATATACCCCAGACTGCTCACTGCAACACTCTCAAAAATACCCCACACTCCTCACTGTAACACTCTCTCATATACCCCACACCCCTCGCTGTTACACTCTCTGATATAACCCACAACCCTCACTGTAACAGTCTCTGATATACCCCACACGCCTCACTATAACACTCTCTGATATACCCGACACCCCTCACTATAACACTTTCTGATATGCCCCACACCGCTCACTGTAACACTCTGTGATATACCCGACACCCCTCACTGTAAAACTCTCTGATATACCCCACACCCCTCACTGTAACACTTTCTGATATACCCCACACGCCTCACTATAACACTCTCTGATAAACCCCAAACCCCTCACTGTTACACTCTCTGGTATATTCCACACCTCTCACTGTAACACTCTCTGATATACCCCACATCCCTCACTGTTACACTCTCTGATATACCCCAGACCCCTCACTGCAATACTCTCTGATATACCTCACACCTCTCACTGTAACACTCTCTGATATACCCCACACCCCTCACTGTAACACTCTCTAATATACACCACACCCCTCAATGTAACACTCTCTGATATACCCCACACCCCTTACTGTAACACTCTCTGATATACCCCACACCCCTCACTGTAACACTCTCTGATATACCCCACACACCTCACTGTAACACTCTCTGATATACCAGACACCCCTCACAATAACACTCTCTGATATGCCCCACACCGCTCACTTAACATTCCCTGATATACTCCACACCCCTCACTGTAACACTCTCTGATATACCCCACACCCCTCACTGTAACACTGTCTGATATATTCCACACCTCTCACTGTAACACTCTCTGATATACCCCACACCGCTCACTGTAACACTCTCTAATATACCCCACACCACTCACTGTAACACTCGCTGATATAACCCACAACCCTCACTGTAACAGTCTCTGATATACCCCACACCACTCACTGTAACACTCTCTGATATACCCCACACCCATTACTGTAACACTGATATACCGCACACCCCTCACTGTAACACTCCCTGATATAACCCACACCCATCACTGTAATACTCTCTGATATAAACCACAACCCTCACTGTAAAACTCTCTGATATACCCCACAACCCTCACTGTAACACTCTCTGATATATCCCACACCACTCACTGTAACACTCTCTGATATACCCCATAACTCTCACTGTAACACTCTCCGAAATTACCCCACACCGCTCACTGTAACGCTCTCTGATATACCACACACCGCTCACTGTAACATTCTCTAATATACCCCACACCCCTCACTGTAACACTCTCTGATATACCCCACACCCCTCACTGTAACACTCTCTGATATACGCCACCCCCCTCACTGTAAATCTCTCTGATATACGCCACACCCCTCACTGTTACACTCTCTGATATAACCCACAACCCTCACTGTAACAGTCTCTGATATACCCCACAACCCCCACTGTAACAGTCTCTGATATACCCCACACACCTCACTGTAACACTCTCTGATATACCCCACACCTCTCACTGTAACACTTTCTGATATACGCCACACCCCTCACTGTAACACTCTGTGCTATACCCCACACCACTCACTGTAACACTCTCTAATATACACCACACCCCTCACTGTAACACTCTCTGGTATACCCCACACCCCTCACTGTTACACTCTCTGATATACCCCACACGGCTCACTATAACACTCTCTGATATACCCGACACCCCTCACTGCAATACTCTCTGATATACCTCACACCTCTTCATGTAACACTCTCTGATATACCCCACACCGCTCACTGTAACACTCTCTAATATACCCTACACCCCTCACTGTAACACTCTCTGATATAACCCACAACACTCACTGTAACAGTCTCTTATATACCCCAAAACCCTCACTGTAACACTCTCCGATATACCCCTTACCCCTCACTGTAACACTCTCTTATATACCCCACACCTCTCACTGTAGCACTTTCCGAAATTACCCCACACAGCTCACTGTAACACTCTCTGATATACCTCACACCTCTCACTGTAACACTCTCTGATATACCCCACAACCCTCACTGTAACACTCTCTGATATACCCCACACCCCTCACTATAACACTCTCTGATATACCCCACACCCCTCACTGTAACACTCTCTGATATAGCCCATACCTCTCACTGTAACACTCTCTGATATACATCACACCTCTCACTGTAACACTCTCTGATATACCTCACACCCCTCACTGTAACACTATCTGATATACATCACACCGCTCACTGTAATACTCTCTAAAATACCCCACACCCCTCACTGTAACACTCTCTGATATACCCCACTCCCCTCACTGTAACACTCTCTGATAGACCCCACAGCTCTCACTGTAGCACTTTCCAAAATTACCCCAGACCTCTCACTGTAACACTCTCTAATATACCCCACACCCCTCACAGTTACACTCTCTGATATACCCCACACGCCTCACTATAACACTCTCTGCTATACCCCACAACCCTCACTGTAACACTATCTGAATTACCTCACGCCCCTCACTGTTACAAACTAAGAAATTACCCAACATCCCTCACTGAAACCCTGATATAACCAACACCCATCACTGTAATACTCTCTGATATACACCACAACCCTCACTGTAACACTCTCTGATATACCCCACACCCCTCACTGTAACACTCTCTGATATACCCCACACCACTCACTGTAACACTCTCTGATATACCCCATACCTCTCACTGTAACACTCTCCGAAATTATCCCACACCGCTCACTGTAACGCTCTCTGATATACCCCACACCGCTCACTGTAACACTCTCTGATATACCCCACACCCCTCACTGTAGCACTCTCTGATATACCCCACACCCCTCACTGTAACACTCTCTGATATACGCCACACCCCTCACTGTAATACTCTCTGATATACGCCACACCCCTCACTGTTACACTCTCTGATATAACCCACAACCCTCACTGTAACAGTCTCTGATATACCCCACAACCCCCACTGTAACACTCTCTGATATACCCCACACACCTCTCTGTAACACTCTCTGATATACCCCACACCTCTCACTGTAACACTCTCTGATATACGCCACACCCCTCACTGTAACACTCTCTGCTATACCCCACACCACTCACTGTAACACTCTCTAATATACACCACACCCCTCACTGTAACACTCTCTGATATACCCCACACCCCTCACTGTTACACTCTCTGATATACCCGACACCCCTCACTGCAATACTCTCTGATATACCTCACACCTCTTCATGTAACACTCTCTGATATACCCCACACCGCTCACTGTAACACTTTCTAATATACCCCACACCCCTCACTGTAACACTCTCTGATATAACCCACAACCCTCACTGTAACAGTCTCTTATATACCCCAAAACCCTCACTGTAACACTCTCCGATATACCCCTTACCCCTCACTGTAACACTCTCTGATATACCCCACACCTCTCACTGTAGCACTTTCCGAAATTACCCCACACAGCTCACTGTAACACTCTCTGATATACCTCACACCTCTCACTGTAACACTCTCTGATATACCCCACATCCCTCTCCGTTACACTCTCTGATATACCCCACAGCCCTCACTGTAACACTCTCTGATATACCCCACAACCCTCACTGTAACACTCTCTGATATACCCCACACCCCTCACTGTAACACTCTCTGATATACCCCACACCCCTCACTGTAACACTCTCTGATATACCCCACAACCCTCACTGTAAAACTCTCTGATATACCCCACTCCCCTCACTGTAACACTCTCTGATATAACCCACAACCCTCACTGTAACAGTCTCTTATATACCCCAAAACCCTCACTGTAACACTCTCCGATATACCCCTTACCCCTCACTGTAACACTCTCTGATATACCCAACACCTCTCACTGTAGCACTTTCCGAAATTACCCCACACAGCTCACTGTAACACTCTCTGATATACCTCACACCTCTCACTGTAACACTCTCTGATATACCCCACATCCCTCTCCGTTACACTCTCTGATATACCTCACAGCCCTCACTGTAACACTCTCTGATATACCCCACAACCCTCACTGTAACACTCTCTGATATACCCCACACCCCTCACTGTAACACTCTCTCATATACCCCACACCCCTCACTGTAACACTCTCTGATATACCCCACAACCCTCACTGTAAAACTCTCTGATATACCCCACAACCTCACTGTAACACTCTCTGATATACCCCACACCCCTCACTGTAACACTCTCTGATATACAACACAACCCTCACTGTTACACTCTCTGATATACCCCACAACCCTCACTGTAAAACTCTCTGATATACCCCACACCCCTCACTGTAACACTCTCTGATATACCCCACACCCCTCACTGTAACACTCTCTGATATACCCCATACCTCTCACTGTAACACTCTCCGAAATTACCCCACACCCCTCACTGTAACACTCTCTGATATACCCCATACCTCTCACTGTAACACTCTCCGAAATTACCGCACACCGCTCACTGTAACACTCTCTGTTAAACATCACACCTCTCACTGTAAAACTCACTGATATACCCCAGACCGCTCACTGCAACACTCTCAAAAATACCCCACACTCCTCACTGTAACACTCTCTCATATACCCCACACCCCTCGCTGTTACACTCTCTGATATAACCCACAACCCTCACTGTAACAGTCTCTGATATACCCCACACGCCTCACTATAACACTCTCTGATATACCCGACACCCCTCACTATAACACTTTCTGATATGCCCCACACCGCTCACTGTAACACTCTGTGATATACCCGACACCCCTCACTGTAGCACTCTCTGATATACCGCACACCCCTCATTGCAACACTTTCTGATATACCCCACACGCCTCACTATAACACTCTCTGATAAACCCCAAACCCCTCACTGTTACACTCTCTGGTATATTCCACACCTCTCACTGTAACACTCTCTGATATACCCCACATCCCTCACTGTTACACTCTCTGATATACCCCAGACCCCTCACTGCAATACTCTCTGATATACCTCACACCTCTCACTGTAACACTCTCTGATATACCCCACACCCCTCACTGTAACACTCTCTAATATACACCACACCCCTCAATGTAACACTCTCTGATATACCCCACACCCCTTACTGTAACACTCTCTGATATACCCCACACACCTCACTGTAACACTCTCTGATATACCAGACACCCCTCACTGTAACACTCTCTGATATGCCCCACACCGCTCACTTAACATTCCCTGATATACTCCACACCCCTCACTGTAACACTCTCTGATATAACCCACACCCCTCACTGTAACACTCTCTGATATACCCCACACCGCTCACTGTAACACTCTCTAATATACCCCACACCCCTCACTGTAACACTCGCTGATATAACCCACAACCCTCACTGTAACAGTCTCTGATATACCCCACACCACTCACTGTAACACTCTCTGATATACCCCACACCCATTACTGTAACACTGATATACCGCACACCCCTCACTGTAACACTCCCTGATATAACCCACACCCATCACTGTAATACTCTCTGATATAAACCACAACCCTCACTGTAAAACTCTCTGATATACCCCACACCCCTCACTGTAACACTCTCTGATATACCCCACACCCCTCACTGTAACACTCTCTGATATATCCCACACCACTCACTGTAACACTCTCTGATATACCCCATAACTCTCACTGTAACACTCTCCGAAATTACCCCACACCGCTCACTGTAACACTCTCTGATATACCACACACCGCTCACTGTAACATTCTCTAATATACCCCACACCCCTCACTGTAACGCTCTCTGATATACCACACACCGCTCACTGTAACATTCTCTAATATACCCCACACCCCTCACTGTAACACTCTCTGATATACCCCACACCCCTCACTGTAACACTCTCTGATATACGCCACCCCCCTCACTGTAAATCTCTCTGATATACGCCACACCCCTCACTGTTACACTCTCTGATATACCCCACAACCCCCACTGTAACACTCTCTGATATACCCCACACCCCTCACTGTAACAATCTGTGCTATACCCCACACCACTCACTGTAACACTCTCTAATATACACCACACCCCTCACTGTAACACTCTCTGATATACCCCACACGCCTCACTATAACACTCTCTGCTATACCCCACACACCTCACTATAACACTCTCTGCTATACCCCACAACCCTCACTGTAACACTCTCTGAATTACCTCACGCCCCTCACTGTTACAAACTAAGAAATTACCCAACATCCCTCACTGTAACCCTGATATAACCAACACCCATCACTGTAATACTCTCTGATATACACCACAACCCTCACTGTAACACTCTCTGATATACCCCACACCTCTCACTGTAACACTCTCCGAAATTACCCCACACCGCTCACTGTAACGCTCTCTGATATACCCCACACCGCTCACTGTAACACTCTCTGATATACCCCACACCCCTCACTGTAGCACTCTCTGATATACCCCACACCCCTCACTGTAACACTCTCTGATATACGCCACACCCCTCACTGTAAAACTCTCTGATATACGCCACACCCCTCACTGTTACACTCTCTGATATACCCCACAACCCCCACTGTAACACTCTCTGATATACCCCACACACCTCTCTGTAACACTCTCTGATATACCCCACACCCCTCACTGTAACACTCTCTGATATACGCCACACCCCTCACTGTAACACTCTCTGCTATACCCCACACCACTCACTGTAACACTCTCTAATATACACCACACCCCTCACTGTAACACTCTCTGATATACCCCACACCCCTCACTGTTACACTCTCTGATATACACCACACGCCTCACTATAACACTCTCTGATATACCCGACACCCCTCACTGCAATACTCTCTGATATACCTCACACCTCTTCATGTAACACTCTCTGATATACCCCACACCGCTCACTGTAACACTTTCTAATATACCCCACACCCCTCACTGTAACACTCTCTGATATAACCCACAACCCTCACTGTAACAGTCTCTTATATACCCCAAAACCCTCACTGTAACACTCTCCGATATACCCCTTACCCCTCACTGTAACACTCTCTGATATACCCCACACCTCTCACTGTAGCACTTTCCGAAATTACCCCACACAGCTCACTGTAACACTCTCTGATATACCTCACACCTCTCACTGTAACACTCTCTGATATACCCCACACCGCTCACTGTAACACTCTCTAATATACCCCACACCCCTCACTGTTACACTCCCTGATATAACCCACAACCCTCACTGTAACAGTCTCTGACATACCCCACAACCCTCACTGTAACACTCTCTGATATACCCCACACCCCTAACTGTAACACTCTCTGATATACCCCACACCCCTCACTGTAACACTCTATTATATCCCCCTCACTGCTCACTGCAACACTCTCTGTTGAACCCCATACAACTCACTGTAACAATCTCTGATATACCACACACCCCTCACTGTAACACTCTCGGATATACCCCACACACCTCACTGTAACACTCTCTGATATACCACACACCCCTCACTGTAACACTCTCTGATATACACCACACCCCTCACTGTAACACTCTCTGATATACCCCACACCCCTCTCTGTTACACTCTCTGATATACCCCACAACACTCACTGTAACACTCTCAGATATTTACTCAACCCTCACTGTAACACTCTCTGATATAACCCACACCCCTCACTGTAACACTCTCTGATATACCCCACACCCCTCACTGTAACACTCTCTGATATACCCCACAACCCTCACTGTAACACTCTCTGATATACCCCACGCCCCTCACTGTAACACTCTCTGAAATACCCCTCTCCCGTGACTGTAACACTCTCTGATTTACCGCACACCCCTCACTGTAACACTCTCTGATATACCCCACATCCCTCACTGTAACACTCTCTGATATACCCCACACCCCTCACTGTATCACACTCTGATATACCCCATACCTCTCACTGTAACACTCTCCGAAATTACCCCACACCCCTCACTGTAACACTCTCTGATATACCCCACATCCCTCACTGTAACACTCTCTGATATACCCCACACCCCTCACTGTAACACTCTCTGATATACCTCACACCTCTCACTGTAACACTCTCTGATATACCCCACACCTTTCACTGTAACACTCTCTAATACACCCCACACCCCTCACTGTAACACTCTCTGATATACCCCACACCCCTCACTGTTACACTCTCTGATATAACCCACAACCCTCAATGTAACACTCTCTGAGAAACCCCACACCCCTCACTGTAACACTCTCTGATATACCCCACACCACTCACTTTAACACTTTCTAATATACACCACACCCCTCAATGTAACACTCTCTGATATACCCCACACCTTTCACTGTAACACTCTCTGATATACCCCACACCCCTCACTGTAACACTTTCTGATATACCCCACACGCCTCACTATAACACTCTCTGATATACCCCACACCCCTCACTGTAACACTCTCTAACATACACCACACCCCTCAATGTAACACTCTCTGATATACCCCACACCCCTCACTGCAACACTCTCTGTTATATTGCGACACCTCTCACTGTAACACTCTCTGAAATATACCACATCCCTCACTGTTACACTCTCTGATATACCCCACACCCCTCACTGCAATACTCTCTGATATACCTCACACCTCTCACTGTAACACTCTCTGATATACCCCACAACCCTCACTGTAACACTCTCCAATATACACCACACCCCTCACTGTAACACTCTCTGATATACCCCACACCCCTCACTGTAACACTCTCTGATATACCCCACACCCCTCACTGTAACACTCTCTGATATACCCCACAACCCTCACTGTAAAACTCTCTGATATACCCCACACCCCTCACTATAACTCACTCTGATATACCCGACACCCCTCACTGCAATACTCTCTGATATACCTCACACCTCTTCATGTAACACTCTCTGATATACCCCACACCGCTCACTGTAACACTCTCTAATATATCCCACACCCCTCACTGTAACACTCTCTGATATAACCCACAACCCTCACTGTAACAGTCTCTTATATACCCCAAAACCCTCACTGTAACACTCTCCGATATACCCCTTACCCCTCACTGTAACACTCTCTGATATACCTCACACCTCTCACTGTAACACTCTCTGATATTCCCCACATCCCTCTCCGATACACTCTGTGATATACCCCACACCCCTCACTGTAACACTCTCTGATATACCCCACACCCCTCAATGTAACACTCTCTGATATACCCCACAACCCTCACTGTAAAACTCTCTGATATACCCCACAACCTCACTGTAAAACTCTCTGATATACCCCACACCCCTCACTGTAACACTCTCTGATATACAACACAACCCTCACTGTAACACTCTCTGATATACCCCACAACCCTCACTGTAAAACTCTCTGATATACCCCACACCCCTCACTGTAACACTCTCTGATATACCCCACACCACTCACTGTAACACTCTCTGATATACCCCATAACTCTCACTGTAACACTCTCCGAAATTACCCCACACCCCTCACTGTAACACTCTCTGATATACCCCATACCTCTCACTGTAACAATCTCCGAAATTACCGCACACCGCTCACTGTAACACTCTCTGTTAAACATCACACCTCTCACTGTAAAACTCACTGATATACCCCACACCGCTCACTGTAACACTCTCAAAAATACCCCACACACCTCACTGTAACACTCTCTGATATACCCCACACCACTCACTGTAACACTCTCTAATATACACCACACCCCTCACTGTAACACTCTCTGATATACCCCACACCCCTTACTGTAACACTCTCTGATATACCCCACACACCTCACTGTAACACTCTCTGATATACCAGACACCCCTCACAATAACACTCTCTGATATGCCCCACACCGCTCACTTAACATTCCCTGATATACTCCACTCCCCTCACTGTAACACTCTCTGATATACCCCACACCCCTCACTGTAACACTGTCTGATATATTCCACACCTCTCACTGTAACACTCTCTGATATATCCCACACCCCTCACTGCAATACTCTCTGATATACCTCACACCTCTCACTGTAACACTCTCTGATATACCCCACACCGCTCACTGTAACACTCTCTAATATACCCCACACACCTCACTGTAACACTCTCTGATATAACCCACAACCCTCACTGTAACAGTCTCTGATATTCCCTACAACCCTTACTGTAACACTCTCTGATATACCCCACACCCCTCACTGTAACACTCTCTGATATACCACACACCTCCCACTGTCGCACTTTCCGAAATTACCCCACACAGCTCACTGTAACACTCTCTGATATACCTCACACCTCTCACTGTAACACTCTCTGATAAACCCCGCACCCCTCACTGTAACACTCTCTGATATACCCCACACCCATTACTGTAACACTGATATACCGCACACCCCTCACTGTAACACTCCCTGATATATCCCACAACCCTCACTGTAACACACTCTGATATATCGCACACCTTTCACTGTAACACCCTCTGATATACCCCACACTCCTCACTGCAATAATCTTTGATATACCCCGCACCCCTCACTGTAACAATCTCTGATATACTCCACACCCCTCACTGTAACACTCTCTGATATACCCCACACCCCTCACTGTAACAATCTCTGATATACCCCACACCCCTCACTGTAACACTCTCTGATATACCCCACACCACTCACTGTAAAACTCTCTGATATACCCCACACCACTCACTGTTACACTCTCTGATATACCCAATACTCCACACTGTAACTCTCTCTGATATACCGAACACCCCTTACTGTAACCCTGATATAACACACACTCCTCACTGTAACAGTTCTGATATACAGAACGCCCTCACTCTAAATCTGATATACCCCACACCCCTCATTCTAACACTCTCTGATATAACCCATACCCCTCACTGTTAATCTGATATACCCCACAGCCCTCACTGTAACACTCTCTGATATACGCAGCACACCTCACTGTTACACCCTCTGATGTATCCCACACCCCTCACCGTAAAACTCTATGATATATCCCACACCCCTCACTGTAACGCCCTCTTATATACCCCAAACCCGTCACTGTAACATTCTCTGATAAACCCCATGCCCCTCTCTGTATCACTCTCTGATATATCCCACAACCCTCACTGTTACACTCTCTGAAATTACACCACACCACTCACGGTAACACTCTCTGATATACCCCAAAACCCTCACTGTAACACTCTCTGATATACCGCACACCCCTCACTGTAACACTCTATGATATATCCCACACCACTCAGTGTAAAACTCTCTGATACACCCCACACCCCTCACTGTAACACTCTCTGTTATACCCAAAACCCCTCACTGTAACACTCTGTTATACCCCACATCACTCACGGTAAGACACTCGGATATACCACACCCTCCGCACTGCAATATGCTCTGTTAAACCCCATATGCCTCACTGTGACATGGATACACCCCACACCCCTCACTGTAACCTGGATACACCGCACACCCCTCACTGTAACACTCTCTGATATACCCCACAACCCTCACTGTAAAACTCTCTGATATACCCCACACCCCTCACTGTAACACTCTCTGATATACCACACAACCCTCACTGTAACAATCTCTGATATACCCCATACCTCTCACTGTAACGCTCTCCGAAATTACCCCACACCGCTCACTGTAACAATCTCTGATATACATCACACCTCTCACTGTAACACTCTCTGATATACCCCACACCGCTCACTGTAACACTCTCTAATATACCCCACACCCCTCGCTGTTACACTCCCTGATATAACCCACAACCCTCACTGTAACAGTCTCTGACATACCCCACAACCCTCACTGTAACACTCTCTGATATACCCCACACCCCTCACTGTAACACTCTCTGATATACCCCACACCTCTCACTGTATCACTTTCCGAAATTACCCACACAGCTCACTGTAACACTCTCTGATATACCCCACACCCCTAACTGTAACACTCTCTGATATACCCCATACCGCTCACTGTAACACTCTATTATATCCCCCTCACTGCTCACTGCAACACTCTCTGTTGAACCCCATACAACTCACTGTAACAATCTCTGATATACCACACACCCCTCACTGTAACACTATCGGAAATACCCCACACCCCTCACTGTAACACTCTCTGATATACCCCACACCCCTCACTGTAACACTCTCTGATATACACCACACCCCTCACTGTAACACTCTCTGATATACCCCACACCCCTCTCTGTTACACTCTCTGATATAGCCCACACCCCTCACTGTAACACTCTCTGATATACCCCACACCCCTCACTGTAACACTCTCTGATATAGCCCACACCCCTCACTGTAACACTCTCTGATATACCCCACAACCCTCACTGTAACACTCTCTGATATACCCCACGCCCCTCACTGTAACACTCTCTGAAATACCCCTCTCCCGTGACTGTAACACTCTCTGATTTACCGCACACCCCTCACTGTAACACTCTCTGATATACCCCACATCCCTCACTGTAACACTCTCTGATATACCCCAAACCCCTCACTGAATCACACTCTGATATACCCCATACCTCTCACTGTAAAACTCTCCGAAATTACCCCACACCCCTCACTGTAACACTCTCTGATATACCCCACATCCCTCACTGTAACACTCTCTGATATACCCCACACCCCTCACTGTAACACTCTCTGATATACCTCACACCTCTCACTGTAACACTCTCTGATATACCCCACACCTTTCACTGTAACACTCTCTAATACACCCCACACCCTTCACTGTAACACTCTCTGATATAACCCACAACCCTCACTGTAACACTCTCTGAGAAACCCCACACCCCTCACTGTAACACTTTCTGATATACCCCACACCACTCACTGTAACACTTTCTAATATACACCACACCCCTCAATGTAACACTCTCTGATATACCCCACACCTTTCACTGTAACACTCTCTGATATACCCCACACCCCTCACTGTAACACTTTCTGATATACCCCACACGCCTCACTATAACACTCTCTGATATACCCCTCACCCCTCACTGTAACACTCTCTAACATACACCACACCCCTCAATGTAACACTCTCTGATATACCCCACACCCCTCACTGCAACACTCTCTGTTATATTGCGACACCTCTCACTGTAACACTCTCTGAAATATACCACATCCCTCACTGTTACACTCTCTGATATACCCCACACCCCTCACTGCAATACTCTCTGATATACCTCACACCTCTCACTGTAACACTCTCTGATATACCCCACAACCCTCACTGTAACACTCTCCAATATACACCACACCCCTCACTGTAACACTCTCTGATATACCCCACACCCCTCACTGTAACACTCTCTGATATACCCCACACCCCTCACTGTAACACTCTCTGATATACCCCACAACCCTCACTGTAAAACTCTCTGATATACCCCACACCCCTCACTATAACACACTCTGATATACCCGACACCCCTCACTGCAATACTCTCTGATATACCTCACACCTCTTCATGTAACACTCTCTGATATACCCCACACCGCTCACTGTAACACTCTCTAATATACCCCACACCCCTCACTGTAACACTCTCTGATATAACCCACAACCCTCACTGTAACAGTCTCTTATATACCCCAAAACCCTCACTGTAACACTCTCCGATATACCCCTTACCCCTCACTGTAACACTCTCTGATATACCTCACACCTCTCACTGTAACACTCTCTGATATACCCCACATCCCTCTCCGATACACTCTGTGATATACCCCACACCCCTCACTGTAACACTCTCTGATATACCCCACACCCCTCAATGTAACACTCTCTGATATACCCCACAACCCTCACTGTAAAACTCTCTGATATACCCCACAACCTCACTGTAAAACTCTCTGATATACCCCACACCCCTCACTGTAACACTCTCTGATATACAACACAACCCTCACTGTAACACTCTCTGATATACCCCACAACCCTCACTGTAAAACTCTCTGATATACCCCACACCCCTCACTGTAACACTCTCTGATATACCCCACACCACTCACTGTAACACTCTCTGATATACCCCATAACTCTCACTGTAACACTCTCCGAAATTACCCCACACCCCTCACTGTAACACTCTCTGATATACCCCATACCTCTCACTGTAACAATCTCCGAAATTACCGCACACCGCTCACTGTAACACTCTCTGTTAAACATCACACCTCTCACTGTAAAACTCACTGATATACCCCACACAGCTCACTGTAACACTCTCAAAAATACCCCACACACCTCACTGTAACACTCTCTGATATACCCCACACCACTCACTGTAACACTCTCTAATATACACCACACCCCTCACTGTAACACTCTCTGATATACCCCACACCCCTTACTGTAACACTCTCTGATATACCCCACACACCTCACTGTAACACTCTCTGATATACCAGACACCCCTCACAATAACACTCTCTGATATGCCCCACACCGCTCACTTAACATTCCCTGATATACTCCACACCCCTCACTGTAACACTCTCTGATATACCCCACACCCCTCACTGTAACACTGTCTGATATATTCCACACCTCTCACTGTAACACTCTCTGATATATCCCACACCCCTCACTGCAATACTCTCTGATATACCTCACACCTCTCACTGTAACACTCTCTGATATACCCCACACCGCTCACTGTAACACTCTCTAATATACCCCACACACCTCACTGTAACACTCTCTGATATAACCCACAACCCTCACTGTAACAGTCTCTGATATTCCCTACAACCCTTACTGTAACACTCTCTGATATACCCCACACCCCTCACTGTAACACTCTCTGATATACCACACACCTCCCACTGTCGCACTTTCCGAAATTACCCCACACAGCTCACTGTAACACTCTCTGATATACCTCACACCTCTCACTGTAACACTCTCTGATAAACCCCGCACCCCTCACTGTAACACTCTCTGATATACCCCACACCCATTACTGTAACACTGATATACCGCACACCCCTCACTGTAACACTCCCTGATATATCCCACAACCCTCACTGTAACACACTCTGATATATCGCACACCTTTCACTGTAACACCCTCTGATATACCCCACACTCCTCACTGCAATAATCTTTGATATACCCCGCACCCCTCACTGTAACAATCTCTGATATACTCCACACCCCTCACTGTAACACTCTCTGATATACCCCACACCCCTCACTGTAACAATCTCTGATATACCCCACACCCCTCACTGTAACACTCTCTGATATACCCCACACCACTCACTGTAAAACTCTCTGATATACCCCACACCACTCACTGTTACACTCTCTGATATACCCAATACTCCACACTGTAACTCTCTCTGATATACCGAACACCCCTTACTGTAACCCTGATATAACACACACTCCTCACTGTAACAGTTCTGATATACAGAACGCCCTCACTCTAAATCTGATATACCCCACACCCCTCATTCTAACACTCTCTGATATAACCCATACCCCTCACTGTAAATCTGATATACCCCACAGCCCTCACTGTAACACTCTCTGATATACGCAGCACACCTCACTGTTACACCCTCTGATGTATCCCACACCCCTCACCGTAAAACTCTATGATATATCCCACACCCCTCACTGTAACGCCCTCTTATATACCCCAAACCCGTCACTGTAACATTCTCTGATAAACCCCATGCCCCTCTCTGTATCACTCTCTGATATATCCCACAACCCTCACTGTTACACTCTCTGAAATTACACCACACCACTCACGGTAACACTCTCTGATATACCCCAAAACCCTCACTGTAACACTCTCTGATATACCGCACACCCCTCACTGTAACACTCTATGATATATCCCACACCACTCAGTGTAAAACTCTCTGATACACCCCACACCCCTCACTGTAACACTCTCTGTTATACCCAAAACCCCTCACTGTAACACTCTGTTATACCCCACATCACTCACGGTAAGACACTCGGATATACCACACCCTCCGCACTGCAATATGCTCTGTTAAACCCCATATGTCTCACTGTGACATGGATACACCCCACACCCCTCACTGTAACCTGGATACACCGCACACCCCTCACTGTAACACTCTCTGATATACCCCACAACCCTCACTGTAAAACTCTCTGATATACCCCACACCCCTCACTGTAACACTCTCTGATATACCACACAACCCTCACTGTAACAATCTCTGATATACCCCATACCTCTCACTGTAACGCTCTCCGAAATTACCCCACACCGCTCACTGTAACAATCTCTGATATACATCACACCTCTCACTGTAACACTCTCTGATATACCCCACACCGCTCACTGTAACACTCTCTAATATACCCCACACCCCTCGCTGTTACACTCCCTGATATAACCCACAACCCTCACTGTAACAGTCTCTGACATACCCCACAACCCTCACTGTAACACTCTCTGATATACCCCACACCCCTCACTGTAACACTCTCTGATATACCCCACACCTCTCACTGTATCACTTTCCGAAATTACCCCACACAGCTCACTGTAACACTCTCTGATATACCCCACACCCCTAACTGTAACACTCTCTGATATACCCCACACCCCTCACTGTAACACTCTATTATATCCCCCTCACTGCTCACTGCAACACTCTCTGTTGAACCCCATACAACTCACTGTAACAATCTCTGATATACCACACACCCCTCACTGTAACACTATCGGAAATACCCCACACCCCTCACTGTAACACTCTCTGATATACCCCACACCCCTCACTGTAACACTCTCTGATATACCCCACACCTCTCACTGTATCACTTTCCGAAATTACCCCACACGGCTCACTGTAACACTCTCTGATATACCCCACACCCCTAACTGTAACACTCTCTGATATACCACACACCCCTCACTGTAACACTATCGGAAATACCCCACACCCCTCACTGTAACACTCTCTGATATACCCCACACCCCTCACTGTAACACTCTCTGATATACACCACACCCCTCACTGTAACACTCTCTGATATACCCCACACCCCTCTCTGTTACACTCTCTGATATACCCCACAACACTCACTGTAACACTCTCAGATATTCACTCAACCCTCACTGTAACACTCTCTGATATAACCCACACCCCTCACTGTAACACTCTCTGATATAGCCCACACCCCTCACTGTAACACTCTCTGATATACCCCACAACCCTCACTGTAACACTCTCTGATATACCCCACGCCCCTCACTGTAACACTCTCTGAAATACCCCTCTCCCGTGACTGTAACACTCTCTGATTTACCGCACACCCCTCACTGTAACACTCTCTGATATACCCCACATCCCTCACTGTAACACTCTCTGATATACCCCAAACCCCTCACTGAATCACACTCTGATATACCCCATACCTCTCACTGTAACACTCTCCGAAATTACCCCACACCCCTCACTGTAACACTCTCTGATATACCCCACATCCCTCACTGTAACACTCTCTGATATACCCCACACCCCTCACTGTAACACTCTCTGATATACCTCACACCTCTCACTGTAACACTCTCTGATATACCCCACACCTTTCACTGTAACACTCTCTAATACACCCCACACCCTTCACTGTAACACTCTCTGATATAACCCACAACCCTCACTGTAACACTCTCTGAGAAACCCCACACCCCTCACTGTAACACTTTCTGATATACCCCACACCACTCACTGTAACACTTTCTAATATACACCACACCCCTCAATGTAACACTCTCTGATATACCCCACACCTTTCACTGTAACACTCTCTGATATACCCCACACCCCTCACTGTAACACTTTCTGATATACCCCACACGCCTCACTATAACACTCTCTGATATACCCGACACCCTTCACTATAACACTTTCTGATATGCCACACACCGCTCACTGTAACACTCTCTGATGTACCCCACACCCCTCACTGTAACACTCTCTAACATACACCACACCCCTCAATATAACACTCTCTGATATACCCCACACCCCTCACTGCAACACTCTCTGTTATATTGCGAAACCTCTCACTGTAACACTCTCTGAAATATACCACATCCCTCACTGTTACACTCTCTGATATACCCCACACCCCTCACTGCAATACTCTCTGATATACCTCACACCTCTCACTGTAACACTCTCTGATATACCGCACACCCCTCACTGTAACACTCTCTAATATACACCACACCCCTCACTGTAACACTCTCTGATATACCCCACACCCCTCACTGTAACACTCTCTGATATACCCCACACCCCTCACTGTAACACTCTCTGATATACCCCACACGCCTCACTATAACACTCTCTGATATACCCCACACCCCTCACTGTAACACTCTCTAATATACACCACACCCCTCAATGTAACACTCTCTGATATACCCCACACCTTTCACTGTAACACTCTCTGATATACCCCACACCCCTCACTGTAACACTTTCTGATATACCCCACACGCCCAACAACAACACTCTCTGATATACCCGACACCCCTCACTATAACACTTTCTGATATGCCCCACACCGCTCACTGTAACACTCTCTGATATACCCCACACCCCTCACTGTATCACTCTCTAATATACACCGCACCCCTCAATGTAACCCTGATATAACCCACACCCATCACTGTAACACTCTCTGATATACCCCACATTCCTCACTGTAACACTTTCTGATATACCACACACGCCTCACTATAACACTCTCTGATATACCCCACACCCCTCACTGTAACACTCTCTGATATATTCCACACCTCTCACTGTAACACTCTCTGATATATATCACATCCCTCACTGTAACACACTCTGATATACCCCACACCCCTCACTGCAATACTCTCTGATATACCTCACACCTCTCACTGTAACACTCTCTGATATAACCCACACCCCTCACTGTAACACTCTCTAATATACACCACACCCCTCACTGTAACACTCTCTGATATACCCCACACCCCTCACTGTAACACTCTCTGATAATCCCCACACTCCTCACTATAACACTCTCTGATATACCCGACACCCCTCACTATAACACTCTCTGATATGCCCCATACCGCTCACTGTAACATTCTCTGATATACCCCACACCCATCACTGTAACACTCTCTGATATATTCCACACCTCTCACTGTAACACTCTCTGATATATCCCACACCCCTCTCTGCAATACTCTCTGATATACCTCACACCTCTCACTGTAATACTCTCTGATATAACCCACACCCCTCACTGTAACACTCTCTAATATACCCCACAACGCTCACTGTAACACACTCTGATATACCCCACACCCCTCACTGTAACACACTCTGATATACCCCACACCTCTCACTGTAGCACTTTCCGAAATGACCCCACACAGCTCACTGTAACACTCTCTGATATACCTCACACCTCTCACTGTAACACTCTCTGATATACCCCACAACCCTCACTATAACACTCTCTGCTATACCCCACACCCCTCACTATAACCCTCTCTGATATACCTCACGGCCCTCACTGCTACACTCTCTGAATTTGCCCCACACCCCTCACTGTAACCCTGATATAACCCACACCCATCACTGTAACACTCTCTTATATACCCCTCACTACTCAATGCAACACTCTCTGTTGAACCCCATACAATTCACTGTAATAATCTCTGATATACCCCACACCCCTCACTGTAACATTCTCTGATATACCCCACACTCCTCACTGTTACACTCTCTGATATACTCCACACCCCTCACTGTTACACTCTCTGATATACCCCACAACCCTCACTGTAACACTCTCTGATATTCACACACCCCTCACTGTTACACTCTCTGATATACCCCACACCCCTCACTGTAACACCTTCTGATATACCCCACACCCCTCACTGTAACACTCTCTGATATACCCCATATCTCTCACTGTAACACTCTCCGAAATTACCCCACACCGCTCACTGTAACACTCTCTGATATACCTCACACCTCTCAGTGTAACACTCTCTGATATATCCTACACCGCTCACTGTAACACTCTCTAATATACCCCACACCCCTCACTGTAACACTCTCTGATATACCAAACACCCCTCCCTGTTACACTCTCTGGTATACCCCACACGCCTCTCTATTACACTCTCTGATATACCCGACAACCCTCACTATAACACTCTCTGATATGCCCCACACCGCTCACTGTAACATTCTCTGATATTCCCCACACCCCTCACTGTAACATTCTCTGATATACCCCACAGCCCTCTCTGCAACACTCTCTGATATACCCCACAACCCTCACTGTAACACTCTCTGATATACCCCTCGCCCCTCACTGTAACACTCTCTGATATACCCCTCTCCCCTGACTGTAACACTCTCTGATTTACCCCACACACGTCACTGTAACACTCTCTGATATCCCCCACATTCCTCACTGTAACACTCTCTGATATACCCCACACCCCTCACTGTATCACTCTCTGATATACCCCATACCTCTCACTGTAACACTCTCCGAAATTACCCCACACCGCTCACTGTAACACTCTCTGCTATACCTCACACCTCTCACTGTAACACTCTATGATATACCCCACACCGCTCACTGTAACACTCTCTAATACACCCCACACCCCTCACTGTAACACTCTCTGATATACCCCACACCCCTCATTGTCACACTCTCTGATATGACCCACAACCCTCACTGTAACACTCTCTGATATACCCCACACCCCTCACTTTAACACTCTCTGATATACCCCACACCCCTCACTGTAACACTCTCTAATATACACCACACCCCTCAATGTAACACTCTCTGATATACCCCACACCTTTCACTGTAACACTCTCTGATATACCCCACACCCCTCACTGTAACACTTTCTGAAATACCCCACACGTCTCACTATAACACTCTCTGATATACCCCACACCCCTCACTGTAACACTCTCTGATATATTCCACACCTCTCACTGTAACACTCTCTGATATATATCACATCCCTCACTGTAACACTCTCTGATATACCCCACACCCCTCACTGCAATACTCTCTGATATACCTCACACCTCTCACTGTAACACTCTCTGATATACCCCACACCCCTCACTGTAACACTCTCTAATATACACCACACCCCTCACTGTAACACTCTCTGATATACCCCACACCCCTCACTGTAACACTCTCTGATATTCCCCACACTCCTCACTATAACACTCTCTGATATACCCGACACCCCTCACTATAACACTCTCTGATATGCCCCACACCGCTCACTGTAACATTCTCTGATGTACCCCACACCCCTCACTGTAACACTCTCTGATATATTCCACACCTCTCACTGTAACACTCTCTGATATATCCCACACCCCTCTCTGCAATACTCTCTGATATACCTCACACCCCTCACTGTAACACTCTCTGATATACCCCACACCGCTCACTGTAACACTCTCTAATATACCCCACACCCCTCACTGTAACTCTCTCTGACATAGACCACAACCCTCACTGTAACACTCTCTGATATACCCCTCAACCCTCACTGTAACACTCTCTGATATAACCCACACCCCTCACTGTAACACTCTCTGATATACCCCACACCTCTCACTGTAGCACTTTCTGAAATTACCCCACACAGCTCACTGTAACACTCTCTGATATACCTCACACCTCTCACTGCAACACTCTCTGATATACCTCACACCCCTCACTGTTACACTCTCTGATATACCCCACACGCCTCACTATAACACTCTCTGATATACCTCACGCACCTCACTGTTACACTCTCTGAAATTACCCCTCACCCCTCACTGTAACCCTGATATAACCCACACCCATCACTGTAACAATCTCTTATATACCCCTCACTACTCACTGCAACACTCTCTGTTGAACCCCTTACAACTCACTGTAATAATCTCTGATATACCCCACACCCCTCACTGTAACGTTCTCTGATATACCCCACACCCCTCACTGTAACACTCTCTGATATTCCCCACACCCCTCACTGTAACACTCTCTGATATACCCCACACCCCTCACTGTTACACTCTCTGATATACACCACACACCTCACTGTTACACTCTCTGATATACCCCACACCCCTAACTGTAACACCTTCTGATATACCCCACACCCCTCACTGTAACACTGTCTGATATACCCCATATCTCTCACTTTAACACTCTCCGAAATTACCCCACACCGCTCACTGTAACACTCTCTGATATACCTCACACCTCTCAATGTAACACTCTCTGATATAACCCACACCCCTCACTGTAACAGTCTCTGATATACCCCACCACCCTCACTGTAACACTCTCTGATATATCCCACACCCCTCACTGTAACACTCTCTGATAGACCCCACACCCCACATTGGAACACTCTCTAATATACACCACACGCCTCACTGTAACACTTTCTGATATACCCCACACCCCTCACTGTTACACTCTGTGATATACCCCACACGCCTCACTATAACACTCTCTGATATACCCGACACCCCTCACTATAACACTCTCTGATATGCCCCACACCGCTCACTGTAACATTCTCTGATATTCCCCACACCCCTCACTGTAACACTCTCTGATATACCCCACACCCCTCACTGTAATTCTCTCTGATATATTCCACACCTCTCACTGTAACACTCTCTGACATACTCCCCACCCCTCACTATAACACTCTCTGATATAACCCACACCCCTCACTGTAATTCTCTCTGATATATTCAACACCTCTCACTGTAATACTCTCTGATATACTCCACACCCCCTACTGTAAGACCCTCTGATTCACCCCACACCTCTCACTGTAACACTTTTCGAAATTACCCCACACAGCTCACTGTAATACTCTCTGATATACCTCACACCTCTCACTGTAACACTCTCTGATATACCCCACACCGCTCACTGTAACACTCTCTAATATACACCACACCCCTCTCTATAACACTCTCTGATATACCCCACACCCCTCAGTGTTACACTCTCTGATATACCCCACACGCCTCACTATAACACTCTCTTATATACCCCACACTACTCACTGCAACACTCTCTGTTGAACCCCTCACCCCTCATTGTAACACTGTATGATATACCCCACACCCCTCACTGTAACACTCTCTCATATACCCCACACTACTCACTGCAACACTCTCTGTTGAACCCCATACAACTCACTGTAACAATCTCTGATATAACCCACACCCCTCACTGTAACACTCTCTGATGTACCCCACACCCCTCACTGTAACAATCTCTGATATACCCCATACCTCTCACTGTAACACTCTCCGAAATTACCCCACACCGCTCACTGTAACACTCTCTGATATACATCACACCTCTCACTGTAACACTCTCTGATATACCCCACACCGCTCACTGTAACACTCTCTAATATACCCCACACACCACACTGTAACACTCTCTGATATACCCCACACCCCTCGCTGTTACACTCTCTGATATACCCCACACCCCTCACTGTAACACTCTCTGATATACCCCATACCTCTCACTGTAACACTCTCTGAAATTACCCAACACCGCTCACTGTAACGCTCTCTGATATACCCCACACCGCTCACTGTAACATTCTCTAATACACCCCACACCCGTCACTGTAACACTCTCTGATATACCCCACACCCCTCACTGTTACACTCTCTGATATAACCCACAACACTCACTGTAGCACTCTCTGATATACCCCACACCCCTCACTGTAACACTCTCTGATATACCCCACACCACTCACTGTAACACTCTCTAATATACACCACACCACTCAATGTAACACTCTCTGATATACCCCACACCTTTCACTGTAACACTCTCTGATATACCCCACACCCCTCACTGTAACACTTTCTGATATACCCCACACGCCACACTATAACACTCTATGATATACCCGACACCCTTCACTATAACACTTTCTGATATGCCCCACACCGCTCACTGTAACACTCTCTGATATACCCCACACCCCTCACTGTAACACTCTCTAACATACACCACACCCCTCACTGTAACCCTGATATAACCCACACCCATCACTGTAACAATCTCTTATATACCCCTCACTACTCACTGCAACACTCTCTGTTGAACCCCTTACAACTCACTGTAATAATCTCTGATATACCCCACACCCCTCACTGTAACACTCTCTGATATACCCCACACCCCTCACTGTAACACTCTCTGATATTCCCCACACCCCTCACTATAACACTCTCTAATATACACCACACCCCTCACTGTTACACTCTCTGATATACCCCACAACCCTCACTGTAACACTCTCTGATATTCACACACCCCTCACTGTTACACTCTCTGATATACCCCACACCCCTCACTGTAACGCTCTCTGATATACCTCACACCTCACACTGTAACACTCTCTGATATACCCCACACCGCTCACTGTAACATTCTTTATACACCCCACTCCCCTCACTGTAACACTCTCTGATATACCCCACACCCCTCTCTGTTACACTCTCTGATATAACCCACAACCATCACTGTAACACTCTCTGATATACCCCACACCCCTCACTGTAACACTCTCTGATATACCCCACACCACTCACTGTAACACTCTCTAATATACACCACACCCCTCAATGTAACACTCTCTGATATATTCCACACCTCTCACTGTAACACTCTCTGATATACTCCACACCCCTCACTGTAACACTCTCTGATATACCCCTCACCCCTCACTGTAACACTCTCTGATATACTCCACACCCCTCACTGTAACACTCTCTGATATATTCCACACCTCTCACTGAAACACTGTCTGATATACCCCACACCCCTCACTGTAACACTCTCTGATATATTCCACACCTCTGACTGTAACACTCTCTGATATATCCCACACCCCTCACTGCAATTCTCTCTGATATACCTCACACCTCTCACTGTAACACTCTCTGATATAACCCACACCCCTCACTGTAACACTCTCTAATATACCCCACAACGCTCACTGTAACACTCTATGACATAACCCACAACCCTCACTTTAACAGTCTCTGATATACCCCACAACCCTCATTGTAACACACTCTGATATACCCCACACCCCTCACTGTAACACTCTCTGATATACCCCACACCTCTCACTGTAGCACTTTCCGAAATGACCCCACACAGCTCATTGTAACACTCTCTGTTATACCTCACACCTCTCACTGTAACACTCTCTGATATACCCCACACCCCTCACTGTTACATTCTCTGATATACCCCACACGCCTCACTATAACACTCTCTGATATACCCCACACCCCTCACTATAACCCTCTCTGATATACCTCACGGCCCTCACTGTTACACTCTCTGAATTTGCCCCACACCCCTCACTGTAACCCTGATATAACCCACACCCATCACTGTAACACTCTCTTATATACCCCTCACTACTCAATGCAACACTCTCTGTTGAACCCCATACAACTCACTGTAACAATCTCTGATATACCCCACACGCCTCACTATAACACTCTCTGATATACCCCACACCCCTCACTGTAACATTCTCTGATATACCCCACACCCCTCACTGTTACACTCTCTGATATACCCCACACGCCTTTCTATAACACTCTCTGATATACCCGACAACCCTCACTATAACACTCTCTGATATGCCCCACACCGCTCACTGTAACATTCTCTGATATTCCCCACACCCCTCACTGTAACACTCTCTGATATACCCCACAGCCCTCTCTGTAACACTCTCTGATATACCCCACAACCCTCACTGTAACACTCTCTGATATACCCCTCGCCCCTCACTGTAACACTCTCTGATATACCCCTCTCCCCTGACTGTAACACTCTCTGATTTACCCCACACACCTCACTGTAACACTCTCTGATATACCCCACATCCCTCACTGTAACACTCTCTGATATACCCCACACCCCTCACTGTATCACTCTCTGATATACCCCATACCTCTCACTGTAACACTCTCCGAAATTACCCCACACCGCTCACTGTAACACGCTCTGCTATACCTCACACCTCTCACTGTAACACTCTCTGATATACCCCACACCGCTCACTGTAACACTCTCTAATACACCCCACACCCCTCACTGTAACACTCTCTGATATACCCCACACCCCTCACTGTTACACTCTCTGATATGACCCACAACCCTCACTGTAACACTCTCTGATATACCCCACACCCCTCACTTTAACACACTCTGATATACCCCACACCCCTCACTGTAACACTCTCTAATATACACCACACCACTCAATGTAACACTCTCTGATATACCCCACACCTTTCACTGTAACACTCACTGATATACCCCACACCCCTCACTGTAACACTTTCTGATATTCCCCACACGCCCTACTATAACACTCTCTGATATACCCGACACCCCTCACTAGAACACTTTCTTATATGCCCCACACCGCTCACTGTTACACTCTCTGATATACCCCACACCCCTCACTGTAACACTCTCTAATATACACCACACACCTCAATGTAACACTCTCTGATATACCCCACATCCCTCACTGTAACACTTTCTGATATACCCCACACGCCTCACTATAACACTCTCTGATATACCCCACACCCCTCACTGTAACACTCTCTGATATATTCCACACCTCTCACTGTAACACTCTCTGATATACCACACACCCCTCACTGTTACACACTCTGATATACCCCACACCCCTCACTGCAATACTCTCTGATATACCTCACACCTCTCACTGTAACACTCTCTGATATACCCCACACCCCTCACTGTAACACTCTCTAATATACACCACACCCCTCACTGTACACTCTCTGATATACCCCACACCCCTCAATGTAACACTCTCTGATATTCCCCACTCGCCTCACTATAACACTCTCTGATATACCCGACACCCCTCACTATAACACTCTCTGATATGACCCACACCGCTCACTGTAACATTCTCTGATATACTCCACACCCCTCACTGTAACACTCTCTGATATACCCCACACCTCTCACTGTAACACTCTCTGATATATTCCACACCTCTCACTGTAACACTCTCTGATATATCCCACACCCCTCTCTGCAATACTCTCTGATATACCTCACACCTCTCACTGTAACACTCTCTGATATACCCCACACCGCTCACTGTAACACTCTCTAATATACCCCACACCCCTCACTGTAACACTCTCTGACATAGCCCACAACCCTCACTGTAACAATCTCTGATATACACCTCAACCCTCACTGTAACACTCTCTGATATAACCCACACCCCTCACTGTAACACTCTCTGACATACCCCACACCTCTCACTGTAGCACTTTCTGAAATTACCCCACACAGCTCACTGTAACACTCTCTGATATACCTCACACCTCTCACTGTAACACTCTCAGATATACCTCACACCCCACACTGTTACACTCTCTGATATACCCCACACGCCTCACTATAACACTCTCTGATATACCCGACACCCTTCACTATAACACTTTCTGATATGCCCCACACCGCTCACTGTAACACTCTCTGATATACCCCACACACCTCACTGTAACACTCTCTGATATACCCCACACCCCTCACTGCAATACTCTCTGATATACCTCACACCTCTCACTGTAATACTCTCTGATATACCCCACACCCCTCACTGTAACACTCTCTAATATACACCACACCTCTCACTGTAACACTCTCTGATATACCCCACACCCCTCACTGTAACATTCTCTGATATATTCCACACCTCTCACTGTAACACTCTCTGATATATACCACATCCCTCACTGTTACACTCTCTGATATACCCCACACCCCTCACTGCAATACTCTCTGATATACCTCACACCTCTCACTGTAACAATCTCTGATATACCCCACACCCCTCACTGTAACACTCTCTAATATACACCACACCTCTCACTGTAACACTCTCTGATATACCCCACACCCCTCACTGTAACACTCTCTGATATATTCCACACCTCTCACTGTAACACTCTCTGATATATACCACATCCCTCAATGTTACACTCTCTGATATACCCCATACCCCTCACTGCAATACTCTCTGATATACCTCACACCGCTCACTGTAACACTCTCTGATATACCCCACACCCCTCACTGTAACACTCTCTAATATACACCATACCCCTCACTGTAACACTCTCTGATATACCCCACACGCCTCACTATAACACTCTCTGATATACCTCACACCCCTCACTGTAACACTCTCTGATATGCCCCACACCGCTCACTGTAACATTCTCTGATATACTCCACACCCCTCACTGTAACACTCTCTGATATATTCCACACCCCTCACTGTAACACTCTCTGATATACTCCGCACCCCTCACTGTAACACTCTCTGATATATTCCACACCTCTCACTGTAACACTCTCTGATATACTCCACACCCCTCACTGTAACACTCTCTGATATACCCCTCACCCCTCACTGTAACACTCTCTGATATACTCCACACCCCTCACTGTAACACTCTCTGATATATTCCACACCCCTCACTGTAACACTCTCTGATATACCCCACACCCCTCACTGTAACACTCTCTGATATATTCCACACCTCTGACTGTAACACTCTCTGATATATCCCACACCCCTCACTGCAATTCTCTCTGATATACCTCACACCTCTCACTGTAACACTCTCTGATATAACCCACACCCCTCACTGTAACACTCTCTAATATACCCCACAACGCTCACTGTAACACTCTATGACATAACCCACAACCCTCACTTTAACAGTCTCTGATATACCCCACAACCCTCATTGTAACACACTCTGATATACCCCACACCCCTCACTGTAACACTCTCTGATATACCCCACACCTCTCACTGTAGCACTTTCCGAAATGACCCCACACAGCTCATTGTAACACTCTCTGTTATACCTCACACCTCTCACTGTAACACTCTCTGATATACCCCACACCCCTCACTGTTACATTCTCTGATATACCCCACACGCCTCACTATAAAACTCTCTGATATACCCCACACCCCTCACTATAACCCTCTCTGATATACCTCACGGCCCTCACTGTTACACTCTCTGAATTTGCCCCACACCCCTCACTGTAACCCTGATATAACCCACACCCATCACTGTAAAACTCTCTTATATACCCCTCACTACTCAATGCAACACTCTCTGTTGAACCCCATACAACTCACTGTAATAATCTCTGATATACCCTACACCCCTCACTGTAACATTCTCTGATATACCCCACACCCCTCACTGTTACACTCTCTGATATACCCCACACGCCTTTCTATAACACTCTCTGATATACCCGACAACCCTCACTATAACACTCTCTGATATGCCCCACACCGCTCACTGTAACATTCTCTGATATTCCCCACACCCCTCACTGTAACACTCTCTGATATACCCCACAGCCCTCTCTGTAACACTCTCTGATATACCCCACAACCCTCACTGTAACACTCTCTGATACACCCCTCGCCCCTCACTGTAACACTCTCTGATATACCCCTCTCCCCTGACTGTAACACTCTCTGATTTACCCCACACCCCTCACTGTAACACTCTCTGATATAACCCACATCCCTCACTGTAACACTCTCTGATATACCCCACACCCCTCACTGTATCACTCTCTGATATACCCCATACCTCTCACTGTAACACTCACCGAAATTACCCCACACCGCTCACTGTAACACTCTCTGCTATACCTCACACCTCTCACTGTAACACTCTCTGATATACCCCACATCGCTCACTGTAACACTCTCTAATACACCCCACATCCCTCACTGTAACACTCTCTGATATACCCCACACCCCTCACTGTTACACTCTCTGATATGACCCACAACCCTCACTGTAACACTCTCTGATATACCCCACACCCCTCACTTTAACACACTCTGATATACCCCACACCCCTCACTGTAACACTCTCTAATATACACCACACCCCTCAATGTAACACTCTCTGATATACCCCACACCTTTCACTGTAACACTCACTGATACACCCCACACCCCTCACTGTAACACTTTCTGATATTCCCCACACGCCCTACTATAACACTCTCTGATATACCCGACACCCCTCACTAGAACACTTTCTGATATGCCCCACACCGCTCACTGTAACACTCTCTGATATACCCCACACCCCTCACTGTAACACTCTCTAATATACACCACACACCTCAATGTAACACTTTCTGATATACCCCACACCCCTCACTGTAACACTCTCTGATATATTCCACACCTCTCACTGTAACACTCTCTGATATACCACACACCCCTCATGTTACACTCTCTGATATACCCCACACCCCTCACTGCAATACTCTCTGATATACCTCACACCTCTCACTGTAACACTCTCTGATATACCCCACACCCCTCACTGTAACACTCTCTAATATACACCACACCCCTCACTGTAACACTCTCTGATATACCCCACACCCCTCAATGTAACACTCTCTGATATTCCCCACACGCCTCACTATAACACTCTCTGATATACCCGACACCCCTCACTATAACACTCTCTGATATGACCCACACCGCTCACTGTAACATTCTCTGATATACTCCACACCCCTCACTGTAACACTCTCTGATATACCCCACACCTCTCACTGTAACACTCTCTGATATATTCCACACCTCTCACTGTAACACTCTCTGATATATCCCACACCCCTCTCTGCAATACTCTCTGATATACCTCACACCTCTCACTGTAACACTCTCTGATATACCCCACACCGCTCACTGTAACACTCTCTAATATACCCCACACCCCTCACTGTAACACTCTCTGACATAGCCCACAACCCTCACTGTAACAATCTCTGATATACCCCTCAACCCTCACTGTAACACTCTCTGATATAACCCACACCCCTCACTGTAACACTCTCTGATATACCCCACACCTCTCACTGTAGCACTTTCTGAAATTACCCCACACAGCTCACTGTAACACTCTCTGATATACCTCACACCTCTCACTGTAACACTCTCTGATATACCTCACACCCCACACTGTTACACTCTCTGATATACCCCACACGCCTCACTGTAACACTCTCTGCTATACCCCACACCCCTCACTATAACACTCTCTGATATACCTCACGCCCCTCACTGTTACACTCTCCGAAATTACCCCACACCCCTCACTGTAACCCTGATATAACCCACACCCATCACTGTAACACTCTCTTATCTACCCCTCACTACTCACTGCAACACTCTCTGTTGAACCCCTTACAACTCACTGTAATAATCTATGATATACCCCACACCCCACACTGTAACACTCTCTGATATACCCCACACCCCTCACTGTAACACTCTCTGATATTCCCCACACCTCTCACTGTAACACTCTCTAATATACACCACACCCCTCACTGTAAAACTCTCTGATATACCCCACACCCCTCACTGTTACACTCTCTGATATACCCCACAACCCTCACTGTAACATTCTCTGATATTCACACACCCCTCACTGTTAAACTCTCTGATATACCCCACACCCCTCACTGTAACACCTTCTGATATACCCCACACCCCTCACTGTAACACTCTCTGATATACCCCATATCTCTCACTGTAACACTCTCCGAAATTACCCCACACCGCTCACTGTAACATCTCTGATATACCTCACACCTCTCAATGTAACACTCTCTGATATACCCCAACTGCTCAGTGTAACACTCTCTAATATACCCCACACCCCTCACTGTAACACTCTCTGATATACCCGACACCCCTCACTGTTACACTCTCTGATATAACCCACAACCATCACTGTAACAGTCTCTGATATACCCCACCACCCTCACTGTAACACTCTCTGATATATCCCACACCCTTCACTGTAACACTCTCTGATAGACCCCACACCCCTCACTGGAACACTCTCTAATATACACCACACGCCTCACTGTAACACTTTCTGATATACCCCACACCCCTCACTGTTACACTCTGTGATATACCCCACACGCCTCACTATAACACTCTCTGATATACCCGACACCCCTCACTATAACACTCTCTGATATGCCCCACACCGCTCACTGTAACATTCTCTGATATTCCCCACACCCCTCACTGTAACACTCTCTGATATTCCCCACACCCCTCACTGTAACACTCTCTGATATACCCCACACCCCTCACTGTAACACTCTCTGATATGCCCCACACCGCTCACTGTAACATTCTCTGATATTCCCCACACCCCTCACTGTAACACTCTCCGATATTCCCCACACCCCTCACTGTAACACTCTCTGATATACCCCACACCCCTCACTGTAACACTCTCTGATATACTCCACACCCCTCACTATAACACTCTCTGATATGCCCCACACCGCTCACTGTAACATTCTCTGATATTCCCCACACCCCTCACTGTAACACTCTCTGATATACCCCACACCCCTCACTGTAATTCTCACTGATATATTCCACACCTCTCACTGTAATACTCTCTGATATACTCCACACCCCCCACTGTAACACCCTCTGATTCACCCCACACCTCTCACTGTAACACTTTCCGAAATTACCCCACACAGCTCACTGTAATACTCTCTGATATACCTCACACCTCTCACTGTAACACTCTCTGATATACCCCACACCGCTCACTGTAACACTCTCTAATATACACCACACCCCTCACTATAACACTCTCTGATATACCCCACACCCCTCACTGTAACACTCTCTGATATACCCCACACGCCTCACTATAACACACTTTTATATACCCCACACTACTCACTGCAACACTCTCTGTTGAACACCTCACCCCTCATTGTAACACTCTATGATATACCCCACACCCCTCACTGTAACACTCTCTCATATACCCCACACTACTCACTGCAACACTCTCTGTTGAACCCCATACAACTCACTGTAACAATCTCTGATATACCCCACACCCCTCACTGTAACACTCTCTGATGTACCCCACACACCTCACTGTAACACTCTCTGATATACCCCTCACCGCTCACTGTAACACTCTCTGATATACCCCACACGCCTCACTGTTACACTCTCTGAAATTACCCCACACGCCTCACTGTAACCCTGATATAACCCACACCCATCACTGTAATTCTCTCTGATATACCCCACACCCCTCATTGTAACACTCTCTGATATACCCCACACTACTCACTGCAACACTCTCTGTTGAACATCTCATTGTATCAATCTCTGATTTACCCCACACCCCTCACTGTATCACTCTCTGATATAACCCACACCCCTCACTGTAACACTCTCTAATATACACCACACGCCTCACTGTAACAATCTCTGATATATCCCACACCCCTCACTGTAACACTCTCTGATAGACCCCACACCCCTCACTGTAACACCTTCTGATATACCCCACACCCCACACTGTAACATTCTCTGATATACCCCATATCTCTCACTGTAACACTCTCCGAAATTACCCCACACCGCTCACTGTAACACTCTCTGATATACCCCACACCCCTCACTGTTACACTCTCTGATATACCCCACACGCCTTTCTTTAACACTCTCTGATATACCCGACAACCCTCACTATAACACTCTCTGATATGCCCCACACCGCTCACTGTAACATTCTCTGATATTCCCCACACCCCTCACTGTAACACTCTCTGATATACCCCACAGCCCTCTCTGTAACACTCTCTGATATACCCCACAACCCTCACTGTAACACTCTCTGATATACCCCTCGCCCCTCACTGTATCACTCTCTGATATACCCCACACCCCTCACTGTATCACTCTCTGATATACCCCATACCTCTCACTGTAACACTCTCCGAAATTACCCCACACCGCTCACTGTAACACTCTCTGCTATACCTCACACCTCTCACTGTAACACTCTCTGATATACCCCACACCGCTCACTGTAACACTCTCTAATACACCCCACACCCCTCACTGTTACACTCTCTGATATACCCCACAACCATCACTGTTACACTCTCTGATATGACCCACAACCCTCACTGTAACACTCTCTGATATACCCCACACCCCTCACTTTAACACACTCTGATATACCCCACACCCCTCACTGTAACACTCTCTAATATACCCCACATTCCTCACTGTAACACTCTCTGATATACCCCACACCCCTCACTGTATCACTCTCTGATATACCCCATACCTCTCACTGTAACACTCTCCGAAATTACCCCACACCGCTCACTGTAACACTCTCTGCTATACCTCACACCTCTCACTGTAACACTTTCTGATATACCCCACACGCCCTACTATAACACTCTCTGATATACCCGACACCCCTCACTATAACACATTCTGATATGCCCCACACCGCTCACTGTAACACTGTCTGATATACCCCACACCCCTCACTGTAACACGCTCTAATATACACCACACCCCTCAATATAACACTCTCTGATATACCCCACACCCCTCACTGCAATACTCTCTGATATACCTCACACCTCTCACTGTAACACTCTCTGATATACCCCACACCCCTCACTGTAACACTCTCTAATATACACCACACCCCTCACTGTAACACTCTTTGATATACCCCACACCCCTCACTGTAACACTCTCTGATATTCCCCACACGCCTCACTATAACACTCTCTGATATACCCGAACCCCTGCACCACTATAACACTCTCTGATATGCCCCACACCGCTCACTGTAACATTCTCTGATATACTCCACACCCCTCACTGTAACACTCTCTGATATACCCCACAACTCTCACTGTTACACTCTCTGATATATTCCACACCTCTCACTGTAACACTCTCTGATATATTACACACCCCTCTCTGCAATACTCTCTGATATACCTCACACCTCTCACTGTAACACTCTCTGATATACCCCACACCGCTCACTGTAACACTCTCTAATATAGTCCACATCTCTCTCTGTAACACTCTCTGACATAGCCCACAACCCTCACTGTAACAGTCTGTGATATACCCCTCAACCCTCACTGTAACACCCTCTGTTATAACACACACCCCTCACTGTAACACTCTCTGATATACCCCACACCTCTCACTGTAGCACTTTCTGAAATTACCCCACACAGCTCACTGTAACACTCTCTGATATACCTCACACCTCTCACTGTAACACTCTCTGATATACCTCACACCCCTCACTGTTACACTCTCTGATATACCCCACACGCCTCACTGTAATACTCTCTGCTATACCCCACACCCCTCACTATAACACTCTCTGATATACCTCACGCACCTCACTGTTACACTCTCTGAAATTACCCCACACCCCTCACTGTAACCCTGATATAAGCCACACCCATCACTGTAACACTCTCTTATATACCCCTCACTACTCACTGCAATACTCTCTGTTGAACCCCTTACAACTCACTGTAATAATCTCTGATATACCCCACACCCCTCACTGTAACACTCTCTGATATACCCCACACCCCTCATTGTTACACTCTCTGATATTCCCCACACCCCTCACTGTAACACTCTCTAATATACACCACACCCCTCACTGTTACACTCTCTGATATACCCCACAACCCTCACTGTTACACTCTCTGATATACCCCACACCCCTCACTGTTACACTCTCTGATATACCCCACACCCCTCACCCCAACACCTTCTGATATACCCCACACCCCTCACTGTAACACTGTCTGATATACCCCACCACCCTCACTGTAACACTCGCTGATATATCCCACACCCCTCACTGTAACACTCTCTGATAGACCCCACACCCCTCACTGGAACACTCTCTATTATACACCACACGCCTCACTGTAACACTTTCTGATATACCCCACACCACTCACTGTTACACTCTCTGATATACCCCACACGCCTCACTATAACACTCTCTGATATACCCGACACCCCTCACTATAACACTCTCTGATATGCCCCACACCGCTCACTGTAACATACTCTGATATTCCCCACACCCCTCACTGTAACACTCTCTGATATACCCCACACCCCTCACTGTAATTCTCTCTGATATATTCCACACCTCTCACTGTAACACTCTCTGATATACTCCACACCCATCACTGTAACACCCTCTGATTCACCCCACACCTCTCACTGTAACACTTTCCGAAATTACCCCACACAGTTCACTGTAATACTCTCTGATATACCTCACACCTCTCACTGTAACACTCTCTGATATACCCCACACCGCTCACTGTAACACTCTCTAATATACACCTCACCCCTCACTATAACACTCTCTGATATACCCCACACCCCTCACTGTTACACTCTCTGATATACCCCACATGCCTCACTATAACACTCTCTTATATACCCCACACTACTCACTGCAACACTCTCTGTTGAACCCCTCACCCCTCATTGTAACTATCTATGATATACCCCACACCCCTCACTGTAACACTCTCTCATATACCCCACACTACTCACTGCAACACTCTCTGTTGAACCCCATACAACTCACTGTAACAATCTCTGATATACCCCACACCCCTCACTCTAACACTCTCTGATGTACCCCACACCCCTCACTGTAACACTCTCTGATATACCCCACACCGCTCACTGTAACACTCTCTAATATACACCACACCCCTCACTGTAACACTCTCTGATATACCCCACACCCCTCACTGTTACACTCTCTGAAATTACCCCACACCCTCACTGTAACCCTGATATAACCCACACCCATCACTGTAATACTCTCTGATATACCCCACACCCCTCATTGTAACACTCTCTGATATACCCCACACTACTCACTGCAACACTCTCTGTTGAACATCTCACTGCAACAGTCTCTGATATACCCCACACCCCTCACTGTAACACTCTCTGATATACCCCACACCCCTCATTGTAACACTCTCTGATATACCCCACACCACTCACTGCAACACTCTCTGTTGAACATCTCACTGCAACAATCTCTGATATACCCCACACCCCTCACTGTAACACTCTCTGATATAACCCACACCCCTCACTGTAACACTCTCTAATATACACCACACGCCTCACTGTAACACTCTCTGATATATCCCACACCCCTCACTGTAACACTCTCTGATAGACCCCACACCCTTCACTGTAACACTCTCTAATATACACCACACCCCTCACTGTAACACTCTCTGATATACCCCACACCACTCACTGTTACACTCTCTGATATACCCCACACGCCTCACTGTAACACTCTCTGATAGACCCGACACCCCTCACTGTAACACTCTCTGATATGCCCCACACCGCTCACTGTAACATTCTCTGATATTCCCCACACCCCTCACTGTAACACTCTCTGATATACCCCACACCCCTCACTGTAATTCTCTCTGATATATTCCACACCTCTCACTGTAATACTCTCTCGTATACTCCACACCGCTCACTGTAACATTCTCTGATATTCCCCACACCCCTCACTGTAACACTCTCTGATATACCCCACACCCCTCACTGTAATTCTCTCTGATATATTCCACACCTCTCACTGTAATACTCTCTGATATACTCCACACCCCCCACTGTAACACCCTCTGATTCACCCCACACCTCTCACTGTAAAACTCTCTGATATACCCCACAACGCTCACTGTAACACTCTCTAATATACACCTCACCCCTCACTATAACACTCTCTGATATACCCCACACCCCTCACTGTTACACTCTCTGATATACCCCACACGCCTCACTATAACACTCTCTTATATACCCCACACTACTCACTGCAGCACTCTCTGTTGAACCCCTCACCCCTCATTGTAACACTCTATGATATACCCCACACCCCTCACTGTAACACTCTCTCATATACCCCACACTACTCACTGTAACACTCTCTAATATACACCACACCCCTCACTGTAACACTCTCTGATATACCCCAGACCCCTCACTGTTACACTCTCTGATGTACCCCACACCCCTCACTGCAACACTCTCTGTTGAACCCCATACAACTCACTGTAACAATCTCTGATATACCCCACACCGCTCACTGTAACACTCTCTAATGTACACCACACCCCTCACTGTAACACTCTCTGATATACCCCAGACCCCTCACTGTTACACTCTCTGAAATTACCCCACACCCCTCACTGTAACCCTGATATAACCCACACCCATCACTGTAATACTCTCTGATATACCCCACACCCCTCATTGTAACACTCTCTGATATACCCCACACTACTCACTGCAACACTCTCTGTTGAACATCTCACTGTAACAATCTCTGATATACCCCACACCCCTCACTGTAACACTCTCTGATATAACCCACACCCCTCACTGTAACACTCTCTAATATACACCACACGCCTCACTTTAACACTCTCTGATATATCCCACACCCCTCACTGTAACACTCTCTGAGAGACCCCACACCCCTCACTGTAACACTCTCTAATATACACCACACCCCTCACTGTAACACTTTCTGATATACCCCACACCACTCACTGTTACACTCTCTGATATACCCCACACGCCTCACTATAACACTCTCTGATATACCCGACACCCCTCACTATAACACTCTCTGATATGCCCCACACTGCTCACTGTAACATTCTCTGATATTCCCCACACCCCTCACTGTAACACTCTCTGATATACCCTCACCCCTCACTGTAATTCTCTCTGATATATTCCACACCTCTCACTGTAACACCCTCTGATATACTCCACACCCCTCACTGCAATACTCTCTGATATACCTCACACCTCTCACTGTAACACTCTTTGATATACCCCACTTTGCTCACTGTAACACTCTCTAATATACCCCACACCCCTCACTGTAACACTCTCTGATATACCCCACACCCCTCACTGTTACACTCTCTGATATAACCCACAATCCTCACTGTAACAGTCTGTGATATACCCCACAACCCTCTCTTTAACAGTCTCTGATATACCCCACGCCCCTCACTGTAACACTCTCTGATATACCCCACAACCCCCACTGTAACACCGTCTGAATCACCCCACAACGTTCACTGTAACACTTTCCGAAATTACCCCACACAGCTCACTGTAACACTCTCTGATATACCTCACACCTCTCACTGTAACACTCTCTGATATACCCCACACCGCTCACTGTAACACTCTCTAATATACACCACACCCCTCACTATAACACTCTCTGATATACCCCACACCCCTCACTGTTACACTCTCTGATATACCTCACACGCCTCACTATAACACTCTCTTATATACCCCACACTACTCACTGCAACACTCTCTGTTGAACCCCGCACCCCTCATTGTAACACTCTATGATATACCCCACACCCCTCACTGTAACACTCTCTTATATACCCCACACTACTCACTGCAACACTCTCTGTTGAACCCCATACAACTCACTGTAACAATCTCTGATATACCCCACACCCCTCACTGTAACACTCTCTGATGTACCCCACACCCCTCACTGTAACACTCTCTGATATACCCCTCACCGCTCACTGTAACACTCTCTAATATACACCACACCCCTCACTGTAACACTCTCTGATATACCCCACACCCCTCATTGTTACACTCTCTGAAATTACCCCACACCCCTCACTGTAACCCTGATATAACCCACACCCATCACTGTAATACTCTCTGATATACCCCACACCCCTCACTGTAACACTCTCTGATATAACCCACACTCCTCACTGTAACACTCTCTGATATATCCCACACCCCTCACTGTAACACTCTCTGATATACCCCACACCCCTCACAGTAACACTCTCTAATATATCCCACACCCCTCACTGTAACACTGTCTGATATAACCTACACCCTTCACTGTAACACTCTCTGATATACCCATCACCCCTCACTGTAACACTCTCTGATATACCCCTTACCTCTCATTGTAACTCTCTCTGATATACCCCACACCCCTCACTGTAACATTCTCTGATATACCCCACACCCCTCACTGTAACACTCTCTGATATACCCCACACTACTCACTGCAACACTCTTTGATATACCCCACACCCCTCACTGTAACACACTCAGATATACCCCACATCCCTCACTTTAACTCTCTCTGATTGACCCCGCACCCCTCACTGAAACACTCTCAGATATACACAACACCCCTCACTGTAACACTCTCTGATATACCCCACACCCCTCACTGTAACAATCTCTGATATACCCCACACCCCTCACTGTTACACTCTCTGATATACCCCACACCCCTCACTGTTACACTCTCTGATATACCCCACACTACTCACTGCAACACTCTCTGATATACCCCACACCCCTCACTGTAACACACACTGATATACCCCACACCCCTCACTTTAACACTCTATGATAGACCCCGCACCCCTCACTGAAACACTCTCAGATATACACAACACCCCTCACTGTAACACTCTCTGATATACCCCACACCCCTCACTGTAACACTCTCTGATATACCCCACACCCCTCACTGTAACACTCTCTGATATAACCCACACTCCTCACTGTAACACCATCTGATATATCCCACACCCCTCACTGTAACACTCTGTGATATATCCCACACCCCTCACTGTAACACTCTCTGATATATCCCACACCCCTCAGTGTAACACTCTCTGACATATCCCACACCCGTCACTGTAACACTCTCTGATATATCCCACACCCCTCACTGTAACACTCTCTGATATATTCCACACCTCTCACTGTAACACTCTCTGATATATACCACACCCCTCACTGTTACACTCTCTGATATACCCCACACCCCTCACTGTAACACTCTCTGATATATTCCACACCCCTCACTGTAACACTCTCTGATATACCCCACACCCCTCACTGTAACACTCTCCGATATACCCCTCACCCCTCACTGTAACACTCTCTGATATATCCAACACCCCTCACTGTAACACTCTCTGATATACCCCACGCTCCTCACTGTAACACTCTCTGATATACCCCACACCCCTCACTGTAACACTGTCTGTCATCCTCATTGCAATTCTCCAATTTTTGTAGATAATGTAGGACACTGGACTTGTTAGTTGTGGATATATTGACCCTCTGGTCTCTGAACCTTTGTTATATTCAGTTGAATTCGAAGACATCATGGTCGCTAGTTTATAATGATCGTTCCATTCAGCTGCTAAGATTTGAGGTCGATTGGGGGAGTCGAAATGTTTGGGGGCGAGTGCATGAATTTGTTTGCACCATTCTGCCTTACTGCACCCCTCGATCGGGAACAGGAATCTCCCTCATTCATGTACTATGTTGGTCGAACCCTAATGCTCCCTAATTTTCTTTCATGTTCGCAGCTTGTGGCATTCACACTGGTTTATCAATTCTTAGCCTCTCTTCCTGAATGCCCAGCTATGAGCTGCTTTCAATGACACTGCTGGTCCTTTGGGTGCCCTTCTGTCTGCACAATCTGACCATGGCTTCAGACAAGTATCTTGAGACATTTATCTTTTCATACCAGAACAGCCAACTCATGTCGTGGGAGCAGAAGAGATAACGGACTTATTTGACCATATCGCATTTTGCCCATGAACTGCCCAGAGATAGTTACATCGATACTGTGGGAACCAGTCTGGTTTCTGTGTTCACTCACTGGTGCAGGCAGGGGAATGCATGTGTTCTTGACATACCAGATAACTCCACTGTTCCCATCGAACTGATATCCTGGCATCTGTTACATCCGACTTAGAGGGACAGACAGGCAAGCCCCCAGTTGAATAACTCACCTGACACTTTTGACAATGCTGTGCCCCCTCGGTACTGATTGTCGACAGGGCAGTGACCCTCAGTACTCATCTTCGACAGTGAATTGCCCCCCAGTACTGATTGTCTGACAGTGCAATGCCCACACAGTACAGATCATCGACAGTGTAGTGCCCCCTCAGCACTGATTATCTGACAGGGCAGTGCCTCCTCAGTACTGATTGAGAGTCAGGGCAGTGCCCCCTCTGAGCTGATTGTCGACAGTGCAGTGCCACCTCAGTAACAATCATTGACAGTGCAGTGCGCCTCAATACTGATTGTCTGGCATGGGCAGTGCCCCCTCAGTAATGATTGTCGGCAGTTCAGTGCCCCCCAGGACTAATTGTCTGACAGTGCAGTGCCCCCTCAGTACTGATTGTCTGACAGTGCAGTGCCCCCTCAGTACTGATTGTCTGACAGTGCAGTGCCCCCTCAGTACTGATTGTCTGACAGTGCAGTGCCCCCTCAGCACTGATTGTCTGACAGGGCAGTGCCCCCTCAGTACTGATTGTCGACAGTGCAGTGCACCCTCAGTAATGATCATCGACAGTGCAGAGCACCCTCAGTACTGATCATTGACAGTGCTGTGCCCCTCAGTACTGATTGTCGACAGTGCAGTGCCCCCTCAGTACTGATTGTCGACAGTTCAGTGCCCCCTCAGTACTGATTGTCTAACAGTGAATTGCCCCCTCAGTACTGATCATCGATTGGGAAGTGTCCCCTCAGTACTGATTGTCGACAGTGCAGTGCCCCCTGAGTACTGATTGTCTGACAGTGCAGTGCCTCCTCAGTACTGATCATCGACAGTGCAGAGCCCCCTCAGTAATGATTGTCGACAGTGCATTGCCCTTCAGTACTGATTGTCGACAGTGCAGTGCCCAATCAGTACTGATTGCCCACAGTGCAGTGCCCCCTCAGCACTGATTGTCGACAGTGCAGTGCCCCTCAGTACTGATTGTCTGACAGTGCAGAGCCCCCTCAGTATTGATTGTCAGACAGTGCAGAGCACCCTCAGTACTGATTGTCGACAGTGCATTGCCCTTCAGTACTGATTGTCGACAGTGCAGTGCCCAATCAGTACTGATTGCCCACAGTGCAGTGCCCCCTCAGCACTGATTGTCGACAGTGCAGTGCCCCCTCAGTACTGATTGTCTGACAGTGCAGAGCCCCCTCAGTATTGATTGTCAGACAGTGCAGTGTCCCCTCAGTACTGATTGTCGACAGTGCAGTGCCCCCTCAGTACTGATTGTCGACAGTGCAGTGCCCCCTCAGTACTGATTGTCTGACAGTGCAGAGCCCCCTCAGTATTGGTTGTCTGACAGTGAAGTGCCACCACAGTATTGATTGTCTGACAGTGCAGTGCCCCCTCAGTACTGATTGTCGACAGTGCAGTGCCCCTCAGTACTGATTGTGGACAGTGCAGTGCCCCCTCAGTACTGATTGTCTGACAGTGCAGAGCCCCCTCAGTACTGATTGTCTGACAGTGCAGTGCCCCCTCAGTACTGAACAACGACAGTGCAGTGCCCCTCAGTACTGATCATCGATATTGCAGTGCCCCCTAATTCTGATCATCGACATTGCAGTGCCCCCTCAGTACTGATTGTCGACAGTGCATGGCCCCCTCAGTACTGAGGTCTGACAGTGCAGTGCCCCTCAGTACTGATCATCGACAGTGCAGTGACCCCTCAGTACTGATTGTCGACAGTGCAGTGCCCCCTCAGTAATGATCATCGACAGTGCAGTGCCCCTCAGTACTGATTGTCTGACAGTGCAGTGCCCCCTAAGTACTGATCGTCTGACAGTGCAGTGCCCCGTCAGTACTGATTGTCGACAGTGCATTGTCCCTCAGTACTGATTGTCGACAGTGCAGAGCCCCCTCAGTACTGATTGTCTGACAGTGCAGTGCCCCCTAAGTACTGATCGTCTGACAGTGCACTCCCCCCTCAGTACTGATTGTCTGACAGTGCAGTCCCCCTTCAGTACTGATTGTCTGACAGTGCAGAGCCCCCTCAGTACTGATTGTCTGACAGTGCAGAGCCCCCTCAGTACTGATTGTCTGACTGTGCAGTGCCCCCTCAGTACTGATTGTCGACAGTGCAGAACCCCCTCAGTACTGATTGTCTGACAGTGCAGAGACCCCTCAGTACTGATTGTCTGACAGTGCAGTGCCCCTTCAGTACTGATTGTCGGAAAGTGCAGTGCCCCCTCAGTACTGATTGTCTGACAGTGCAGTGACCCCTGATTACTGATTGTCTGACAGTGCAGTGCCCCCTAAGTACTGATCGTCTGACAGTGCACACCCCCCTCAGTAATGATTGTCTGACAGTGCAGTTCCCCTTCAGTACTGATAGTCTGACAGTGCAGTGCCCCTCAGTACTGATGGTCTGACAGTGCAGTGCCCCCTCAGTACTGATTGTCGACAGTGCATTGTCCCTCAGTACTGATTGTCGACAGTGCAGTGCCCCTCAGTACTGATCATCGACAGTGCAGAGCCCCCTCAGTACTGATTGTCTGACAGTGCAGTGCCCCCTAAGTACTGATCGTCTGACAGTGCACTCCCCCCTCAGTACTGATTGTCTGACAGTGCAGTGCCCCCTCAGTACTGATTGTCTGACTGTGCAGTGTCCCCTCAGTACTGATTGTCGACAGTGCAGAACCCCCTCAGTACTGATTGTCTGACAGTGCAGTGCCCCCTCAGTACTGATTGTCTAACAGTGCATTGCGCCCTCAGTACTGATTGTCTGACAGTGCAGTGCCCCCTCAGTACTGATTGTCTGACAGTGCAGTGCCACCTCAGTACTGATTGTCTGACAGTGCAGTGCCCCCTCAGTAATGATTGTCGACAGTGCAGTGCCCCCACAGTACTGATTGTCGACAGTGCAGTGCCCCCTGAGTACTGATTGTCGACAGTGCAGTGCCCCCTGAGTACTGATTGTCGACAGTGCAGTGCCCCCTCAGTACTGATTGTCGACAGTGCATTGCCCTTCAGAACTGATTGTCGACAGTGCAGTACCCAATCAGTACTGATTGCCCATAGTGCAGTGCCCCCTCAGTACTGATTGTCGACAGTGCAGTACTCCCTCAGTACTGATTGTCTGACAGTGCAGAGCCCCCTCAGTATTGATTGTCAGACAGTGCAGTGCCCCCTCAGTACTGATTGTCGACAGTGCAGTGCCCCCTCAGTACCGATTGTCGACAGTGCAGAGCCCCCTCAGTATTGGTTGTCTGACAGTGAAGTGCCACCTCAGTATTGATTGTCTGACAGTGCAGTGCCCCCTCAGTATTGATTGGCGACAGTGCAGTGCCCCCTCAGTACTGAACAACGACAGTGCAGTGCCCCTCAGTACTGATTGTGGACAGTGCAGTGCCCCCTCAGTGCTGATTGTCTGACAGTGCAGTGCCCCCTCAGTACTGATTGTCTGACAGTGCAGTGCCCCCTCAGTACTGAACAACGACAGTGCAGTGCCCCTCAGTACTGATTGTCGACAGTGCAGTGCCCCTTCAGTACTGATTGTCGGAAAGTGCAGTGCCCCCTCAGTACTGATTGTCTGACAGTGCAGTGACCCCTGATTACTGATTGTCTGACAGTGCAGTGCCCCTAAGTACTGATTGTCTGACAGTGCAGTCCACCCTCAGTACTGATCATCGATATTGCAGTGCCTCCTAATTCTGATCATCGACATTGCAGTGCCCCCTGAGTACTGATTGACGACAGTGCATGGCCCCCTCAGTACTGATGGTCTGACAGTGAAGTGCCCCTCAGTACTGATCATCGACAGTGCAGTGACCCCTCAGTACTGATTGTCGACAGTGCAGTGCCCCCTCAGTACAGATTGTCGACAGTGCAGTGCCCCCTCAGTAATTATCATCGACAGTGCAGTGCCCCTCAGTACTGATTGTCTGACAGTGCAGTGCCCCCTAAGTACTGATCGTCTGACAGTGCACACCCCCCTCAGTAATGATTGTCTGACAGTGCAGTCCCCCTTCAGTACTGATTGTCTGACAGTGCAGTGCCCCTCAGTACTGATGGTCTGACAGTGCAGTGACCCCTCAGTACTGATTGTCGACAGTGCAGTGCCCCCTCAGTACTGATTGTCGACAGTGCAGTGCCCCCTCAGTACTGATTGTCGACAGTGCATTGCCCTTCAGTAGTGTTTATCGACAGTGCAGTGCCCCCTCAGTACTGATTGTCGACAGTGCAGTGCCCCCTCAGTACTGATTGTCGACAGTGCAGTGCCCCCTCAGTACTGATTGTCTGACAGTGCAGAGCCTCCTCAGTATTGATTGTCAGACAGTGCAGTGCCCCCTCAGTACTGATTGTCTGACAGTGCAGAGCCCCCTCAGTATTGGTTGTCTGACAGTGAAGTGCCACCTCAGTATTGATTGTCTGACAGTGCAGTGCCCCCTCAGCACTGATTGTCGAAAGTGCAGTGCCCCCTCAGTACTGAACAACGACAGTGCAGTGCCCCTCAGTACTGATTGTGGACAGTGCAGTGCCCCCTCAGTACTGATTGTCTGACAGTGCAGTGCCCCCTCAGTACTGATTGTCTGACAGTGCAGTGCCCCCTCAGTACTGAACAACGACAGTGCAGTGCCCCTCAGTACTGATTGTCTGACAGTGCAGAGACCCCTCTACTGATTGTCTGACAGTGCAGTGCCCCCTCAGTACTGATTGTCTGACAGTGCAGTGCCCCCTCAGTACTGATTGTCTGACAGTGCAGTGCCCCCTCAGTACTGAACAACGACAGTGCAGTGCCCCTCAGTACTGATTGTCTGACAGTGCAGAGACCCCTCTACTGATTGTCTGACAGTGCAGTGCCCCCTCAGTACTGATTGTCTGACAGTGCAGTGCCCCCTCAGTACTGAACAACGACAGTGCAGTGCCGCCTCAGTACTGATTGTCGACAGTGCAGTGCCCCTTCAGTACTGATTGTCGGAAAATGCAGTGCCCCTCAGTACTGATTGTCTGACAGTGCAGTGACCCCTGATTACTGATTGTCTGACAGTGCAGTGCCTATCAGTACTGATTGACGACAGTGCAGTTTCCCCTCAGTACTGATGGTCTGACAGTGCAGTGCCCCTCAGTACTGATCATCGACAGTGCAGTGACCCCTCAGTACTGATTGTCGACAGTGCAGTGCCCCCTCAGTACTGATTGTCGACAGTGCAGTGCCCCCTCAGTAATGATCATCGACAGTGCAGTGCCCCTCAGTACTGATTGTCTGACAGTGCAGTGCCCCCTCAGTAATGATTGTCTGACAGTGCAGTTCCCCTTCAGTACTGATTGTCTGACAGTGCAGTGCCCTTCAGTACTGATGGTCTGACAGTGCAGTGCCCCCTCAGTACTGATTGTCGACAGTGCAGTGCCCCTCAGTACTGATTGTCTGACAGTGCAGTGCCCCCTAAGTACTGATCGTCTGACAGTGCAGTGCCCCCTCAGTACTGAACAACGACAGTGCAGTGCCCCTCAGTACTGATTGTCGACAGTGCAGTGCCCCCTCAGTACTGATCATCGACGGTGCAGAGCGCCCTCAGTACTGATGGTCTGACAGTGCAGTGCCCCCTAAGTACTGATCGTCTGACAGTGCACTCCCCCCTCAGTACTGATTGTCTGACAGTGCAGTCCCCCTTCAGTACTGATTTCTGACTGTGCAGTGCCCCCTCAGTACTGATTGTCGACAGTGCAGAACCCCCTCAGTACTGATTGTCTGACAGTGCAGTGCCCCCTCAGTACTGAACAACGACAGTGCAGTGCCCCTTCAGTACTGATTGTCGGAAAGTGCAGTGCCCCCTCAGTACTGATTGTCTGACAGTGCAGAGCCCCCTCAGTACTGATCATCGATATTGCAGTGCCCCCTCAGTACTGATTGTCGACAGTGCATGGCCCCCTCAGTACTGATTGTCTGACAGTGCAGTGCCCCTCAGTACTGATCATCGACAGTGCAGTGCCCCCTCAGTACTGATTGTCGACAGTGCAGTGCCCCCTCAGTACTGATTGTCGACAGTGCAGTGCCCCCTCAGTAATGATCATCGACAGTGCAGTGCCCCTCAGTACTGATTGTCTGACAGTGCAGTGCCCCCTAAGTACTGATCGTCTGACAGTGCACACCCCCCTCAGTAATGATTGTCTGACAGTGCAGTGCCCCCTAAGTAATGATCGTCTGACAGTGCACACCCCCCTCAGTAATGATAGTCTGACAGTGCAGTGCCCCTCAGTACTGATGGTCCGACAGTGCAGTGCCCCCTCAGTACTGATTGTCGACAGTGCATTGTCCCTCAGTACTGATTGTCGACAGTGCAGTGCCCCCTCAGTACTGATCATCGACAGTGCAGAGCCCCCTCAGTACTGATTGTCTGACAGTGCAGTGCCCCCTAAGTACTGATTGTCTGACAGTGCAGTCCCCCTTCAGTACTGATTGTCTGACAGTGCAGAGCCCCCTCAGTTCTGATTTTCTGACAGTGCAGAGCCCCCTCAGTACTGGTTGTCTGACAGTGCAGTGCCCCCTCAGTACTGATTGTCGACAGTGCAGAACCCCCTCAGTACTGATTGTCTGACAGTGCAGTGCCTCCTCAGTAATGATTGTCGAATGTGCAGTGCCCCCTCAGTACTGAACAACGACAGTGCAGTGCCCCTCAGTACTGATTGTGGACAGTGCAGTGCCCCCTCAGTACTGATTGTCTGACAGTGCAGTGCCCCCTCAGTACTGATTGTCTGACAGTGCAGTGCCCCCTCAGTACTGAACAACGACAGTGCAGTGCCCCTCAGTACTGATTGTCTGACAGTGCAGAGACCCCTCTACTGATTGTCTGACAGTGCAGTGCCCCCTCAGTACTGATTGTCTGACAGTGCAGTGCCCCCTCAGTACTGATTGTCTGACAGTGCAGTGCCCCCTCAGTACTGAACAACGACAGTGCAGTGCCCCTCAGTACTGATTGTCTGACAGTGCAGAGACCCCTCTACTGATTGTCTGACAGTGCAGTGCCCCCTCAGTACTGATTGTCTGACAGTGCAGTGCCCCCTCAGTACTGAACAACGACAGTGCAGTGCCGCCTCAGTACTGATTGTCGACAGTGCAGTGCCCCTTCAGTACTGATTGTCGGAAAATGCAGTGCCCCTCAGTACTGATTGTCTGACAGTGCAGTGACCCCTGATTACTGATTGTCTGACAGTGCAGTGCCCCTCAGTACTGATTGACGACAGTGCAGTTTCCCCTCAGTACTGATGGTCTGACAGTGCAGTGCCCCTCAGTACTGATCATCGACAGTGCAGTGACCCCTCAGTACTGATTGTCGACAGTGCAGTGCCCCCTCAGTACTGATTGTCGACAGTGCAGTGCCCCCTCAGTAATGATCATCGACAGTGCAGTGCCCCTCAGTACTGATTGTCTGACAGTGCAGTGCCCCCTCAGTAATGATTGTCTGACAGTGCAGTTCCCCTTCAGTACTGATTGTCTGACAGTGCAGTGCCCTTCAGTACTGATGGTCTGACAGTGCAGTGCCCCCTCAGTACTGATTGTCGACAGTGCAGTGCCCCTCAGTACTGATTGTCTGACAGTGCAGTGCCCCCTAAGTACTGATCGTCTGACAGTGCAGTGCCCCCTCAGTACTGAACAACGACAGTGCAGTGCCCCTCAGTACTGATTGTCGACAGTGCAGTGCCCCCTCAGTACTGATCATCGACGGTGCAGAGCGCCCTCAGTACTGATGGTCTGACAGTGCAGTGCCCCCTAAGTACTGATCGTCTGACAGTGCACTCCCCCCTCAGTACTGATTGTCTGACAGTGCAGTCCCCCTTCAGTACTGATTTCTGACTGTGCAGTGCCCCCTCAGTACTGATTGTCGACAGTGCAGAACCCCCTCAGTACTGATTGTCTGACAGTGCAGTGCCCCCTCAGTACTGAACAACGACAGTGCAGTGCCCCTTCAGTACTGATTGTCGGAAAGTGCAGTGCCCCCTCAGTACTGATTGTCTGACAGTGCAGAGCCCCCTCAGTACTGATCATCGATATTGCAGTGCCCCCTCAGTACTGATTGTCGACAGTGCATGGCCCCCTCAGTACTGATTGTCTGACAGTGCAGTGCCCCTCAGTACTGATCATCGACAGTGCAGTGCCCCCTCAGTACTGATTGTCGACAGTGCAGTGCCCCCTCAGTACTGATTGTCGACAGTGCAGTGCCCCCTCAGTAATGATCATCGACAGTGCAGTGCCCCTCAGTACTGATTGTCTGACAGTGCAGTGCCCCCTAAGTACTGATCGTCTGACAGTGCACACCCCCCTCAGTAATGATTGTCTGACAGTGCAGTGCCCCCTAAGTAATGATCGTCTGACAGTGCACACCCCCCTCAGTAATGATAGTCTGACAGTGCAGTGCCCCTCAGTACTGATGGTCCGACAGTGCAGTGCCCCCTCAGTACTGATTGTCGACAGTGCATTGTCCCTCAGTACTGATTGTCGACAGTGCAGTGCCCCCTCAGTACTGATCATCGACAGTGCAGAGCCCCCTCAGTACTGATTGTCTGACAGTGCAGTGCCCCCTAAGTACTGATTGTCTGACAGTGCAGTCCCCCTTCAGTACTGATTGTCTGACAGTGCAGAGCCCCCTCAGTTCTGATTTTCTGACAGTGCAGAGCCCCCTCAGTACTGATTGTCTGACTGTGCAGTGCCCCCTCAGTACTGATTGTCGACAGTGCAGAACCCCCTCAGTACTGATTGTCTGACAGTGCAGTGCCCCCTCAGTACTGATTGTCGAATGTGCAGTGCCCCCTCAGTACTGAACAACGACAGTGCAGTGCCCCTCAGTACTGATTGTGGACAGTGCAGTGCCCCCTCAGTACTGATTGTCTGACAGTGCAGTGCCCCCTCAGTACTGATTGTCTGACAGTGCAGTGCCCCCTCAGTACTGAACAACGACAGTGCAGTGCCCCTCAGTACTGATTGTCTGACAGTGCAGAGACCCCTCTACTGATTGTCTGACAGTGCAGTGCCCCCTCAGTACTGATTGTCTGACAGTGCAGTGCCCCCTCAGTACTGATTGTCTGACAGTGCAGTGCCCCCTCAGTACTGAACAACGACAGTGCAGTGCCCCTCAGTACTGATTGTCTGACAGTGCAGAGACCCCTCTACTGATTGTCTGACAGTGCAGTGCCCCCTCAGTACTGATTGTCTGACAGTGCAGTGCCCCCTCAGTACTGAACAACGACAGTGCAGTGCCGCCTCAGTACTGATTGTCGACAGTGCAGTGCCCCTTCAGTACTGATTGTCGGAAAATGCAGTGCCCCTCAGTACTGATTGTCTGACAGTGCAGTGACCCCTGATTACTGATTGTCTGACAGTGCAGTGCCCCTCAGTACTGATTGACGACAGTGCAGTTTCCCCTCAGTACTGATGGTCTGACAGTGCAGTGCCCCTCAGTACTGATCATCGACAGTGCAGTGATCCCTCAGTACTGATTGTCGACAGTGCAGTGCCCCCTCAGTACTGATTGTCGACAGTGCAGTGCCCCCTCAGTAATGATCATCGACAGTGCAGTGCCCCTCAGTACTGATTGTCTGACAGTGCAGTGCCCCCTCAGTAATGATTGTCTGACAGTGCAGTTCCCCTTCAGTACTGATTGTCTGACAGTGCAGTGCCCTTCAGTACTGATGGTCTGACAGTGCAGTGCCCCCTCAGTACTGATTGTCGACAGTGCAGTGCCCCTCAGTACTGATTGTCTGACAGTGCAGTGCCCCCTAAGTACTGATCGTCTGACAGTGCAGTGCCCCCTCAGTACTGAACAACGACAGTGCAGTGCCCCTCAGTACTGATTGTCTGACAGTGCAGTGCCCCCTCAGTACTGATCATCGATTGGGCAGTGCCCCAAAGTACCGATTGTCTGACAGTGCAGTGCCCCCTCAGTACTGATTGTCTGACAGTGCAGTGCCCCCTCAGTACTGATTGTCGACAGTGCAGTGTCAGCTCAGTACTGATTGTCTGACAGTGCAGTGCCCCCTCAGTACTGATTGTCGACAGTGCAGAGCCCCCACAGTACTGATTGTCGACAGTGCAGTGCCCCCTGAGTACTGATTGTCGACAGTGCAGTGCCCCCTCAGTACTGATTGTCGACAGTGCAGTGCCCCCTCAGTACTTATTGTCGACAGTGCATTGCCCTTCAGTACTGATTGTTGACAGTGCAGTGCCCAATCAGTACTGATTGCCCACAGTGCAGTGCCCCCTCAGTACTGATTGTCGACAGTGCAGTACTCCCTCAGCACTGATTGTCGACAGTGCAGTGCCCCCTCAGTACTGATTGTCTGACAGTGCAGAGCGCCCTCAGTATTGATTGTCAGACAGTGCAGTGCCCCCTCAGTACTGATTGTCGACAGTGCAGTGCCCCCTCAGTACCGATTGTCGACAGTGCAGAGCCCCCTCAGTATTGGTTGTCTGACAGTGAAGTGCCACCTCAGTATTGATTGTCTGACAGTGCAGTGCCCCCTCAGTAATGATTGTGGACAGTGCAGTGCCCCCTCAGTACTGATTGTCTGACAGTGCAGTGCCCCCTCAGTACTGAACAACGACAGTGCAGTGCCCCTCAGTACTGATTGTCTGACAGTGCAGAGCCCCCTCAGTACTGAACAACGACAGTGCAGTGCCCCTCAGTACTGATTGTGGACAGTGCAGTGCCGCCTCAGTACTGATTGACGACAGTGCAGTGCCCCTTCAGTACTGATTGTCGGAAAGTGCAGTGCCCCCTCCGTACTGATTGTCTGACAGTGCAGTGACCCCTGATTACTGATTGTCTGACAGTGCAGTGCCCCTCAGTACTGATTGTCTGACAGTGCAGTCCACCCTCAGTACTGATCATCGACAGTGCAGTGACCCCTCAGTACTGATTGTCGACAGTGCAGTGCCCCCTCAGTACAGATTGTCGACAGTGCAGTGCCCCCTCAGTAATTATCATCGACAGTGCAGTGCCCCTCAGTACTGATTGTCTGACAGTGCAGTGCCCCCTCAGTACAGATTGTCGACAGTGCAGTGCCCCCTCAGTAATTATCATCGACAGTGCAGTGCCCCCTAAGTACTGATCGTCTGACAGTGCACACCCCCCTCAGTAATGATTGTCTGACAGTGCAGTCCCCCTTCAGTACTGATTGTCGACAGTGCAGTGCCCCCTCAGTACTGATTGTCGACAGTGCAGTGCCCCCTCAGTACTGATTGTCGACAGTGCAGTGCCCCCTCAGTACTGATTGTCGACAGTGCAGTGCCCCCTCAGTACTGATTGTCTGACAGTGCAGAGCCTCCTCAGTACTGATTGTCTGACAGTGCAGTGCCCCCTCAGTACTGATTGTCGACAGTGCAGTGCCCCCTCAGTACTGATTGTCGACAGTGCAGTGCCCCCTCAGTACTGATTGTCTGACAGTGCGGTGCCACCTCAGTATTGATTGTCTGACAGTGCAGTGCCCCTCAGCACTGATTGTGGACAGTGCAGTGCCCCCTCAGTACTGATTGTCTGACAGTGCAGTGCCCCCTCAGTACTGAACAACGACAGTGCAGTGCCCCTCAGTACTGATTGTGGACAGTGCAGTGCCCCCTCAGTACTGATTGTCTGACAGTGCAGTGCCCCTCAGTACTGATTGTGGACAATGCAGTGCCCCCTCAGTACTGATTGTCTGAAAGTGCAGTGCCCCCTCAGTACCGATTGTCTGACAGTGCAGTGCCCCCTCAGTACTGATGGTCTGACAGTGCAGTGCCCCTCAGTACTGATTGTCGACAGTGCAGTGCCCCCTCAGTACTGATTGTCGACAGTGCAGTGCCCCCTCAGTACTGATTGTCGACAGTGCAGTGCCCCCTCAGTAATGATCATCGACAGTGCAGTGCCCCTCAGTACTGATTGTCTGACAGTGCAGTGACCCCTGATTACTGATTGTCTGACAGTGCAGTGCCCCTCAGTACTGATTGTCTGACAGTGCAGTGCCCCCTCAGTACTGATCATCGACAGTGCAGTGACCCCTCAGTACTGATTGTCGACAGTGCAGTGCCCCCTCAGTACAGATTGTCGACAGTGCAGTGCCCCCTCAGTAATTATCATCGACAGTGCAGTGCCCCCTAAGTACTGATCGTCTGACAGTGCACACCCCCCTCAGTAATGATTGTCTGACAGTGCAGTCCCCCTTCAGTACTGATTGTCGACAGTGCAGTGCCCCCTCAGTACTGATTGTCGACAGTGCAGTGCCCCCTCAGTACTGATTGTCGACAGTGCAGTGCCCCCTCAGTACTGATTGTCGACAGTGCAGTGCCCCCTCAGTACTGATTGTCTGACAGTGCAGAGCCTCCTCAGTACTGATTGTCTGACAGTGCAGTGCCCCCTCAGTACTGATTGTCGACAGTGCAGTGCCCCCTCAGTACTGATTGTCGACAGTGCAGTGCCCCCTCAGTACTGATTGTCTGACAGTGCAGAGCCCGCTCAGTATTGATTGTCTGACAGTGCGGTGCCACCTCAGTATTGATTGTCTGACAGTGCATTGCCCCTCAGTACTGATTGTGGACAGTGCAGTGCCCCCTCAGTACTGATTGTCTGACAGTGCAGTGCCCCCTCAGTACTGAACAACGACAGTGCAGTGCCCCTCAGTACTGATTGTGGACAGTGCAGTGCCCCCTCAGTACTGATTGTCTGACAGTGCAGTGCCCCTCAGTACTGATTGTGGACAATGCAGTGCCCCCTCAGTACTGATTGTCTGAAAGTGCAGTGCCCCCTCAGTACCGATTGTCTGACAGTGCAGTGCCCCCTCAGTACTGATGGTCTGACAGTGCAGTGCCCCTCAGTACTGATTGTCGACAGTGCAGTGCCCCCTCAGTACTGATTGTCGACAGTGCAGTGCCCCCTCAGTACTGATTGTCGACAGTGCAGTGCCCCCTCAGTAATGATCATCGACAGTGCAGTGCCCCTCAGTACTGATTGTCTGACAGTGCAGTGCCCCCTAAGTACTGATCGTCTGACAGTGCACACCCCCCTCAGTAATGATTGTCTGACAGTGCAGTTCCCCTTCAGTACTGATAGTCTGACAGTGCAGTGCCCCTCAGTACTGATGGTCCGACAGTGCAGTGCCCCCTCAGTACTGATTGTCGACAGTGCATTGTCCCTCAGTACTGATTGTCGACAGTGCAGTGCCCCCTCAGTACTGATCATCGACAGTGCAGAGCCCCCTCAGTACTGATTGTCTGACAGTGCAGTGCCCCCTAAGTACTGATTGTCTGACAGTGCAGTCCCCCTTCAGTACTGATTGTCTGACAGTGCAGAGCCCCCTCAGTACTGATTTTCTGACAGTGCAGAGCCCCCTCAGTACTGATTGTCTGACTGTGCAGTGCCCCCTCAGTACTGATTGTCGACAGTGCAGAACCCCCTCAGTACTGATTGTCTGACAGTGCAGTGCCCCCTCAGTACTGATTGTCTAACAGTGCATTGCCCCCTCAGTACTGATCATCGATTGGGCAGTGCCCCAAAGTACCGATTGTCTGACAGTGCAGTGCCCCCTCAGTACTGATTGTCTGACAGTGCAGTGCCACCTCAGCACTGATTGTCTGACAGTGCAGTGCCCCCTCAGTACTGATTGTCGACAGTGCAGTGTCAGCTCAGTACTGATTGTCTGACAGTGCAGTGCCCCCTCAGTACTGATTGTCGACAGTGCAGTGCCCCCACAGTACTGATTGTCGACAGTGAGGTGCCCCCTGAGTACTGATTGTCGACAGTGCAGTGCCCCCTCAGTACTGATTGTCGACAGTGCAGTGCCCCCTCAGTACTGATTGTCGACAGTGCATTGCCCTTCAGTACTGATTGTCGACAGTGCAGTGCCCAATCAGTACTGATTGCCCACAGTGCAGTGCCCCCTCAGTACTGATTGTCGACAGTGCAGTACTCCCTCAGCACTGATTGTCGACAGTGCAGTGCCCCCTCAGTACTGATTGTCTGACAGTGCAGAGCGCCCTCAGTATTGATTGTCAGACAGTGCAGTGCCCCCTCAGTACTGATTGTCGACAGTGCAGTGCCCCCTCAGTACCGATTGTCGACAGTGCAGAGCCCCCTCAGTATTGGTTGTCTGACAGTGAAGTGCCACCTCAGTATTGATTGTCTGACAGTGCAGTGCCCCCTCAGTACTGATTGTGGACAGTGCAGTGCCCCCTCAGTACTGATTGTCTGACAGTGCAGTGCCCCCTCAGTACTGAACAACGACAGTGCAGTGCCCCTCAGTACTGATTGTCTGACAGTGCAGTGCCCCCTCAGTACTGAACAACGACAGTGCAGTGCCCCTCAGTACTGATTGTGGACAGTGCAGTGCCGCCTCAGTACTGATTGACGACAGTGCAGTGCCCCTTCAGTACTGATTGTCGGAAAGTGCAGTGCCCCCTCCGTACTGATTGTCTGACAGTGCAGTGACCCCTGATTACTGATTGTCTGACAGTGCAGTGCCCCTCAGTACTGATTGTCTGACAGTGCAGTCCACCCTCAGTACTGATCATCGACAGTGCAGTGACCCCTCAGTACTGATTGTCGACAGTGCAGTGCCCCCTCAGTACAGATTGTCGACAGTGCAGTGCCCCCTCAGTAATTATCATCGACAGTGCAGTGCCCCTCAGTACTGATTGTCTGACAGTGCAGTGCCCCCTCAGTACAGATTGTCGACAGTGCAGTGCCCCCTCAGTAATTATCATCGACAGTGCAGTGCCCCCTAAGTACTGATCGTCTGACAGTGCACACCCCCCTCAGTAATGATTGTCTGACAGTGCAGTCCCCCTTCAGTACTGATTGTCGACAGTGCAGTGCCCCCTCAGTACTGATTGTCGACAGTGCAGTGCCCCCTCAGTACTGATTGTCGACAGTGCAGTGCCCCCTCAGTACTGATTGTCGACAGTGCAGTGCCCCCTCAGTACTGATTGTCTGACAGTGCAGAGCCTCCTCAGTACTGATTGTCTGACAGTGCAGTGCCCCCTCAGTACTGATTGTCGACAGTGCAGTGCCCCCTCAGTACTGATTGTCGACAGTGCAGTGCCCCCTCAGTACTGATTGTCTGACAGTGCGGTGCCACCTCAGTATTGATTGTCTGACAGTGCAGTGCCCCTCAGCACTGATTGTGGACAGTGCAGTGCCCCCTCAGTACTGATTGTCTGACAGTGCAGTGCCCCCTCAGTACTGAACAACGACAGTGCAGTGCCCCTCAGTACTGATTGTGGACAGTGCAGTGCCCCCTCAGTACTGATTGTCTGACAGTGCAGTGCCCCTCAGTACTGATTGTGGACAATGCAGTGCCCCCTCAGTACTGATTGTCTGAAAGTGCAGTGCCCCCTCAGTACCGATTGTCTGACAGTGCAGTGCCCCCTCAGTACTGATGGTCTGACAGTGCATTGCCCCTCAGTACTGATTGTCGACAGTGCAGTGCCCCCTCAGTACTGATTGTCGACAGTGCAGTGCCCCCTCAGTACTGATTGTCGACAGTGCATCGCCCCCTCAGTACTGATGGTCTGACAGTGCAGTGCCCCTCAGTACTGATCATCGACAGTGCAGTGCCCCCTCAGTACTGATTGTCGACAGTGCAGTGCCCCCTCAGTAATGATCATCGATGAGCAGTGCCCCTCAGTACTGATTGTCTGACAGTGCAGTGCCCCCTAAGTACTGATCGTCTGACAGTGCACACCCCCCTAAGTAATGATTGTCTGACAGTGCAGTCCCCCTTCAGTACTGATTGTCTGACAGTGCAGTGCCCCTCAGTACTGATGGTCTGACAGTGCAGTGCCCCCTCAGTACTGATTGTCGACAGTGCATTGTCCCTCAGTACTGATTGACGACAGTGCAGTGCCCCCTCAGTACTGATCATCGACAGTGCAGAGCCCCCTCAGTACTGATTGTCTGACAGTGCAGTGCCCCCTAAGTACTGATCGTCTGACAGTGCAGAGCCCCCTCAGTACTGATTGTCTGACAGTGCAGTCCCCCTTCAGCACTGATTGTCTGACAGTGCAGAGCCCCCTCAGTACTGATTGTCTGACAGTGCAGAGCCCCCTCAGTACTGATTGTCTGACAGAGCAGTGCCACCTCTGTACTGATCATCGACAGCGCAGAGCCGCCTCAGTACTGATTGTCGACAGTGCAGTGATCCCTTAATACTTTTCGTCTGACAGTGCAGTGCCCCCTCAGCCCTGATTGTCTGAGAGTGCAGTGTCCCCTCAGTACAGATTGTCTGACAGTGCAGTGTCCCCTGAGTACTGATTGTCGACAGTGCAGTGATCCCTTAATACTTTTCGTCTGACAGTGCAGTGTCCCCTCAGTACTGATTGTCTGACAGTGCAGTGTCCCCTCAGTACTGATTGTCAGACAGTGCAGAGCCCCCTCAGTACTGATTGTCTGACAGTGCAGTCCCCCTTCAGCACTGATTGTCTGACAGTGCAGAGCCCCCTCAGTTCTGATTGTCTGACAGTGCAGAGCCCCCTCAGTACTGATTGTCTGACAGAGCAGTGCCACCTCTGTACTGATCATCGACAGCGCAGAGCCGCCTCAGTACTGATTGTCGACAGTGCAGTGATCCCTTAATACTTTTCGTCTGACAGTGCAGTGCCCCCTCAGCCCTGATTGTCTGAGAGTGCAGTGTCCCCTCAGTACAGATTGTCTGACAGTGCTGTGTCCCCTGAGTACTGATTGTCGACAGTGCAGTGATCCCTTAATACTTTTCGTCTGACAGTGCAGTGTCCCGTCAGTACTGATTGTCTGACAGTGCAGTGTCCCCTCAGTACTGATTGTCAGACAGTGCAGTGCCCCCTCAGTACTGATTGTCTGACAGTGTAGTGCCCCCTCAGTCCTGATTGTCTGACAGTGCAGTGCCCCCTCAGTACTGATTGTCTGTCAGTGCAGTGCCCCCTCTGTACTGATCATCGACCGTGCAGTGACCCCTCAGCACTGATTGTCGACAGTGCAGTGCCCCTCTGCACTGATCATCGACAGTGCAGTGCCCCCTCAGTACTGATCATCGACAGTGCAGAGCCCCCTCAGTACTGATTGTCTGACAGTGCAGTGCCCCCACAGTACTGATTGTCAGACAGTGCAGATCACCCTAAGTACTGATCGTCTGAAAGTGCAATCCCCCCTTCAGTACTGATTGTCTGACAGTGCAGTGCCCCTCAGTACTGATTGTCTGACAGTGCAGAGCCGCCTCAGTACTGATCTTCTGACAGTGCAGTGATCCCTTAATACTTTTCGTCTGACAGTGCAGTGCCCCCTCAGTATTGATTGTCGACAGTGCAGTGTCTCCTGAGTACTGATTGTCGACAGAGCAGTGCCCCCTCAGTACTGATTGTCTGACAAAGCAGTGCCCCCTCTGTACTGATTGTCTGACAGTGCAGAGCACACTCAGCACTGATTGTCTGACAGTGCAGTGACCCTCAGTACTGATCGTCGACCGTGCAATGACCCCTCAGTACTGATTGTCTGACAGTGCAGTGCCCTCAGTACTGATGGTCTGACAGTGCAGTGCCCCCTCAGTACTGATCATCGACCGTGCAATGACCCGTCAGTACTGATTGTCTGACAGTGCAGTGCCCTCAGTACTGATTGTCTGACAGTGCAGTGCCCTCAGTACTGATTGTCTGACAGTGCAGTGCCCCCTCAGTACTGATTGTCTGACAGTGCAGTGCCCCCTTCAGTACTGATTGTCTGACAGTGCAGTGCCCCCTCAGTACTGATTGTCGACAGTGCAGTGCCCCCTCAGTACTGATTGACTGACAGTGCAGTGCCCCCTCAGTACTGATTGTCTGACATTGCAGAGCCCCCTCAGTACTGATTATCTTACAATGCAGAGCCCCCACAGTATTGATTGTCTGACAGTGCTGTACCCCCCAAATACTTTTCGTCTGACAGTGCAGTGCCCCTCAGTACTGATTGTCGACAGTGCTGTGCCCCCTCAGTACTGATTGTCGACAGTGCAGAGCCCTCTCAGTACTGTTTGTCGACTGTGCAATGCCCCTCAGTACTGATTGTCGACAGTGCAGTGCCACTACAGTACTGATTGTCAAAAGTGCAGATCCCCCTCAGTACTGATTCTCTGACAGTGCAGTGCCCCCTTAATACTTTTCGTCTGACAGTGCAGTGCCCCCTCAGCACTGATTGTCTGAAAGGGCAGAACCCCCACAGTAATGATCATCGACAGTGCAGTGTCCCCTCAGTACTGATTGTCTGAAAGGGCAGAACCCCCACAGTAATGATCATCGACAGTGCAGTGCCCCCTCAGTACTGATTGTCGACAGTGAAGTGCCCCCTCAGTACTGATTGTCGACAGTGCAGTGGCCCCTCAGTACTGATCGTCTGACATTGCAGTGGCCCCTCAGTACTGATTGTCTAACAGTGCAGTGCCCCCTCAGTACTGATTGTCTGAAAGTGCAGTGCCACCTCAGTACTGATGGTCTGACAGTGCAGTGCCCCCTCAGTAATGATTGTCTGACAGTGCAGTGACCCCTCAGCACTGATTGTCTGACAGTGCAGTGCCCCCTCAGTGCTGATTGTCGACAGTGCAGTGCCCCCTCAGTACTGATGGTCTGACAGTGCAGTGCCACCTCTGTACTGATCATCGACAGTGCAGAGCCCTCTCAGTACTGATTGTCTGACAGTGCAGTTCCCCTTCAGTACTGATTGTCTGACAGTGCAGAGCCCCCTCAGTACTGATTGTCTAACAGTGCGGTGCCCCCTCAGTACTGATTGTCTGACAGTGCAGAGCCCCCTCAGTACTGATTGTCTGACAGTGCAGTGCCGCCTCAGTACTGATTGTCGACAGTGCAGTGATCCCTTAATACTTTTCACCTGACAGTGCAGAGCCCCCTCAGCACTGATTGTCTGACAGTGCAGAGCCCCCTCAGTACTGATCATCGACAGTGCAGAGCCCCCTCATTACTGATCGTCTGACAGTGCAGTGCCCTCTCAGTACTGATCGTCGGCTGTGCAGTGCCCCCTCAGCAGTGATTGTCAGTCAGGGCTATGCCCCCTCAGTACTGATTGTCTGACAGTGCAGTGCCACCTCAGTACTGATTGTCGACAGTGCAGTGCCCCCTCAGTACTGATCATCGACAGTGCAGTGACCCCTCAGTACTGATTGTCGACAGTGAAGTGCCCCCACAGTACTAATTGTCGACAGTGCAGAGACCCCTCAGTACTGGTTGTCATACAGTGCAGAGACCCCTCAGTACTGATTGTCTGACAGTGCAGAGACCCCTCAGTACTGATGGTCTGACAGTGCAGTGCCCCCTCAGAACTGATTGTCTGATAGTGCAGAGACCCCTCTGTACTGATGGTCTGACAGTGCAGTGCCCCTCAGTATTGATTGTCTGATAGTGCAGAGACCCCTCAGTACTGATGGTCTGACAGTGCAGTGCCCCTCAGAACTGATTGTCTGATAGTGCAGAGACCCCTCAGTACTGATTGTCGACAGTGCAGTGCCCCCTCAGTACTGGTTGTCTGACAGTGCAGTGCCCCTCAGCAGTGATTGCCGACAGTGCAGTGCCCCCTCAGTACTGATTGTCTGACAGTGCAGTGCCAACACTGGACTGATCATCGACAGTGCAGAGCCGCCTCAGTACTGATTGTCGACAGTGCAGTGATCCCATAATACTTTTCATCTGACAGTGCAGTGTCCCCTCAGTAGTGAATGTCGACCTTGCAGTGTCCCCTCAGTACTGATCATCGAGAGAGCAGTGCCCCCACAGTACTGATTGTCCGACAGTGAAGAGCCCCCTCAGTACTGATCGTCTGACAGTGCAGTGCCCCCACAGTACTGATTGTCTGACAGTGCAGTGCCACCTCAGTACTGATTGTCCGACAGTGAAGAGCCCCCTCAGTACTGATCGTCTGACAGTGCAGTGCCCCCACAGTACTGATTGTCTGACAGTGAAGAGCCCCCTCAGTACTGATCGTCAGTGCAGTGGCCCCTCAGTACTGATCGTCTGACAGTGCAGTGCCCCCACAGTACTGATTGTCTGACAGTGAAGAGCCCCCTCAGTACTGATCGTCTGACAGTGCAGTGCCCCCACAGTACTGATTGTCTGACAGTGAAGAGCCCCCTCAGTACTGATCGTCTGACAGTGCAGTGGCCCCTCAGTACTGATCGTCTGACAGTGCAGTGCCCCCTCAGTACTGATCATCGGCTGTGCAGTGCCCCCTCAGCACTGATTGTCTGACGGTGCAGTGTCCCCTCAGTACTGATTATCTGACAGTGCAGTGCCCCCTCAGTACTGATTGTCTGACAGTGCAGTGACCCCTCAGTACTGATTGTCTGACAGTGCAGTGCCCCCTCAGTACTGATTGTCTGACAGTGCAGTGCCCCCTCAGTACTGATTGTCTGACAGTGCAGTGACCCCTCAGTACTGATTGTCTGACGGTGCAGTGACCCCTCAGTACTGATTGTCTGACAGTGCAGTGCCCCCTCAGTACTGATTGTCTGACAGTGCAGAGACCCCTCAGTACTGATTGTCTGACAGTGCAATGCCACCTCAGTACTGATTGTCGACAGTGCAGTGCCCCCTCAGTACTGATCATCGACAGTGCAGTGACCCCACAGTACTGATTGTCGACAGTGCAGTGCCCCCACAGTACTAATTGTCTACAGTGCAATGCCCCGTCAGTACTGATCTTCGACAGTGCAGAGCCCCCTCAGTACTGATTGTCTGACAGTGCAGAGACCCCTCAGTACTGGTTGTCATACAGTGCAGAGACCCCTCAGTACTGATTGTCTGACAGTGCAGAGACGCCTCAGTACTGGTTGTCATACAGTGCAGAGACCCCTCAGTACTGATTGTCATACAGTGCAGAGACCCCTCAGTACTGATTGTCTGACAGTGCAGAGACCCCTCAGTACTGATTGTCTGACAGTGCAGAGACCCATCAGTACTGATTGTCTGACAGTGCAGAGACCCCTCAGTACTGATTGTCTGACAGTGCAGAGACCCCTCAGTACTGGTTGTCATACAGTGCAGAGACCCCTCAGTCCTGATTGTCTGACAGTGCAGAGACCCCTCAGTACTGATTGTCTGACAGTGCAGAGACCCCTCAGTACTGGTTGTCTGAAAGTGCAGTGCCCCCTCAGTACTGATGGTCTGACAGTTCAGTGCCCCCTCAGTACTGATTGTCGACAGTGCAGTGCCCCTCAGTACTGAATGTCTGAGAGTGCAGTGCCCCCTCAGTACTGATTGTCTGACAGTGCAGTGCCCCCTCAGTACTGATTGTCTGACAGTGCAATGCCCCCTCAGTACTGGTTGTCTGACAGTGCAGTGCCCCCTCAGTACTGATTGTCGACAGTGCAGAGCCGCCTCAGTATTGATTGTCGACAGTGCAATGCCACCTCAGTACTGATTGTCGACAGTGCAGTGCCCCCTCAGTACTGATCATCGACAGTGCAGTGACCCCTCAGTACTGATTGTCGACAGTGCAGTGCCCCCACAGTACTAATTGTCTGCAGTGCAATGCCCCGTCAGTACTGATCTTCGACAGTGCAGAGCCCCCTCAGTACTGATTGTCTGACAGTGCAGTGCCCCCTCAGTACTGATTGTCTGACAGTGCAGAGACCCCTCAGTACTGATTGTCTGACAGTGCAGAGACGCCTCAGTACTGGTTGTCTGAAAGTGCAGTGCCCCTCAGTACTGATGGTCTGACAGTTCAGTGCCCCCTCAGTACTGGTTGTCTGAAAGTGCAGTGCCCCTCAGTACTGATGGTCTGACAGTTCAGTGCCCCCTCAGTACTGGTTGTCTGAAAGTGCAGTGCCCCTCAGTACTGATAGTCTGACAGTTCAGTGCCCCCTCAGTACTGATTGTCTGACAGTGCAGAGCCCCCTCAGTACTGATTGTCTGACAGTGCAGAGACCCCTCAGTACTGGTTGTCTGAAAGTGCAGTGCCCCTCAGTACTGATTGTCGACAGTGCAGTGCCCCTCAGTAGTGATTGCCGACAGTGCAGTGCCCCCTCAGTACTGATTGTCTGACAGTGCAGTGCCCCTCAGTACTGATTGTCGACAGTGCAGTGATCCCTTAATACTTTTCGTCTGACAGTGCAGTGCCACCTCAGTACTGATCATCGGCTGTGCAGTGCCCTTCAGCACTGATTGTCAGTCAGGGCTATGCCCCCTCAGTACTGATTGTCTGACGGTGCAGTGCCCCCTCAGTACTGATTGTCTGACGGTGCAGTGCCCCCTCAGTACTGATTGTCTGACAGTGCAGAGCCCCCTCAGTACTGATTGTCTGACAGTGCAGAGCCCCCTTAATACTTTTCGTCTGACAGTGCAGTGCCCCCTCAGCACTGATTGTCTGAAAGGGCAGTACCCCCACAGTAATGATCATCGACAGTGCAGTGCCCCCTCAGTACTGATAGTCGACAGTGCAGTGCCCCCTCAGTACTGATTGTCTGACAGTGCAGTGCCCCCTCAGTACTGATAGTCGACAGTGCAGTGCCCCCTCAGTACTGATTATCTGACAGTGCAGTGCCCCCTCAGTACTGATAGTCGACAGTGCAGTGCCCCCTCAGTACTGATTGTCTGACAGTGCAGTGCCCCCTCAGTACTGATTGTCTGACAGTTCAGTGCCCCCTCAGTACTGATTGTCTGACAGTGCAGTGCCCCCTCATTACTTATCATCGACATTGCAGTGCCCCCGAATTCTGATCATCGACAGTGCAGATCCCCCTCAGTACTGATTGTCGACAGTGCAGTGCCACTTCGGTACTGACTGTCAACAGTGCAGTGCCCCCTCAGTACTGATTGTCTGACAGAGCAGAGACCCCTTAATACTTTTCATCTGACAGTGCAGTGCCCCCTCAGCACTGATTGTCTGACAGTGCAGTGCCCCCTTAATACTTTTCGTCTGACAGTGCAGTGCCCACTCAGCACTGATTGTCTGAAAGGGCCGTACCGCCCACAGTAATGATCATCGACAGTGCAGTGCCCCCTCAGTACTGATTGTCGACAGTGCAGTGCCCCCTAATTCTGATCATCGACAATGCAGTGTCCCCTCAGAACTGATTGTCTGACAGTACAGAGCCCCCTCAGTACTGATTGTCTGACAGTGCAGTGCCCCCTCAGTACTGATTGTCTGACAGTGCAGTGCCCCCTCAGTACTGATCATCGACAGTGCAGTGACCCCTCAGTACTGATTGACGACAGTGCAGTGCCCCATCAGTACTGATTTTCTGACAGTACAGAGCCCCCTCAGTACTGATTGTCTGACAGTAAAGTGCCCCCTCAGTACTGATTGTCTGACAGTAAAGTGCCCCCTCAGTACTGATTGTCTGACAGTGCAGTGCCCCTCAGTACTGATGGTCTGACAGTGCAGTGCCCCTCAGTACTGATCATCGACAGTGCAGTGACCCCTCAGTACTGATTGACGACAGTGCAGAGCCCCCTCAGTACTGATTGTCGACAGTGCAGTGCCCCTCAGTACTGATTGTCTGACAGTGCAGTGCCCCTCAGTACTGATCATCGACAGTGCAGTGACCCCTCAGTACTGATTGACGACAGTGCAGAGCCCCCTCAGTACTGATTGTCGACAGTGCAGTGCCCCTCAGTACTGATGGTCTGACAGTGCAGTACCCCTCAGTACTGATCATCGACAGTGCAGTGACCCCTCAGTACTGATTGACGACAGTGCAGAGCCCCCTCAGTACTGATTGTCGACAGTGCAGTGCCCCTCAGTACTGATTGTCGACAGTGCAGTGCCCCTCAGTACTGATTGTCTGACAGTGCAGTGCCCCCACAGTACTGATTGTCTTACAGTGTGGAGCCCCCTAAGTACTGATCGTCTGACAGTGCACTCCCCCCTTCAGTACTGATTGTCTGACAGTGCACTCTCCCCTCAGGACTGATTGTCTGACAGTGCAGAACCCCCTCAGTAGTGATTGTCTGACAGTGCAGTGCCCCCTCAGTACTGGTTGTCTGACAGTGCAGTGCCCCTCAGTACTGATGGTCTGACAGTTCAGTGCCCCTCAGTACTGATTGTCGACAGTGCAGTGCCCCCTCAGTACTGATTGTCGACAGTGCAGTGCCCCCTCAGTACTGATTGTCTGACAGTGCAGTGCCCCTCAGTAGTGTTTGCCGACAGTGCAGTGCCCCCTCAGCACTGATTGTCGACAGTGCAGTGCCCCTCAGTACTGATCGTCTGACAGTGCAGTGGCCCCTCAGTACTGATTGTCTGACAGTGCAGTGCCCCCTCAGTACTGGTTGTCTGACATTGCATTGCCCCCTCAGTACTGATTGTCTGACAGTGCAGTGCCCCCTCAGTACTGGTTGTCTGACAGTGCAGTGCCCCCTCAGCACTGATTGTCTGACAGTGCAGAGCCGCCTCAGTACTGATTGTCTGACAGTGCAGAGCCGCCTCAGTACTGATTGTCTGACAGTGCAGTGCCCCCTCAGTACTGATTGTCTGACAGTGCAGTGCCCCCTCAGTACTGATTGTCTGACAGTGCAGAGCCCCCTAAGTACTGATTGTCTGACAGTGCAGAGCCCCCTAAGTACTGATTGTCTGACAGTGCAGTGCCACCTCAGTACTGATTGTCGACAGTGCAGTGCCCCCTCAGTACTGATCATCGACAGTGCAGTAACCCCTCAGTACTGATTGTCGACAGTGCAGTGCCCCCACAGTACTAATTGTCGACAGTGCAATGCCCCATCAGTACTGATCTTCGACAGTGCAGAGCCCCCTCAGTACTGGTTGTCATACAGTGCAGAGACACCTCAGTACTGGTTGTCTGAAAGTGCAGTGCCCCTCAGTACTGATGGTCTGACAGTTCAGTGCCCCCTCAGTACTGATTGTCTGAAAGTGCAGTGCCCCTCAGTACTGATTGTCTGACAGTGCAGAGACCCCTCAGTACTGGTTGTCTGAAAGTGCAGTGCCCCTCAGTACTGATGGTCTGACAGTTCAGTGCCCCCTCAGTACTGATTGTCTGACAGTGCAGAGACCCCTCAGTACTGGTTGTCTGAAAGTGCAGTGCCCCTCAGTACTGATGGTCTGACAGTTCAGTGCCCCCTCAGTACTGATTGTCTGACAGTGCAGTGCCCCCTCAGTACTGATTGTCTGACAGTGCAGTGCCCCCTCAGTACTGATTGTCTGACAGTGCAGTGCCCCCTCAGTACTGATTGTCTGACAGTGCAGTGCCCCCTCAGTACTGATTGTCGACAGTGCAGTGCCCCCTCAGTACTGATTGTCTGACAGTGCAGTGCCCCCTCAGTACTGATTGTCTGACAGTGCAGTGCCCCCTCAGTACTGATTGTCTGACAGTGCAGTGCCCCCTCAGTACTGATTGTCGACAGTGCAGTGATCCCTTAATACTTTTCGTCTGACAGTGCAGAGCCCCCTCAGCACTGATTGTCTGACAGTGCAGTGCCCCCTCAGTACTGATTGTCTGACAGTGCAGTGCCCCCTCAGTACTGATTGTCTGACAGAGCAGTGCCCCCTTAATACTTTGCGTCTGACAGTGCAGTGCCCCCTCAGCACTGATTGTCTGAAAGGGCAGTACCCCCACAGTAATGATCATCGACAGTGCAGTGACCCCTTAGTACTGATTGTCTGACAGTGCAGTGCCCCCTCAGTACTGATTGTCTGACAGTGCAGTGCCCCCTCAGTACTGATTGTCTGACAGTGCAGTGCCCCCTCAGTACTGATTGTCTGACAGTGCAGTGCCCCTCAGTACTGATTGTCTGACAGAGCAGAGACCCCTTAATACTTTTCATCTGACAGTGCAGTGCCCCCTCAGCACTGATTGTCTGACAGTGCAGTGGCCCTTAATACTTTTCGTCTGACAGTGCAGTGCCCACTCAGCACTGATTGTCTGAAAGGGCCGTACCCCCCACAGTAATGATCATCGACAGTGCAGTGCCCCCTCAGTACTGATTGTCTGAAAGTCAAGTGCCCCCTCAGTACTGATTGTCGACAGTGCAGTGCCCCCTAATTCTGATCATCGACAATGTAGTGCCCCCTCAGTACTGATTGTCTGACAGTGCAGTGCCCCCTCAGTACTGATTGTCTGACAGTAAAGTGCCCCCTCAGTACTGATTGTCTGACAGTGCAGTACCCCTCAGTACTGATCATCGACAGTGCAGTGACCCCTCAGTACTGACTGACGACAGTGCAGAGCCCCCTCAGTACTGATTGTCGACAGTGCAGTGCCCCTCAGTACTGATTGTCGACAGTGCAGTGCCCCCTCAGTACTGATCATCGACAGTGCAGTGCCCCCACAGTACTGATTGTCTTACAGTGTGGAGCCCCCTAAGTACTGATCGTCTGACAGTGCACTCCCCCCTTCAGTGCTGATTGTCTGACAGTGCACTCCCCCCTTCAGTGCTGATTGTCTGACAGTGCACTCTCCCCTCAGGACTGATTGTCGACAGTGCAGTGCCCCCTCAGTACTGATTTTCTGACAGTGCAGTGCCCCTCAGTACTGATTGTCTGACATTGCAGTGTCCCCTCAGTACTGATCATCGACAGTGCAGTGGCACCTCAGTACTGATCGTCTGACAGTGCAGTGCCACCTCTGTACTGATCATCGACAGTGTAGAGTCGCCTCAGTACTGATTGTCGACAGTGCAGTGATCCCTTAATACTTTTCGTCTGACAGTGCAGTGCCCGCTCAGCACTGATTGTCTGACAGTGCAGTGTCCCCTCCGTACTGAATGTTGACATTGCAGTGTCCCCTCAGTACTGATCATCGACAGTGCAGTGGCACCTCAGTACTGATCGTCTGACAGTGCAGTGCCCCCTCAGTACTGATCGTCGGCTGTGCAGAGCCCCCTCAGTACTGATTGTCGACAGTGCAGTGCCCCCTCAGTACTGATTGTCGACAGTGCAGTGCCCCCTCAGTACTGATTGTCGACAGTGCAGTGCCCCTCAAATCTGATCAACAACAGTGCAGTGACATCTCAGTACTGATTGTCGATAGTGCAGTTCCCCCTCAGTACTGATCTTCGACAGTGCAGTGCCCCCTCAGTACTGATTGTCTGACAGTGCAGAGACCCCTCAGTACTGATTGTCGACAGTGTAGTGCCCCCTCAGTACTGATTGTCGACAGTGCAGTGCCCCTCAGTACTGATTGTCTGACAGTGCGGTGCCCCCTCAGAACTGATTGTCTGACAGTGCAGAGCCCCCTCAGTACTGATTGTCTGACAGTGCAGAGCCCCCTCAGTACTGATTGTCTGACAGTGCAGAGACACCTCAGTACTGATTGTCTGACAGTGCAGTGCCCCCTCAGTACTGATTGTCTGACAGTGCAGTGCCACCTCTGTACTGATCATCGACAGTGCAGAGCAGCCTCAGTACTGATTGTCGACAGTGCAGTGATCCATTAATAGTTTTCGTCTGACAGTGCAGTGCCCCCTCAGTACTGATTGTCTGACAAGTCAAGTGCCCCCTCAGTACTGATTGTCTGACAGTGCAGTGCCCCCTCAGTACTGATTGTCTGACAAGTCAAGTGCCCCCTCAGAACTGATTGTCTGACAGTGCAGTGCCCCCTCAGTACTGGTTGTCTCACAGTGCAGTGCCCCCTCAGTACTGATTGTTGACAGTGCAGTGCCCCCTCAGTACTGATTGTCTGACAGTGCATTACCGCCTCATTACTTATCATCGACATTGCAGTGCCCCATAATTCTGATCATCGACAATGCAGTGCCCCCTCAGAACTGATTGTCTGACAGTGCAGTGCCCCCTCAGTACGATTTCCTGACAGTGCAGTGCCCCATCAGTACTGAATGTCGGACAGTGCAGTGCCCCCTCAGTACTGATTGTCTGACAGTGCAGTGCCCCCTCAGTACTAATTATCTGACAGTGCAGTGCCCCATCAGTACTGATTTTCTGACAGTGCAGAGCCCCCTCAGTACTGATTGTCTGACAGTAAAGTGCCCCCTCAGTACTGATTGACTGACAGTAAAGTGCCCCCTCAGTACTGATTGTCTGACAGTGCAGTGCCCCTCAGTACTGATGGTCTGACAGTGCAGTACCCCTCAGTACTGATCATCGACAGTGCAGTGACCCCTCAGTACTGATTGACGACAGTGCAGAGCCCCCTCAGTACTGATTGTCGACAGTGCAGTGCCCCTCAGTACTGATTGTCGACAGTGCAGTGCCCCCTCAGTACTGATTGTCGACAGTGCAGAGCCCCCTCAGTACTGATTGTCTGACAGTGCAGTGCCCCCACAGTACTGATTGTCTTACAGTGTGGAGCCCCCTAAGTACTGATCGTCTGACAGTGCACTCCCCCCTTCAGTACTGATTGTCTGACAGTGCGATGCCCCCTCTGTACTGGTTGTCTGACAGTTCAGTGCCCCCTCAGTACTGATTGTCGACAGTGCAGTGCCCCTCAGTAGTGATTGCCGACAGTGCAGTGCCGCCTCAGTACTGATTGTCGACAGTGCAGTGATCCCTTAATACTTTTCGTCTGAGAGTGCAGTGCCCCCTCAGTAGTGAATGTCGACATTGCAGTGTCCCCTCAGTACTGATCATCGAGAGTGCAGTGCCACCTCAGTACTGATTGTCTGACAGTGCAGAGCCCCCTCAGTACTGATCGTCTGACAGTGCAGTGGCCCCTCAGTACTGATTGTCTGACAGTGCAGAGCCCCCTCAGTACTGATTGTCTGACAGTGCAGAGCCCCCTCAGTACTGATTGTCTGACGGTGCAGTGACCCCTCAGTACTGATTGTCTGACAGTGCAGAGCCCCCTCAGTACTGATCGTCTGACAGTGCAGTGGCCCCTCAGTACTGATTGTCTGACAGTGCAGAGCCCCCTCAGTACTGATCGTCTGACAGTGCAGTGGCCCCTCAGTACTGATTGTCTGACAGTGCAGTGACCCCTCAGTACTGATTGTCTGACAGTGCAATGCCACCTCAGTACTGATTGTCGACAGTGCAGTGCCCCCTCAGTACTGATCATCGACAGTGCAGTGACCCCTCAGTACTGATTGTCGACAGTGCAGTGCCCCCACAGTACTAATTGTCGACAGTGCAATGCCCCGTCAGTACTGATCTTCGACAGTGCAGAGCCCCCTCAGTACTGATTGTCTGACAGTGCAGAGACCCCTCAGTACTGGTTGTCATACAGTGCAGAGACCCCTCAGTACTGATTGTCTGACAGTGCAGAGACGCCTCAGTACTGATTGTCTGAAAGTGCAGTCACCCTTCAGTAGTGATTGTCTGACACTGCGATGCCCCCTCAGTACTGATTGTCTGACAGTGCAGTGCCACCTCTGTACTGATCATCGACAGTGTAGAGTCGCCTCAGTACTGATCGTCTGACAGTGCAGTGCCCACTCAGCACTGATGGTCTGACAGTGCAGTGCCCCCTCAGTACTGATCATCGACAGTTCAGTGCCACCTCAGTACTGATTGTCTGACAGAGCAGTGCCCCCTCAGTACTGATTGTCTGACAGTGCAGTGCCCCTCAAATCTGATGAACAACAGTGCAGTGACATCTCAGTACTGATTGTGGACAGTGCAGTGCCCCCTCAGTACTGATTGTCGATAGTGCAGTTCCCCCTCAGTACTGATCTTCGACAGTGCAGAGACCCCTCAGTACTGATTATCTGACAGTGCAGTACCCCTCAGTACTGATTATCTGAAAGTGCAGTGCCCCCTCAGTACTGATTGTCTGACAGTGCAGAGACCCCTCAGTACTGATTATCTGAAAGTGCAGTGCCCCTCAGTACTGATTGTCGACAGTGCAGTGCCCCCTCAGTACTGATTGTCGACAGTGCAGTGCCCCTCAGTACTGATTGTCTGACAGTGCAGTGCCCCCACACTACTGATTGTGTGACAGTGCAGAGCCCCCTAAGTACTGATCGTCTGAAAGTGCAATCCCCCCTTCAGTACTGATTGTCTGACAATGCGGTGCCCCCTCAGAACTGATTGTCTGACAGTACAGAGCCCCCTCAGTACTGATTGTCTGACATTGCAGTGCCACCTCTGTACTGATCATTGACAGTGCAGAGCAGCCTCAGTACTGATTGTCGACAGTGCAGTGATCCCTTAATAGTTTTCGTCTGACAGTGCAGTGCCCCCTCAGTACTGATTGTCTGACAGTGCAGTGCCCCTCAGTACTGAATGTCGACAGTGCAGTGATCCCTTAATAGTTTTCGTCTGACAGTGCAGTGTCCCCTCAGTACTGATTGTCTGGCAGTGCAGAGCCCCCTCAGTACTGATGGTCTGACAGTGCAGTGCCCCTCAGTAATGATCATCGACAGTGCACTGACCCCTAAGTACTGATTGTCGACAGTGCAGTGCACCCTCAGTACTAATTGTCGACAGTGCAGTGCCCCCTCAGTGCTGATCATCGACAGTGCAGAGCCCCCTCAGTACTGATTGTCTGACAGTGCAGTGCCCCCACACTACTGATTGTGTGACAGTGCAGAGCCCCCTAAGTACTGATCGTCTGAAAGTGCAATCCCCCCCTCAGAACTGATTGTCTGACAGTGCAGAGCCCCCTCAGTACTGATTGTCGATAGTGCAGTTCCCCCTCAGTACTGATTGTCGATAGTGCAGTTCCCCCTCAGTACTGATCTTCGACAGTGCAGAGCCCCCTCAGTACTGATTGTCTGACAGTGCAGAGACCCCTCAGTACTGATTATCTGAAAGTGCAGTGCCCCTCAGTACTGATGGTCTGAAAGTGCAGTGCCCCTCAGTACTGATTGTCTGACAGTGCAGTGCCCCCTCAGTACTGATTATCTGAAAGTGCAGTGCCCCTCAGTACTGATTGTCGACAGTGCAGTGCCCACTCAGTACTGATTGTCGACAGTGCAGTGCCCCTCAGTACTGATTGTCGACAGTGCAGTGCCCACTCAGTACTAATCATCGACAGTGCCGAGCCCCCTCAGTACTGATTGTCTGACAGTGCAGTGCCCCCACACTAATGATTGTGTGACAGTGCAGAACCCCCTAAGTACTGATCGTCTGAAAGTGCAATCCCCCCTTCAGTGCTGATTGTCTGACAGTGCGGTGCCCCCTCAGAACTGATTGTCTGACAGTGCAGAGCCCCCTCAGTACTGATTGTCTGACAGTGCAGTGCCACCTCTGTACTGATCATCGACAGTGCAGAGCCGCCTCAGTACTGATTGTCGACAGTGCAGTGCCCCCTCAGCACTGATTGTCTGACAGTGCAGTGATCCCTTAATAGTTTTCGTCTGACAGTGCAGTGCCCCCTCAGTACTGATTGTCTGACAGTGCAGTGCCCCTCAGTACTGATGGTCTGACAGTGCAGTGCCCTCAGTACTGATGGTCTGACAGTGCAGTGCCCCTCAGTACTGATCATCGACAGTGCACTGATCCCTCAGTACTGATTGTCGACGGTGCAGTGCCCCCTCAGTACTGATTGTCGACAGTGCAGTGCCCCTCAGTACTAATTGTCGACAGTGCAGTGCCCCCTCAGTACTGATCATCGACAGTGCAGAGGCCCCTCAGTACTGATTGTCTGACAGTGCAGTGCCCCCACACTACTGATTGTGTGACAGTGCAGAGCCCCCTAAGTACTGATCGTCTGAAAGTGCAATCCCCCCTTCAGTACTGATTGTCTGACAGTGCGGTGCCCCCTCAGAACTGATTGTCTGACAGTGCAGAGCCCCCTCAGTACTGATTGTCTGACAGTGCAGTGCCACCTCTGTACTGATCATCGACAGTGCAGAGCAGCCTCAGTACTGATTGTCGACAGTGCAGTGATCCCTTAATAGTTTTCGTCTGACAGTGCAGAGCCCCCTCAGTACTGATTGTCTGACAGTGCAGTGCCCCTCAGTACTGAATGTCGACAGTGCAGTGATCCCTTAATAGTTTTCGTCTGACAGTGCAGTGCCCCCTCAGTACTGATTGTCTGACAGTGCAGTGTCCCCTCAGTACTGATTGTCTGGCAGTGCAGAGCCCCCTCAGTACTGATGGTCTGACAGTGCAGTGCCCCTCAGTACTGATCATCGACAGTGCACTGACCCCTAAGTACTGATTGTCGACAGTGCAGTGCCCCCTCAGTGCTGATCATCGACAGTGCAGAGCCCCCTCAGTACTGATTGTGTGACAGTGCAGAGCCCCCTAAGTACTGATCGTCTGAAAGTGCAATCCCCCCCTCAGAACTGATTGTCTGACAGTGCAGAGCCCCCTCAGTACTGATTGTCTGACAGTGCAGAGCCGCCTCAGTACTGAATGTCGACAGTGCAGTGATCCCTTAATAGTTTTCGTCTGACAGTGCAGAGCCCCCTCAGTACTGATTGTCGATAGTGCAGTTCCCCCTCAGTACTGATCTTCGACAGTGCAGAGCCCCCTCAGTACTGATTGTCTGACAGTGCAGTGCCCCCTCAGTACTGATTGTCTGACAGTGCAGAGACCCCTCAGTACTGATTAACTGAAAGTGCAGTGCCCCTCAGTACTGATGGTCTGACAGTGCAGTGCCCCTCAGTACTAATCATCGACAGTGCCGAGCCCCCTCAGTACTGATTGTCTGACAGTGCAGTGCCCCCACACTAATGATTGTGTGACAGTGCAGAACCCCCTAAGTACTGATCGTCTGAAAGTGCAATCCCCCCTTCAGTACTGATTGTTTGACAATGCGGTGCCTCCTCAGAACTGATTATCTGACAGTGCAGAGCCCCCTCAGTACTGATTGTCTGACAGTGCAGTGCCACCTCTGTACTGATCATCGACAGTGCAGAGCCGCCTCAGTACTGATTGTCTGACAGTGCAGTGATCCCTTAATAGTTTTCGTCTGACAGTGCAGTGCCCCCTCAGTATTGATTGTCTGACAGTGCAGTGCCCCTCAGTACTGATGGTCTGACAGTGCAGTGCCCTCAGTACTGATGGTCTGACAGTGCAGTGCCCCTCAGTACTGATCATCGACAGTGCACTGATCCCTCAGTACTGATTGTCGACAGTGCAGTGCCCCCTCAGTACTGATTGTCGACAGTGCAGTGCCCCTCAGTACTGATCATCGACAGTGCACTGATCCCTCAGTACTGATTGTCGACAGTGCAGTGCCCCCTCAGCACTGATTGTCAGTCAGGGCTATGCCCCCTCAGTACTGATTGTCTGACAGTGCAGAGCCCCCTCAGTACTGATTGTCGACAGTGCAGTGCCCCCTCAGTACTGATCATCGACAGTGCAGTGACCCCTCAGTACTGATTGTCGACAGTGAAGTGCCCCCACAGTACTAATTGTCGACAGTGCAATGCCCCGTCAGTACTGATCTTCGACAGTGCAGAGCCCCCTCAGTACTGATTGTCTGACAGTGCAGTGCCCCCTCAGTACTGATTGTCTGACAGTGCAGAGACCCCTCAGTACTGGTTGTCATACAGTGCAGAGATCCCTCAGTACTGATTGTCTGACAGTGCAGAGACGCCTCAGTACTGGTTGTCTGAAAGTGCAGTGCCCCTCAGTACTGATGGTCTGACAGTGCAGTGCCCCCTCAGAACTGATTGTCTGATAGTGCAGAGACCCCTCAGTACTGATGGTCTGACAGTGCAGTGCCCCTCAGTATTGGTTGTCTGATAGTGCAGAGACCCCTCAGTACTGATTGTCGACAGCGCAGTGCCCCCTCAGTACTGGTTGTCTGACAGTGCAGTGCCCCTCAGCAGTGATTGCCGACAGTGCAGTGCCCCCTCAGTACTGATTGTCTGACAGTGCAGTGCCAACACTGGACTGATCATCGACAGTGCAGAGCCGCCTCAGTACTGATTGTCGACAGTGCAGTGATCCCATAATACTTTTCATCTGACAGTGCAGTGTCCCCTCAGTAGTGAATGTCGACATTGCAGTGTCCCCTCAGTACTGATCATCGGCTGTGCAGTGCCCCCTCAGCAGTGATTGTCAGTCAGGGCTATGCCCCCTCAGTACTGATTGTCTGAAAGTGAAGAGCCCCCTCAGTACTGATCGTCTGACAGTGCAGTGGCCCCTCAGTACTGATCGTCTGACAGTGCAGTGCCCCCTCAGTACTGATCATCGGCTGTGCAGTGCCCCCTCAGCACTGATTGTCAGTCAGGGCTATGCCCCCTCAGTACTGATCATCGACAGTGCAGTGACCCCACAGTACTGATTGTCGACAGTGCAGTGCCCCCTCAGTACTGATCTTCGACAGTGCAGAGCCCCCTCAGTACTGGTTGTCTGAAAGTGCAGTGCCCCCTCAGTACTGATTGTCTGACAGTGCAGAGCCCCCTCAGTACTGATTGTCGACAGTGCAGAGACCCCTCAGTACTGGTTGTCTGAAAGTGCAGTGCCCCCTCAGTTCTGATGGTCTGACAGTGCAGTGCCCCCTCAGTACTGATTGTCGACAGTGCAGTGCCCCTCAGTACTGATTGTCGACAGTGCAGTGCCCCTCAGTAGTGATTGTCTGACAGTGCAGAGCCACCTCTGGACTGATCATCGACAGCGCAGTGATCCCTTAATACTTTTCGTCTGACAGTGCAGTGCCCCCTCAGTACTGATTGTCTGACAGTGCAGAGCCACCTCTGGACTGATCATCGACAGCGCAGTGATCCCTTAATACTTTTCGTCTGACAGTGCAGTGCCCCCTCAGTACTGGTTGTCTGACATTGCAGTGCCCCCTCAGTACTGATTGTCTGACAGTGCAGAGCCGCCTCAGTACTGATTGTCTGACAGTGCAGAGCCGCCTCAGTACTGATTGTCTGACAGTGCAATGCCACCTCAGTACTGATTGTCGACAGTGCAGTGACCCCTCAGTACTGATTGTCGACAGTGCAGTGCCCCCACAGTACTAATTGTCTACAGTGCAATGCCCCGTCAGTACTGATCTTCGACAGTGCAGAGCCCCCTCAGTACTGATTGTCTGACAGTGCAGTGCCCCCTCAGTACTGATTGTCTGACAGTGCAGAGACCCCTCAGTACTGGTTGTCATACAGTGCAGAGACCCCTCAGTACTGATTGTCTGACAGTGCAGAGACGCCTCAGTACTGGTTGTCTGAAAGTGCAGTGCCCCTCAGTACTGATGGTCTGACAGTTCAGTGCCCCCTCAGTACTGATTGTCTGACAGTGCAGAGCCCCCTCAGTACTGATTGTCTGACAGTGCAGAGACCCCTCAGTACTGGTTGTCTGAAAGTGCAGTGCCCCCTCAGTACTGATTGTCTGACAGTGCAGTGCCCCTCAGTACTGATTGTCGACAGTGCAGTGCCCCTCAGTAGTGATTGCCGACAGTGCAGTGCCCCCTCAGTACTGATTGTCTGACAGTGCAGTGCCCCTCAGTACTGATTGTCTGACAGTGCAGTGCCCCTCAGTACTGATTGTCGACAGTGCAGTGATCCCTTAATACTTTTCGTCTGACAGTGCAGTGCCACCTCAGTACTGATCATCGGCTGTGCAGTGCCCCCTCAGTACTGATTGTCAGTCAGGGCTATGCCCCCTCAGTACTGATTGTCTGACGGTGCAGTGCCCCCTCAGTACTGATTGTCTGACAGAGCAGTGCCCCCTTAATACTTTTCGTCTGACAGTGCAGTGCCCCCTCAGTACTGATTTTCTGACAGTACAGTGCCCCCTCAGTACTGATAGTCGACAGTGCAGTGCCCCCTCAGTACTGATTGTCTGACAGTGCAGTACCCCCTCATTACTTATCATCGACATTGCAGTGCCCCCGAATTCTGATCATCGACATTGCAGTGCCCCCTCAGTACTGATTGTCTGACAGTGCAGTGCCCCCTTAATACTTTTCGTCTGACAGTGCAGTGCCCACTCAGCACTGATTGTCTGAAAGGGCCGTACCCCCCACAGTAATGATCATCGACAGTGCAGTGCCCCCTCAGTACTGATTGTCTGACAGTCAAGTGCCCCCTCAGTACTGATTGTCGACAGTGCAGTGCCCCCTCAGTACTGGTTGTCTGACAGTGCAGTGCCCTCTCAGTACTGATTTTCTGACAGTACAGAGCCCCCTCAGTACTGATTGTCTGACAGTGCAGTGCCCCCTCAGTACTGATTGTCTGACAGTGCAGTGCCCCCTCAGTTCTGATTGTCTGACAGTGCAGTGCCCCTCAGTACTGATGGTCTGACAGTGCAGTACCCCTCAGTACTGATCATCGACAGTGCAGTGACCCCTCAGTACTGATTGACGACAGTGCATTGCCCCCTCAGTACTGATTATCTGACAGTGCAGTGCCCCATCAGTACTGATTTTCTGACAGTACAGAGCCCCCTCAGTACTGATTGTCTGACAGTAAAGTGCCCCCTCAGTACTGATTGTCTGACAGTAAAGTGCCCCCTCAGTACTGATTGTCTGACAGTGCAGTGCCCCTCAGTACTGATGGTCTGACAGTGCAGTGCCCCTCAGTACTGATCATCGACAGTGCAGTGACCCCTCAGTACTGATTGACGACAGTGCAGAGCCCCCTCAGTACTGATTGTCGACAGTGCAGTGCCCCTCAGTACTGATTGTCTGACAGTGCAGTGCCCCTCAGTACTGATCATCGACAGTGCAGTGACCCCTCAGTACTGATTGACGACAGTGCAGAGCCCCCTCAGTACTGATTGTCGACAGTGCAGTGCCCCTCAGTACTGATGGTCTGACAGTGCAGTACCCCTCAGTACTGATCATCGACAGTGCAGTGACCCCTCAGTACTGATTGACGACAGTGCAGAGCCCCCTCAGTACTGATTGTCGACAGTGCAGTGCCCCTCAGTACTGATTGTCGACAGTGCAGTGCCCCTCAGTACTGATTGTCTGAAAGTGCAGTGCCCCCACAGTACTGATTGTCTTACAGTGTGGAGCCCCCTAAGTACTGATCGTCTGACAGTGCACTCCCCCCTTCAGTACTGATTGTCTGACAGTGCACTCTCCCCTCAGGACTGATTGTCTGACAGTGCAGTCACCCTTCAGTAGTGATTGTCTGACAGTGCGATGCCCCCTCAGTACTGGTTGTCTGACAGTGCAGTGCCCCCTCAGTACTGGTTGTCTGACAGTGCAGTGCCCCTCAGTACTGATGGTCTGACAGTTCAGTGCCCCTCGGTACTGATTGTCGACAGTGCAGTGCCCCCTCAGTACTGATTGTCGACAGTGCAGTGCCCCTCAGTACTGATTGTCGACAGTGCAGTGCCCCTCAGTAGTGTTTGCCGACAGTGCAGTGCCCCCTCAGCACTGATTGTCTGACAGTGCAGTGTCCCCTCAGTACAGATCATCGACAGTGCAGTGCGACCTCAGTACTGATTGTCTGACAGTGCAGAGCCCCCTCAGTACTGATCGTCTGACAGTGCAGTGGCCCCTCAGTACTGATCGTCTGACAGTGCAGTGCCCCCTCAGCACTGATTGTCAGTCAGGGCTATGCCCCCTCTGTATTGATTGTCTGACAGTGCAGTGCCCCCTCAGTACTGATTGTCTGACAGTGCAGAGCCGCCTCAGTACTGATTGTCTGACAGTGCAGTGCCCCCTCAGTACTGATTGTCTGACAGTGCAGAGCCCCCTAAGTACTGATTGTCTGACAGTGCAATGCCACCTCAGTACTGATTGTCGACAGTGCAGTAACCCCTCAGTACTGATTGTCGACAGTGCAGTGCCCCCACAGTACTAATTGTCGACAGTGCAATGCCCCATCAGTACTGATCTTCGACAGTGCAGAGCCCCCTCAGTACTGATTGTCTGACAGTGCAGAGACCCCTCAGTACTGGTTGTCATACAGTGCAGAGACCCCTCAGTACTGGTTGTCTGAAAGTGCAGTGCCCCTCAGTACTGATTGTCTGACAGTGCAGAGACCCCTCAGTACTGGTTGTCTGAAAGTGCAGTGCCCCTCAGTACTGATGGTCTGACAGTGCAGTGCCCCCTCAGTACTGATTGTCTGACAGTGCAGTGCCCCCTCAGTACTGATTGTCGACAGTGCAGTGCCCCCTCAGTACTGATTGTCTGACAGTGCAGTGCCCCTTCAGTACTGATTGTCTGACAGTGCAGTGCCCCCTCAGTACTGGTTGTCTGAAAGTGCAGTGCCCCTCAGTACTGATGGTCTGACAGTGCAGTGCCCCCTCAGTACTGATTGTCTGACAGTGCAGTTCCCCCTCAGTACTGATTGTCGACAGTGCAGTGCCCCCTCAGTACTGATTGTCTGACAGTGCAGTGCCCCCTCAGTACTGATTGTCTGACAGTGCAGTGCCCCCTCAGTACTGATTGTCTGACAGTGCAGAGCCCCCTCAGTACTGATGGTCTGACAGTGCAGTGCCCCCTCAGTACTGATTGTCTGACAGTGCAGAGCCCCCTCAGCACTGATTGTCTGACAGTGCAGTGACCCCTCAGTACTGATTTTCTGACATTGCAGTGCCCCCTCAGTACTGATTGTCTGACAGAGCAGTGCCCCCTTAATACTTTGCGTCTGACAGTGCAGTGCCCCCTCAGCACTGATTGTCTGAAAGGGCAGTACCCCCACAGTAATGATCATCGACAGTGCAGTGACCCCTTAGTACTGATTGTCTGACAGTGCAGTGCCCCCTCAGTACTGATTGTCGACAGTGCAGTGCCCCCTCAGTACTGATTGTCTGACAGTGCAGTGCCCCCTCAGTACTGATTGTCTGACAGTGCAGTGCCCCCTCAGTGCTGATTGTCGACAGTGCAGTGCCCCCTCAGTACTGATTGTCGACAGTGCAGTGCCCCCTCAGCACTGATTGTCTGACAGTGCAGTGGCCCTTAATACTTTTCGTCTGACAGTGCAGTGCCCACTCAGCACTGATTGTCTGAAAGGGCCGTACCCCCCACAGTAATGATCATCGACAGTGCAGTGCCCCCTCAGTACTGATTGTCTGACAGTCAAGTGCCCCCTCAGTACTGATTGTCTGACAGTGCAGTGCCCCCTCAGTACTGATTGTCTGACAGTGCAGTGCCCCATCAGTACTGATTGTCTGACAGTAAAGTGCCCCCTCAGTACTGATTGTCTGACAGTAAAGTGCCCCCTCAGTACTGATTGTCTGACAGTGCAGTCCCCCTCAGTACTGATGGTGTGACAGTGCAGTACCCCTCAGTACTGATCATCGACAGTGCAGTGACCCCTCAGTACTGACTGACGACAGTGCAGAGCCCCCTCAGTACTGATTGTCGACAGTGCAGTGCCCCCTCAGTACTGATCATCGACAGTGCAGTGCCCCCACAGTACTGATTGTCTTACAGTGTGGAGCCCCCTAAGTACTGATCGTCTGACAGTGCACTCCCCCCTTCAGTACTGATTGTCTGACAGTGCACTCTCCCCTCAGGACTGATTGTCTGACAGTGCAGAACCCCCTCAGTACTGATTTTCTGACAGTGCAGAGCCCCCTCAGTACTGATTGTCTGACAGTGCAGTGCCACCTCTGTACTGATCATCGACAGTGTAGAGTCGCCTCACTACTGATTGTCGACAGTGCAGTGATCCCTTAATACTTTTCGTCTGACAGTGCAGTGCCCGCTCAGCACTGATTGTCTGACAGTGCAGTGTCCCCTCCGTACTGAATGTTGACATTGCAGTGTCCCCTCAGTACTGATCATCGACAGTGCAGTGGCACCTCAGTACTGATCGTCTGACAGTGCAGTGCCCCCTCAGTACTGATCGTCGGCTGTGCAGAGCCCCCTCAGTACTGATTGTCGACAGTGCAGTGCCCCCTCAGTACTGATTGTCGACAGTGCAGTGCCCCCTCAGTACTGATTGTCGACAGTGCAGTGCCCCTCAAATCTGATCAACAACAGTGCAGTGACATCTCAGTACTGATTGTCGACAGTGCAGTTCCCCCTCAGTACTGATCTTCGACAGTGCAGTGCCCCCTCAGTACTGATTGTCTGACAGTGCAGAGACCCCTCAGTACTGATTGTCGACAGTGCAGTGCCCCCTCAGTACTGATTGTCGACAGTGCAGTGCCCCTCAGTACTGATTGTCTGACAGTGCAGTGCCCCCACACTACTGATTGTGTGACAGTGCAGAGCCCCCTAAGTACTGATCGTCTGAAAGTGCAATCCCCCCTTCAGTACTGATTGTCTGACAGTGCGGTGCCCCCTCAGAACTGATTGTCTGACAGTGCAGAGCCCCCTCAGTACTGATTGTCTGACAGTGCAGAGACACCTCAGTACTGATTGTCTGACAGTGCAGTGCCCCCTCAGTACTGATTGTCTGACAGTGCAGTTCCACCTCTGTACTGATCATCGACAGTGCAGAGCAGCCTCAGTACTGATTGTCGACAGTGCAGTGATCCATTAATAGTTTTCGTCTGACAGTCAAGTGCCCCCTCAGTACTGATTGTCGACAGTGCAGTGCCCCCTCAGTACTGATTGTCTGACAAGTCAAGTGCCCCCTCAGTACTGATTGTCGACAGTGCAGTGCCCCCTAATTCTGATCATCGACAATGCAGTGCCCCCTCAGAACTGATTGTCTGACAGTGCAGTGCCCCCTCAGTACTGATTGTTGACAGTGCAGTGCCCCCTCAGTACTGATTGTCTGACAGTGCAGTACCGCCTCATTACTTATCATCGACATTGCAGTGCCCCATAATTCTGATCATCGACAATGCAGTGCCCCCTCAGAACTGATTGTCTGACAGTGCAGTGCCCCCTCAGTACGATTTCCTGACAGTGCAGTGCCCCATCAGTACTGATTGTCTGACAGTGCAGTGCCCCCTCAGTACTAATTATCTGACAGTGCAGTGCCCCATCAGTCCTGATTTTCTGACAGTGCAGAGCCCCCTCAGTACTGATTGTCTGACAGTAAAGTGCCTCCTCAGTACTGATTGACTGACAGTAAAGTGCCCCCTCAGTACTGATTGTCTGACAGTGCAGTGCCCCTCAGTACTGATGGTCTGACAGTGCAGTACCCCTCAGTACTGATCATCGACAGTGCAGTGACCCCTCAGTACTGATTGACGACAGTGCAGAGCCCCCTCAGTACTGATTGTCGACAGTGCAGTGCCCCTCAGTACTGATTGTCGACAGTGCAGTGCCCCCTCAGTACTGATCATCGACAGTGCAGAGCCCCCTCAGTACTGATTGTCTGACAGTGCAGTGCCCCCACAGTACTGATTGTCTTACAGTGTGGAGCCCCCTAAGTACTGATCGTCTGACAGTGCACTCCCCCCTTCAGTACTGATTGTCTGACAGTGCAGTGCCGCCTCAGTACTGATTGTCGACAGTGCAGTGATCCCTTAATACTTTTCGTCTGAGAGTGCAGTGCCCCCTCAGTAGTGAATGTCGACATTGCAGTGTCCCCTCAGTACTGATCATCGAGAGTGCAGTGCCACCTCAGTACTGATTGACTGACAGTGCAGAGCCCCCTCAGTACTGATCGTCTGACAGTGCAGTGGCCCCTCAGTACTGATCGTCTGACATTGCAGTGGCCCCTCAGTACTGATCGTCTGACAGTGCAGTGGCCCCTCAGTACTGATCGTCTGACAGTGCAGAGCCCCCTCAGTACTGATTGTCTGACAGTGCAGTGCCCCCTCAGTACTGATTGTCTGACAGTGCAGTGCCCCCTCAGTACTGATTGTCTGACAGTGCAGTGCCCCCTCAGTACTGATTGTCTGACAGTGCAGTGCCCCCTCAGTACTGATTGTCTGACAGTGCAATGCCACCTCAGTACTGATTGTCGACAGTGCAGAGCCCCCTCAGTACTGATCATCGACAGTGCAGTGACCCCTCAGTACTGATTGTCGACAGTGCAGTGCCCCCACAGTACTAATTGTCGACAGTGCAATGCCCCGTCAGTACTGATCTTCGACAGTGCAGAGCCCCCTCAGTACTGATTGTCTGACAGTACAGAGACCCCTCATTACTGGTTGTCATACAGTGCAGAGACCCCTCAGTACTGATTGTCTGACAGTGCAGAGACGCCTCAGTACTGGTTGTCTGAAAGTGCAGTGCCCCTCAGTACTGATTGTCTGAAAGTGCAGTCACCCTTCAGTAGTGATTGTCTGACACTGCGATGCCCCCTCAGTACTGATTGTCTGACAGTGCAGTGCCACCTCTGTACTGATCATCGACAGTGTAGAGTCGCCTCAGTACTGATCGTCTGACAGTGCAGTGCCCCCTCAGTACTGATTGTCTGACATTGCAGAGCCCCCTCAGTACTGATTGTCTGACGGTGCAGTGTCCCCTCAGTACTGATTGTCTGACAGTGCAGTGCCCCTCAAATCTGATCAACAACAGTGCAGTGACATCTCAGTACTGATTGTGGACAGTGCAGTGCCCCCTCAGTACTGATTGTCTGACATTGCAGAGCCCCCTCAGTACTGATTGTCTGACGGTGCAGTGTCCCCTCAGTACTGATTGTCTGACAGAGCAGTGCCCCCTCAGTACTGATTGTCTGACAGTGCAGTGCCCCTCAAATCTGATCAACAACAGTGCAGTGACATCTCAGTACTGATTGTGGACAGTGCAGTGCCCCCTCAGTACTGATCTTCGACAGTGCAGTGCCCCCTCAGTACTGATCTTCGACAGTGCAGTGCCCCCTCAGTACTGATTGTCTGACAGTGCAGAGACCCCTCAGTACTGATTATCTGAAAGTGCAGTGCCCCTCAGTACTGATTGTCGACAGTGCAGTGCCCCCTCAGTACTGATTGTCGACAGTGCAGTGCCCCTCAGTACTGATTGTCTGACAGTGCAGTGCCCCCACACTACTGATTGTGTGACAGTGCAGAGCCCCCTAAGTACTGATCGTCTGAAAGTGCAATCCCCCCTTCAGTACTGATTGTCTGACAATGCGGTGCCCCCTCAGAACTGATTGTCTGACAGTGCAGAGCCCCCTCAGTACTGATTGTCTGACAGTGCAGTGATCCCTTAATAGTTTTCGTCTGACAGTGCAGTGCCCCCTCAGTACTGATTGTCTGACAGTGCAGTGCCCCTCAGTACTGAATGTCGACAGTGCAGTGATCCCTTAATAGTTTTCGTCTGACAGTGCAGTGCCCCCTCAGTACTGATTGTCTGACAGTGCAGTGTCCCCTCAGTACTGATTGTCTGGCAGTGCAGAGCCCCCTCAGTACTGATGGTCTGACAGTGCAGTGCCCCTCAGTAATGATCATCGACAGTGCACTGACCCCTAAGTACTGATTGTCGACAGTGCAGTGCACCCTCAGTACTAATTGTCGACAGTGCAGTGCCCCCTCAGTGCTGATCATCGACAGTGCAGTGCCCCCTCAGTACTGATTGTCTGACAGTGCAGTGCCCCCACACTACTGATTGTGTGACAGTGCAGAGCCCCCTAAGTACTGATCGTCTGAAAGTGCAATCCCCCCCTCAGAACTGATTGTCTGACAGTGCAGAGCCGCCTCAGTACTGATTGTCGACAGTGCAGTGATCCCTTAATAGTTTTCGTCTGACAGTGCAGAGCCCCCTCAGTACTGATTGTCGATAGTGCAGTTCCCCCTCAGTACTGATTGTCGATAGTGCAGTTCCCCCTCAGTACTGATCTTCGACAGTGCAGAGCCCCCTCAGTACTGATTGTCTGAAAGTGCAGTGCCCCTCAGTACTGATTGTCTGACAGTGCAGTGCCCCCTCAGTACTGATTATCTGAAAGTGCAGTGCCCCTCAGTACTGATTGTCGACAGTGCAGTGCCCACTCAGTACTGATTGTCGACAGTGCAGTGCCCCTCAGTACTGATTGTCGACAGTGCAGTGCCCACTCAGTACTAATCATCGACAGTGCCGAGCCCCCTCAGTACTGATTGTCTGACAGTGCAGTGCCCCCACACTAATGATTGTGTGACAGTGCAGAACCCCCTAAGTACTGATCGTCTGAAAGTGCAATCCCCCCTTCAGTGCTGATTGTCTGACAGTGCGGTGCCCCCTCAGAACTGATTGTCTGACAGTGCAGAGCCCCCTCAGTACTGATTGTCTGACAGTGCAGTGCCACCTCTGTACTGATCATCGACAGTGCAGAGCCGCCTCAGTACTGATTGTCGACAGTGCAGTGCCCCCTCAGCACTGATTGTCTGACAGTGCAGTGATCCCTTAATAGTTTTCGTCTGACAGTGCAGTGCCCCCTCAGTACTGATTGTCTGACAGTGCAGTGCCCCTCAGTACTGATGGTCTGACAGTGCAGTGCCCTCAGTACTGATGGTCTGACAGTGCAGTGCCCCTCAGTACTGATCATCGACATTGCACTGATCCCTCAGTACTGATTGTCGACGGTGCAGTGCCCCCTCAGTACTGATTGTCGACAGTGCAGTGCCCCTCAGTACTAATTGTCGACAGTGCAGTGCCCCCTCAGTACTGATCATCGACAGTGCAGAGGCCCCTCAGTACTGATTGTCTGACAGTGCAGTGCCCCCTAAGTACTGATCGTCTGAAAGTGCAATCCCCCCTTCAGAACTGATTGTCTGACAGTGCGGTGCCCCCTCAGAACTGATTGTCTGACAGTGCAGAGCAGCCTCAGTACTGATTGTCGACAGTGCAGTGATCCCTTAATAGTTTTCGTCTGACAGTGCAGAGCCCCCTCAGTACTGATTGTCTGACAGTGCAGTGCCCCTCAGTACTGAATGTCGACAGTGCAGTGATCCCTTAATAGTTTTCGTCTGACAGTGCAGTGCCCCCTCAGTACTGATTGTCTGACAGTGCAGTGTCCCCTCAGTACTGATTGTCTGGCAGTGCAGAGCCCCCTCAGTACTGATGGTCTGACAGTGCAGTGCCCCTCAGTACTGATCATCGACAGTGCACTGACCCCTAAGTACTGATTGTCGACAGTGCAGTGCACCCTCAGTACTAATTGTCGACAGTGCAGTGCCCCCTCAGTGCTGATCATCGACAGTGCAGAGCCCCCTCAGTACTGATTGTCTGACAGTGCAGTGCCCCCACACTACTGATTGTGTGACAGTGCAGAGCCCCCTCAGTACTGATCGTCTGAAAGTGCAATCCCCCCCTCAGAACTGATTGTCTGACAGTGCAGAGCCCCCTCAGTACTGATTGTCTGACAGTGCAGAGCCGCCTCAGTACTGAATGTCGACAGTGCAGTGATCCCTTAATAGTTTTCGTCTGACAGTGCAGAGCCCCCTCAGTACTGATTGTCGATAGTGCAGTTCCCCCTCAGTACTGATCTTCGACAGTGCAGAGCCCCCTCAGTACTGATTGTCTGACAGTGCAGTGCCCCCTCAGTACTGATTGTCTGACAGTGCAGAGACCCCTCAGTACTGATTATCTGAAAGTGCAGTGCCCCTCAGTACTGATGGTCTGACAGTGCAGTGCCCCTCTGTACTGATTATCTGAAAGTGCATTGCCCCCTCAGTACTGATTGTCGACAGTGCAGTGCCCCTCAGTACTGATTGTCGACAGTGCAGTGCCCACTCAGTACTAATCATCGACAGTGCCGAGCCCCCTCAGTACTGATTGTCTGACAGTGCAGTGCCCCCACACTAATGATTGTGTGACAGTGCAGAACCCCCTAAGTACTGATCGTCTGAAAGTGCAATCCCCCCTTCAGTACTGATTGTCTGACAGTGCAGTGCCCCCTCAGAACTGATTATCTGACAGTGCAGAGCCCCCTCAGTACTGATTGTCTGACAGTGCAGTGCCCCCTCAGTACTGATTGTCTGACAGTGCAGTGCAGAGCCGCCTCAGTACTGATTGTCTGACAGTGCAGTGCAGAGCCGCCTCAGTACTGATTGTCTGACAGTGCAGTGCAGAGCCGCCTCAGTACTGATTGTCGACAGTGCAGTACCCCCTTAATACTTTTCGTCTGACAGTGCAATGCCCCCACAGTACTGATTAACGAGAGTGCAGTGCCTTCTCAGTACAGATTGTCTGACAGTGCAGTGCCCCCTCAGTACTGATTGTCTGACAGCGCAGTGCCCCCTTAATACTTTCCGTCTGACAGTGCAGTGCCCCCTCAGTACTGATTGTCTGAGAGTGCAGTGCCCCCTTAATACTTTTCGTCTGACAGTGCAGTGCCCCTCAGTACTGATGGTCTGACAGTGCAGTACCCCTCAGTACTGATCATCGACAGTGCAGTGACCCCTCAGTACTGATTGACGACAGTGCATTGCCCCCTCAGTACTGATTATCTGACAGTGCAGTGCCCCATCAGTACTGATTTTCTGACAGTACAGAGCCCCCTCAGTACTGATTGTCTGACAGTAAAGTGCCCCCTCAGTACTGATTGTCTGACAGTAAAGTGCCCCCTCAGTACTGATTGTCTGACAGTGCAGTGCCCCTCAGTACTGATGGTCTGACAGTGCAGTGCCCCTCAGTACTGATCATCGACAGTGCAGTGACCCCTCAGTACTGATTGACGACAGTGCAGAGCCCCCTCAGTACTGATTGTCGACAGTGCAGTGCCCCTCAGTACTGATTGTCTGACAGTGCAGTGCCCCTCAGTACTGATCATCGACAGTGCAGTGACCCCTCAGTACTGATTGACGACAGTGCAGAGCCCCCTCAGTACTGATTGTCGACAGTGCAGTGCCCCTCAGTACTGATGGTCTGACAGTGCAGTACCCCTCAGTACTGATCATCGACAGTGCAGTGACCCCTCAGTACTGATTGACGACAGTGCAGAGCCCCCTCAGTACTGATTGTCGACAGTGCAGTGCCCCTCAGTACTGATTGTCGACAGTGCAGTGCCCCTCAGTACTGATTGTCTGAAAGTGCAGTGCCCCCACAGTACTGATTGTCTTACAGTGTGGAGCCCCCTAAGTACTGATCGTCTGACAGTGCACTCCCCCCTTCAGTACTGATTGTCTGACAGTGCACTCTCCCCTCAGGACTGATTGTCTGACAGTGCAGTCACCCTTCAGTAGTGATTGTCTGACAGTGCGATGCCCCCTCAGTACTGGTTGTCTGACAGTGCAGTGCCCCCTCAGTACTGGTTGTCTGACAGTGCAGTGCCCCTCAGTACTGATGGTCTGACAGTTCAGTGCCCCTCGGTACTGATTGTCGACAGTGCAGTGCCCCCTCAGTACTGATTGTCGACAGTGCAGTGCCCCTCAGTACTGATTGTCGACAGTGCAGTGCCCCTCAGTAGTGTTTGCCGACAGTGCAGTGCCCCCTCAGCACTGATTGTCTGACAGTGCAGTGTCCCCTCAGTACAGATCATCGACAGTGCAGTGCGACCTCAGTACTGATTGTCTGACAGTGCAGAGCCCCCTCAGTACTGATCGTCTGACAGTGCAGTGGCCCCTCAGTACTGATCGTCTGACAGTGCAGTGCCCCCTCAGCACTGATTGTCAGTCAGGGCTATGCCCCCTCTGTATTGATTGTCTGACAGTGCAGTGCCCCCTCAGTACTGATTGTCTGACAGTGCAGAGCCGCCTCAGTACTGATTGTCTGACAGTGCAGTGCCCCCTCAGTACTGATTGTCTGACAGTGCAGAGCCCCCTAAGTACTGATTGTCTGACAGTGCAATGCCACCTCAGTACTGATTGTCGACAGTGCAGTAACCCCTCAGTACTGATTGTCGACAGTGCAGTGCCCCCACAGTACTAATTGTCGACAGTGCAATGCCCCATCAGTACTGATCTTCGACAGTGCAGAGCCCCCTCAGTACTGATTGTCTGACAGTGCAGAGACCCCTCAGTACTGGTTGTCATACAGTGCAGAGACCCCTCAGTACTGGTTGTCTGAAAGTGCAGTGCCCCTCAGTACTGATTGTCTGACAGTGCAGAGACCCCTCAGTACTGGTTGTCTGAAAGTGCAGTGCCCCTCAGTACTGATGGTCTGACAGTGCAGTGCCCCCTCAGTACTGATTGTCTGACAGTGCAGTGCCCCCTCAGTACTGATTGTCGACAGTGCAGTGCCCCCTCAGTACTGATTGTCTGACAGTGCAGTGCCCCTTCAGTACTGATTGTCTGACAGTGCAGTGCCCCCTCAGTACTGGTTGTCTGAAAGTGCAGTGCCCCTCAGTACTGATGGTCTGACAGTGCAGTGCCCCCTCAGTACTGATTGTCTGACAGTGCAGTTCCCCCTCAGTACTGATTGTCGACAGTGCAGTGCCCCCTCAGTACTGATTGTCTGACAGTGCAGTGCCCCCTCAGTACTGATTGTCTGACAGTGCAGTGCCCCCTCAGTACTGATTGTCTGACAGTGCAGAGCCCCCTCAGTACTGATGGTCTGACAGTGCAGTGCCCCCTCAGTACTGATTGTCTGACAGTGCAGAGCCCCCTCAGCACTGATTGTCTGACAGTGCAGTGACCCCTCAGTACTGATTTTCTGACATTGCAGTGCCCCCTCAGTACTGATTGTCTGACAGAGCAGTGCCCCCTTAATACTTTGCGTCTGACAGTGCAGTGCCCCCTCAGCACTGATTGTCTGAAAGGGCAGTACCCCCACAGTAATGATCATCGACAGTGCAGTGACCCCTTAGTACTGATTGTCTGACAGTGCAGTGCCCCCTCAGTACTGATTGTCGACAGTGCAGTGCCCCCTCAGTACTGATTGTCTGACAGTGCAGTGCCCCCTCAGTACTGATTGTCTGACAGTGCAGTGCCCCCTCAGTGCTGATTGTCGACAGTGCAGTGCCCCCTCAGTACTGATTGTCGACAGTGCAGTGCCCCCTCAGCACTGATTGTCTGACAGTGCAGTGGCCCTTAATACTTTTCGTCTGACAGTGCAGTGCCCACTCAGCACTGATTGTCTGAAAGGGCCGTACCCCCCACAGTAATGATCATCGACAGTGCAGTGCCCCCTCAGTACTGATTGTCTGACAGTCAAGTGCCCCCTCAGTACTGATTGTCTGACAGTGCAGTGCCCCCTCAGTACTGATTGTCTGACAGTGCAGTGCCCCATCAGTACTGATTGTCTGACAGTAAAGTGCCCCCTCAGTACTGATTGTCTGACAGTAAAGTGCCCCCTCAGTACTGATTGTCTGACAGTGCAGTCCCCCTCAGTACTGATGGTGTGACAGTGCAGTACCCCTCAGTACTGATCATCGACAGTGCAGTGACCCCTCAGTACTGACTGACGACAGTGCAGAGCCCCCTCAGTACTGATTGTCGACAGTGCAGTGCCCCCTCAGTACTGATCATCGACAGTGCAGTGCCCCCACAGTACTGATTGTCTTACAGTGTGGAGCCCCCTAAGTACTGATCGTCTGACAGTGCACTCCCCCCTTCAGTACTGATTGTCTGACAGTGCACTCTCCCCTCAGGACTGATTGTCTGACAGTGCAGAACCCCCTCAGTACTGATTTTCTGACAGTGCAGAGCCCCCTCAGTACTGATTGTCTGACAGTGCAGTGCCACCTCTGTACTGATCATCGACAGTGTAGAGTCGCCTCACTACTGATTGTCGACAGTGCAGTGCCCCCTCAGTACTGATTGTCGACAGTGCAGTGATCCCTTAATACTTTTCGTCTGACAGTGCAGTGCCCGCTCAGCACTGATTGTCTGACAGTGCAGTGTCCCCTCCGTACTGAATGTTGACATTGCAGTGTCCCCTCAGTACTGATCATCGACAGTGCAGTGGCACCTCAGTACTGATCGTCTGACAGTGCAGTGCCCCCTCAGTACTGATCGTCGGCTGTGCAGAGCCCCCTCAGTACTGATTGTCGACAGTGCAGTGCCCCCTCAGTACTGATTGTCGACAGTGCAGTGCCCCCTCAGTACTGATTGTCGACAGTGCAGTGCCCCTCAAATCTGATCAACAACAGTGCAGTGACATCTCAGTACTGATTGTCGACAGTGCAGTTCCCCCTCAGTACTGATCTTCGACAGTGCAGTGCCCCCTCAGTACTGATTGTCTGACAGTGCAGAGACCCCTCAGTACTGATTGTCGACAGTGCAGTGCCCCCTCAGTACTGATTGTCGACAGTGCAGTGCCCCTCAGTACTGATTGTCTGACAGTGCAGTGCCCCCACACTACTGATTGTGTGACAGTGCAGAGCCCCCTAAGTACTGATCGTCTGAAAGTGCAATCCCCCCTTCAGTACTGATTGTCTGACAGTGCGGTGCCCCCTCAGAACTGATTGTCTGACAGTGCAGAGCCCCCTCAGTACTGATTGTCTGACAGTGCAGAGACACCTCAGTACTGATTGTCTGACAGTGCAGTGCCCCCTCAGTACTGATTGTCTGACAGTGCAGTTCCACCTCTGTACTGATCATCGACAGTGCAGAGCAGCCTCAGTACTGATTGTCGACAGTGCAGTGATCCATTAATAGTTTTCGTCTGACAGTCAAGTGCCCCCTCAGTACTGATTGTCGACAGTGCAGTGCCCCCTCAGTACTGATTGTCTGACAAGTCAAGTGCCCCCTCAGTACTGATTGTCGACAGTGCAGTGCCCCCTAATTCTGATCATCGACAATGCAGTGCCCCCTCAGAACTGATTGTCTGACAGTGCAGTGCCCCCTCAGTACTGATTGTTGACAGTGCAGTGCCCCCTCAGTACTGATTGTCTGACAGTGCAGTACCGCCTCATTACTTATCATCGACATTGCAGTGCCCCATAATTCTGATCATCGACAATGCAGTGCCCCCTCAGAACTGATTGTCTGACAGTGCAGTGCCCCCTCAGTACGATTTCCTGACAGTGCAGTGCCCCATCAGTACTGATTGTCTGACAGTGCAGTGCCCCCTCAGTACTAATTATCTGACAGTGCAGTGCCCCATCAGTCCTGATTTTCTGACAGTGCAGAGCCCCCTCAGTACTGATTGTCTGACAGTAAAGTGCCTCCTCAGTACTGATTGACTGACAGTAAAGTGCCCCCTCAGTACTGATTGTCTGACAGTGCAGTGCCCCTCAGTACTGATGGTCTGACAGTGCAGTACCCCTCAGTACTGATCATCGACAGTGCAGTGACCCCTCAGTACTGATTGACGACAGTGCAGAGCCCCCTCAGTACTGATTGTCGACAGTGCAGTGCCCCTCAGTACTGATTGTCGACAGTGCAGTGCCCCCTCAGTACTGATCATCGACAGTGCAGAGCCCCCTCAGTACTGATTGTCTGACAGTGCAGTGCCCCCACAGTACTGATTGTCTTACAGTGTGGAGCCCCCTAAGTACTGATCGTCTGACAGTGCACTCCCCCCTTCAGTACTGATTGTCTGACAGTGCAGTGCCGCCTCAGTACTGATTGTCGACAGTGCAGTGATCCCTTAATACTTTTCGTCTGAGAGTGCAGTGCCCCCTCAGTAGTGAATGTCGACATTGCAGTGTCCCCTCAGTACTGATCATCGAGAGTGCAGTGCCACCTCAGTACTGATTGACTGACAGTGCAGAGCCCCCTCAGTACTGATCGTCTGACAGTGCAGTGGCCCCTCAGTACTGATTTTCTGACAGTACAGAGCCCCCTCAGTACTGATTGTCTGACAGTGCAGTGCCCCCTCAGTACTGATTGTCTGACAGTGCAGTGCCCCCTCAGTTCTGATTGTCTGACAGTGCAGTGCCCCTCAGTACTGATGGTCTGACAGTGCAGTACCCCTCAGTACTGATCATCGACAGTGCAGTGACCCCTCAGTACTGATTGACGACAGTGCATTGCCCCCTCAGTACTGATTATCTGACAGTGCAGTGCCCCATCAGTACTGATTTTCTGACAGTACAGAGCCCCCTCAGTACTGATTGTCTGACAGTAAAGTGCCCCCTCAGTACTGATTGTCTGACAGTAAAGTGCCCCCTCAGTACTGATTGTCTGACAGTGCAGTGCCCCTCAGTACTGATGGTCTGACAGTGCAGTGCCCCTCAGTACTGATCATCGACAGTGCAGTGCCCCCTCAGTACTGATTGACGACAGTGCAGAGCCCCCTCAGTACTGATTGTCGACAGTGCAGTGCCCCTCAGTACTGATTGTCTGACAGTGCAGTGCCCCTCAGTACTGATCATCGACAGTGCAGTGACCCCTCAGTACTGATTGACGACAGTGCAGAGCCCCCTCAGTACTGATTGTCGACAGTGCAGTGCCCCTCAGTACTGATGGTCTGACAGTGCAGTACCCCTCAGTACTGATCATCGACAGTGCAGTGACCCCTCAGTACTGATTGACGACAGTGCAGAGCCCCCTCAGTACTGATTGTCGACAGTGCAGTGCCCCTCAGTACTGATTGTCGACAGTGCAGTGCCCCTCAGTACTGATTGTCTGAAAGTGCAGTGCCCCCACAGTACTGATTGTCTTACAGTGTGGAGCCCCCTAAGTACTGATCGTCTGACAGTGCACTCCCCCCTTCAGTACTGATTGTCTGACAGTGCACTCTCCCCTCAGGACTGATTGTCTGACAGTGCAGTCACCCTTCAGTAGTGATTGTCTGACAGTGCGATGCCCCCTCAGTACTGGTTGTCTGACAGTGCAGTGCCCCCTCAGTACTGATTGTCTGACAGTGCAGTGCCCCCACACTAATGATTGTGTGACAGTGCAGAACCCCCTAAGTACTGATCGTCTGAAAGTGCAATCCCCCCTTCAGTGCTGATTGTCTGACAGTGCGGTGCCCCCTCAGAACTGATTGTCTGACAGTGCAGAGCCCCCTCAGTACTGATTGTCTGACAGTGCAGTGCCACCTCTGTACTGATCATCGACAGTGCAGAGCCGCCTCAGTACTGATTGTCGACAGTGCAGTGCCCCCTCAGCACTGATTGTCTGACAGTGCAGTGATCCCTTAATAGTTTTCGTCTGACAGTGCAGTGCCCCCTCAGTACTGATTGTCTGACAGTGCAGTGCCCCTCAGTACTGATGGTCTGACAGTGCAGTGCCCTCAGTACTGATGGTCTGACAGTGCAGTGCCCCTCAGTACTGATCATCGACATTGCACTGATCCCTCAGTACTGATTGTCGACGGTGCAGTGCCCCCTCAGTACTGATTGTCGACAGTGCAGTGCCCCTCAGTACTAATTGTCGACAGTGCAGTGCCCCCTCAGTACTGATCATCGACAGTGCAGAGGCCCCTCAGTACTGATTGTCTGACAGTGCAGTGCCCCCTAAGTACTGATCGTCTGAAAGTGCAATCCCCCCTTCAGAACTGATTGTCTGACAGTGCAGAGCAGCCTCAGTACTGATTGTCGACAGTGCAGTGATCCCTTAATAGTTTTCGTCTGACAGTGCAGAGCCCCCTCAGTACTGATTGTCTGACAGTGCAGTGCCCCTCAGTACTGAATGTCGACAGTGCAGTGATCCCTTAATAGTTTTCGTCTGACAGTGCAGTGCCCCCTCAGTACTGATTGTCTGACAGTGCAGTGTCCCCTCAGTACTGATTGTCTGGCAGTGCAGAGCCCCCTCAGTACTGATGGTCTGACAGTGCAGTGCCCCTCAGTACTGATCATCGACAGTGCACTGACCCCTAAGTACTGATTGTCGACAGTGCAGTGCACCCTCAGTACTAATTGTCGACAGTGCAGTGCCCCCTCAGTGCTGATCATCGACAGTGCAGAGCCCCCTCAGTACTGATTGTCTGACAGTGCAGTGCCCCCACACTACTGATTGTGTGACAGTGCAGAGCCCCCTCAGTACTGATCGTCTGAAAGTGCAATCCCCCCCTCAGAACTGATTGTCTGACAGTGCAGAGCCCCCTCAGTACTGATTGTCTGACAGTGCAGAGCCGCCTCAGTACTGAATGTCGACAGTGCAGTGATCCCTTAATAGTTTTCGTCTGACAGTGCAGAGCCCCCTCAGTACTGATTGTCGATAGTGCAGTTCCCCCTCAGTACTGATCTTCGACAGTGCAGAGCCCCCTCAGTACTGATTGTCTGACAGTGCAGTGCCCCCTCAGTACTGATTGTCTGACAGTGCAGAGACCCCTCAGTACTGATTATCTGAAAGTGCAGTGCCCCTCAGTACTGATGGTCTGACAGTGCAGTGCCCCTCTGTACTGATTATCTGAAAGTGCATTGCCCCCTCAGTACTGATTGTCGACAGTGCAGTGCCCCTCAGTACTGATTGTCGACAGTGCAGTGCCCACTCAGTACTAATCATCGACAGTGCCGAGCCCCCTCAGTACTGATTGTCTGACAGTGCAGTGCCCCCACACTAATGATTGTGTGACAGTGCAGAACCCCCTAAGTACTGATCGTCTGAAAGTGCAATCCCCCCTTCAGTACTGATTGTCTGACAGTGCAGTGCCCCCTCAGAACTGATTATCTGACAGTGCAGAGCCCCCTCAGTACTGATTGTCTGACAGTGCAGTGCCCCCTCAGTACTGATTGTCTGACAGTGCAGTGCAGAGCCGCCTCAGTACTGATTGTCTGACAGTGCAGTGCAGAGCCGCCTCAGTACTGATTGTCTGACAGTGCAGTGCAGAGCCGCCTCAGTACTGATTGTCGACAGTGCAGTACCCCCTTAATACTTTTCGTCTGACAGTGCAATGCCCCCACAGTACTGATTAACGAGAGTGCAGTGCCTTCTCAGTACAGATTGTCTGACAGTGCAGTGCCCCCTCAGTACTGATTGTCTGACAGCGCAGTGCCCCCTTAATACTTTCCGTCTGACAGTGCAGTGCCCCCTCAGTACTGATTGTCTGAGAGTGCAGTGCCCCCTTAATACTTTTCGTCTGACAGTGCAGTGCCCCCTCAGCACTGATTGTCTGAAAGGGCAGTACCCCCACAGTAATGATCATCGACAGAGCAGTGCCCCCACAGCACTGAATGTCTGAGAGTGCAGTGCCCCCTCAGTACTGATTGTCTGACAGTGCAGTGCCTCCTCAGTACTGATTGTCTGACAGTGCAGTGCCCCCTCAGTACTGATTGTCTGACAGTGCAGTTCCCCCTCAGTACTGATTGTCTGACAGTGCAGTGCCCACTTAATACTTTTCGTCTGACAGTGCAGTGCCGTTTTAGGACTGCTTGTCGACAGTGCAGAGCCCCCTCAGTACTGATTGTCTGACAGTGCAGTGCCCCCTCAGTACTGATTGTCTGACAGTGCAGTGCCCCCTTAATACTTTTCGTCTGACAGTGCAGTGCCCCCTCAGTACGGATTGTCTGACAGTGCAGTGCCCCCTCAGTACTGATTGTCTGACAGTGCAGTGCCCCCTTAATACTTTCCGTCTGACAGTGCAGTGCCCCCTCAGTACTGATTGTCTGAGAGTGCAGTGCCCCCTTAATACTTTTCGTCTGACAGTGCAGTGCCCCCTCAGCACTGATTGTCTGAAAGGGCAGTACCCCCACAGTAATGATCATCGACAGAGCAGTGCCCCCACAGTACTGAATGTCTGACAGTGCAGTGCCCCCTCAGTATGGTTGTCGACACTGCAGTGCCCCCTCAGTACTGATCATTGACAGTGCAGTGCCCCCTCAGTACTGATTGCCTACTGTGCAGTGCCCCCTTAGTACTGACTGTCTGACAGTGCAGTGCCCCCTCTATACTGATTGCCGACATTCAGTGCCCCCTCAGTACTGATTGTCGACAGTGCAGTGACCCCTCAGTACTGATTGTCGACAGTGCAGTGCCCCCTCACTACTGATTGTCGACAGTGTATTGCCCCCTCAGTACTGATTGTCTGTCAGTGCAGTGCCCCCTCAGTACTGATTGTTGACAGTGCAGAGCCCCCTCAGTACTGATCATCGACAGTGCAGTGCCCCCTCAGTACTGATTGTCGACAGTGCAGAGCCCCCTCAGCACTGATTGTCTGACAGTGCAGAGCCCCCTCAGTACTGATTGTCTGACAGTGCAGAGCCCCCTCAGTACTGATTGATGACAGTGCAGAGCCCCCTCAGTATTGATTGTTGACAGTCCAGTGCCCACTCAGTTCTGAGCATCGACAGTGCTGAGCCCCCTCAGTACTGATTCTTGATAGTGCAATTTCCCCTCAGTACTGATTGTCGACAGTGCAGTGCACCCTCAGAACTGATTGTCGACAGTGCAGTGGCCCATCAGAATGGTTGTCGACAATGCAGTGCCCCCTCAGTACTGATTGTCGACAGTGCAGAGCCCCCTAAGTACTGATTGATGACAGTGCAGTGCCCCTTCAGTACTGATTGTATGTCAGTGCAGAGCCCCCTCAGTACTGATTGTCGACAGTGCAGTGCCCCCTCAGTACTGATCATCGACAGTGCAGTGCCCCCTCAGTACTAATTGTCGACAGTGCAGTGCCCCCTCAATACTTATTGTCGACAGTGCAGAGCCCACTTAGTACAGATTTCCTGACAGTGCAGTGCCCCCTCAGTACTGATTGTCTGACAGTGCAGTGCCCCCTCAGTACTGATTGTCTGACAGTGCAGTGCACCCTCAGTACTGATTTCCTGTCAGTGCAGTGCCCCCTTAGTAGTGACTGTCGACAGTGCAGTGCCCCCTCAGTACTGATCATCGACAGTGCAGTGCCCCCTCAGAACTGATTGTCGACAGTGCAGTGCCCCCTCAGTACTGATTGTGGACAGTGCAATGTCCCCTCAGTACTGATTGTCGACAGTGCAGTGTCCCCTCAGTACTGATTGTGGACAGTGCAATGTCCCCTCAGTACTGATTGTCGACAGTGCAGTGTCCCCTCAGTACTGATTTTTGACAGTGCAGTGTCCCCTCAGTAATGATTTTTGACAGTGCATTGCCCCCTCAGTACTGATTGTCGGCAGTGCAGTGCCCCCTCAGTACAGATTGTCGACAGTGCATTGCCCCCTCAGTACCGATTGTCGACAGTGCAGTGCCCCCTCAGTACTGATTGTCGACATTGCAGTGCCCCTCAGTACCGATTGTCGACAGTGCAGTGCCCCCTCAGTACTGATTGTCGACAGTGCAGTGCCCCCTCAGTACTGATTGTCGACAGTGCAGTGCCCCCTCAGTACTGATTGTTGACAGTGCAGTGCCCCCTCAGTACTGATTGTTGACAGTGCAGTGCCCCCTCAGTACTGATTTTTGACAGTGCAGTGCCCCCTCAGTACTGATTGTTGACAGTGCAGTGCCCCCTCAGTACTGATCATCTACAGTGCAGTGCCCCCTCAGAACTGATTGTCGACAGTGCAGTGCCCCCTTGGTACTGATTGTCTGACAGTGCAGTGCCCCCTCAGTACTGATATTCGACAGTGCACTGCCCCCTCAGTACCGATTGTCGACATTGCAGTGCCCCCTCAGTACTGATTGTCTGACAGTGCAGTGCCCCCTCAATGCTGATTGTCTGACAGTGCAGTGCCCACTCAGTTCTGATCATCGACAGTGCAGTGCCCCCTCAGTACTGATTGTTGACAGTGCAATGTCCCCTCAGTACTGATTGTCGACAGTGCAGTGTCCCCTCAGTACTGATTGTCTGACAGTGCAGTGTCCCCTCAGTACCGATTTTCGACAGTGCAGTACCCCCTCAGTACTGATTGTCTGACAGTGCAGTGCCCCCTCAGTACTGATTGTCGACATTGCAGTGCCCCTCAGTACCGATTGTCGACAGTGCAGTGCCCCCTCAGTACTGATTGTCGACAGTGCAGTGGCCCCTCAGTACCGATTGTCGACAGTGTATTTCCCCCTCATTACTGATTGTCTGACAGTGCAGTGCCCCCTCATTACTGATCATCGACAGTGCAGTGTCCCCTCAGTACTGATCATCGACAGTGCAGTGCCCCCTCAGTACTGATCATCGACAGTGCAGAGCCCCCTCAGTACATATTGTCTGACAGTGCAGAACCCCCTCAGCACTGATCATCGACAGTGCAGAGCCCCCTCAGTACATATTGTCTGACAGTGCAGAACCCCCTCAGCACTGATCATCGACAGTGCACTGCCCCCTCAGTACTGATTGTCTGACAGTGCAGAGCCCCCTCAGTACTGATTGTCTGACAGTGCAGAGCCCCCTCAGTACTGATTGTGTGACAGTGCAGAGCCCCCTCACTACTGATCATCGACAGTGCAGTGTCCTCTTTGAACTCATTGCATGACAGTGCAGAGCCCCCTCAGTACTGATTGTCTGACAGTGCAGAACCCCCTCAGCACTGATCATCGACAGTGCAGTGCCCCCTCAGCACTGATTGTCTGACAGTGCAGTGCCCCCTCAGTAGTGATTGTCTGACAGTGCAGTCCCCCCTCAGTACTGATTGTTGACAGTGCAGTGCCCTCACTGTACTGATTGATTACAGTGCAGTTCCCCTCAGTACTGATTGTCTGACAGTGCAGTGCCCCCTTAGTACTGATTGTCGACAGTGCAGTGCCCCCTTGGTACTGATGGTTTGACAATGCAGTGCACCCTCAGTATGGTTGTCGACAGTGCAGTGCCCCCTCAGTACTGATTGCCGACAGTGCAGTGCCCCCTCAGAACTGGTCATCGACAGTGCAGTGCCCTCTCAGTACTGATCATTGACAGTGCAGTGGCCCTCAGTACTGATTGTCGACAGTGCAGTGCCCCCTCAGTATTGATTGTCGACAGTGCAGTGCCCCCTCAGTACTGATTGTCTGACAGTGCAGAGCACCCTCAGTTCTGATTGTCGACAGTGCAGTGCCCCCTCAGTACTGATTGTCTGACAGTGCTGAGCACCCTCAGTACTGATTGTCGACAGTTCAGTGCCCCCTCACTACTGATTGTCGACATGCAGTGCCCCCTCAGTACTGATTGTCTGTCAGAGCAGAGACCCCTCAGTACTGATTGTCGACAGTGCAGTGCCCCCTCAGTACTGATCATCGACAGTGCAGTGCCCCCTCAGTACTCATTGCCTGACAGTGCAGAGCCCCCTCAGTACATATTGTCTGACAGTGCAGAACCCCCTCAGCACTGATCATTGACAGTGCACTGCCCCCTCGGCACTGATTGTCTGACAGTGCAGAGCCCCCTCAGTACTGATTGTCTGACAGTGCAGTGCCCCCTTAGTAGTGACTGTCGACAGTGCAGTGCCCCCTCAGTACTGATCATCGACAGCGCAGTGCCCCTCAGTACTGAATGTTGACAGTGCAATGTCCCCTCAGTATTGATTGTCGACAGTGCAGTGCCCCCTCAGTACTGATTGTCTGACAGTGCAGTGCCCCCTCAGTTCTCATTGTCTGACAGTGCAGTGCCCCCTCAGTAGTGATCATCGACAGCGCAGTGCCCCTCAGTACTGAATGTTGACAGTGCAATGTCCCCTCAGTATTGATTGTCGACAGTGCATTGCCCCCTCAGTACTGATTGTCTGACAGTGCAGTGCCCCCTCAGTACTGATTGTCTGACAGTGCAGTGCCCCCTCAGTACTGATTGTCTGACCGTACTGATGCTTTCAGAAGTTTTATAAAGTGCATTGCAAATCTCAGTCTGAGTTGACCTTATAATCTTCCCATTGCCAGCTCAGAAGAGGAATGGTAATGACCCGAAGCGTTAAGTCTGTTTCTCTCTCCGTAGATTCTGTCGGACCTGCTGACTTTTGTGACCATTTTTTGATTGCATTTCATAACCTTCTTTCATTGCTCGCTTTATATTAACCAGGAAACCTGAAGATCTCTCTCTCTGCTCTTATTCAAAGTCGCACCCCGGGCTCTTTATATCACACCAAAAGAGCAAACAGGGATTCAGTTTAACATGTGGTCTGATGGCTGAGTCAGAACTGAACCCACAATCTTCAGACTGGAGGGTGAGAATGTTACCCACTGAGCTACATGTTGCATTTGGTAGACTCTACTGCTGTCAATCCTCCTGTAGCTGAGCAGGAATTAACCGTGAATCATCAGTGATCAATTGTGTTTCCATCGGGAGCTCTCTCGCTTCAGAATCGCAAAGTTGTGTGTTCGAATTCCACCGCAGGGCTTGAGCACGACAATCAAACCTGATACTTCATGCTCTGGTGCAGTGCTGAGGGAGAACTGCCTTGTTGGAGGTGCTGTCTTTTGGATGAGACATTAATCCCCGGGCCCATCAACCTGCTGAGGTGAATTCTTCAAACAACATCAGAAAAACAGATTATCTGGTCATTCTCACGTTGACTGTACTTCAACAAGTATTTCATTGGGCGCGAAGATCTTTGAGACGCCTGGTGGTGATGGAAAGCTTTATATAAATACAAATCCTTCTCTCTTTCAGATGTTGATGCGGGCGAGCAAACTAGGAAGACAAATCATTGGTGCATTAAAACAGCAGTGTGTGTTTGACAGGGCGGGCGGTTGGAGGGAGAGAGGAAGTCAGCTGATAAATCCATTAGGAAGATATCTGACCAGGGTTGGCAATGCAAGTTGGATCAGAAGACGTTAGGGTTGATGGCATTTGTTCTGTGTATAAGTTCGGCAGATCTTCATCAAGTGTCTTGCCGCAGTGAGAGGCTTTATCGAACTAGTGTCACTTGGCTGCTGTCAGAGGCATAATCACATGACTACAGAAAGCCAGATGTGGCAATCAGGCTGGTTACTTTTTAAAACCCAAGCAACGTTGTCGTGGGGAATTATATTGTGCAGTGCTCCCAGTGTCACACAGGAGACGAAATCTGCTGTTTAGGTCTCTGTCCTTACTTGGTCTCTGCCTGCTGTCAGACATACTGATTCATTCTTGAGACCTGGGCATCATTGAGAAGGGCGACAGTTATTGCCCGTCCCGGGTTGCCCTGAGAAGGCGGGTAGCGAGACTTCTTGACCTGACCATTGGTAGTAGTTTGGTAAAAGTGAGTGACTTCTGACAGGGCAGTTAAAAGCCAGCCACATTGGCATGGGGTGGGAAGTACAGGCCAAACTGTATAAGAACAGCAGATATCATTCGCTGAGTACAATGGATAAACCCGTCAGAGGTTTAAGCCAATGTTTTGAGTTGGATTGAAATTCTCAAAATGGCACAGTCGAATTTGAACTCATGCCCTTTATTGGTTATTAGTTCAGCCGTTATGTGTGAATAGGAGACCAGTAACATAGCCACTACTCTAACACACCCATATAGAGTACAAGGGCAAGGGGGTCATGGTGAACTTGTATAAGATACTAGTTCGGCCTCTGCTGGGGTATTGCGCCCAGTTCTGGGCAACGCACTTTCTGATGGACGTGAAGACGTTGGAGAGAGCGCAGAAAATGTCCAATAAGAACTGGATTGAACCGGTCTGCATGGTTTATATGGGTGGTCTTGTGGTGCAGTGGGTAGCGTTGTTGTCCCTGAGCCAGAAACTCTGGGTTTGGGACCCGCCCCAAGGACAAGGAAGGTGCGTTCGCACCACAACCAAACAGGTTTGCAAATCCTTCCAGCACAAGCCAAGGGCAGATGGTAAGAGCGAGGGAGGTTCCTGGTTGGTCATGCAATGGGAAGATTGTTAGAGCCTCGACCACCAGTGTTCAAAGCTTCATACTGTAGCATGCACGTAGGAATAACTCAGGCACCCTGAGTGAACGTGACATGCCACCACCAAACAGCTTATATAAGTCCCTAACAGCCGTGTAGAAATGTTGTCCTGTCGGTTCAGGCTAATTCTGAACTTGACCTCACAGAGGAAGGAGCAGCACCCAACCCAACAGATGAAATCACTCGACCAACTCGGCACCACAGCTAACACGGGTTGTCTCAAACTTGGGCTAAAGAGGTCGCGGCTCCGTTCAGTGTTATACAGTCGGACACCATGAGGCAGAGCCACTCACTATGTAACGGCATTAACTTGGCCTCATCCAAAACTCGGCTGCCCATATTGGAACCTGCCCCAGAACTTGTCCCCTCATCGCTCCCGTGTCCGCTGACCAGCACTGGCTTCCAGTCCAATCAGTGCTTCAAATCGAAAACTCACATCTGGCGTTCAGCTCTCTCCACGGCCTATCTCTTTACCTTTGTCCAAGATCTCTCTCTGTGCTCCTTCAATTCTAGCCTCTTGTGCATCCCCAATATCCATTGCTCCTGCAGGGCGGCTGTGTCTCCAGCTGCCTCAGCTCCGGAACTCCCCCTCCCTTCGACCTCTGAACCTTGGCCTCTGGAGGGAATGGGTTTCTGGGATTTGATTGGGGTTGAGGGACACGGTGTGAACAGTTGGGGCTTGTTTCGAGGATCATCAGGAGCAGGAGTGGACCGTGTGGCCCATGGAGGCTGCTCCGCTATTCAGTGAGATCACGGTGACCTGACTGTGACCTTAGCTCCACATTCCTGCCTGGCTCCCATTACCCTCGAACCTCTTGTCAGTCAAAAACCTGTCTAACTCGGCCTTGAGTATATTTAATGACCCGGCCTCCGCTGCTCGCTGGAGAAGAGAATTCCAAAGACGAACGGCCCTCTGAGAGGAGAAATTCGCCCTAATCCCTGTCGTAAATGGGAGACCCCTCGGCCAGGACTTTGACCGAGTTTGGTGGGCAGGCCGAGGAGCGATCGCAAAGCCGCCCACCATTGGGCTCCGATATTGGGCAAAGAGCTGCCTCAGGGAGCTGAAGGTGGCGCTGTGGGCACCGGAAGCTCCACATTGGACGAACGGTCATGCTGCCCACATCTCGCCCCATCGAAGGCAGTTGGGTGGAGTGGAGCCGCGGTTCATGCCATTGGAACCCGTGCTTGAAGAGGGGCTCAGGTTTTCTGATCAGAGCTTGGAAGACGAGGTGTTAAGCCGGTTTTTAAAAACGTCCTGCCAATTTATTCTGAGAACTTGGAGATAAAAATTGCCCCTCGCGCTCAACAGAAATAACTGTGTGAGCTCCGGCCTGGAGTCTGCAAAACAGGCTGTGGTTGTTTAGATAGATACGAGATAGATCGGTTCTTGATTGGTAAGGGGATCAAAGGTTATGGGGAGAAGGCGGGAGAATGGGGTTGAGAAACTTATCAGCCACGATTGAATGGCGGAGCAGACTCGATGGGCCGAATGGCCTAATTTCTGCTCCTATGTCTTATGGTCTGTGGTCTAAAAGATACAGGAGAATGGCTCCAGGGATGAGGAACTTCCGTCACGAAGATAGGTTGGAGAAATTAGAACTGTCTTCCTTGGAGAAACGAAGGCTAAGGGGAGATTTGAGAAGATGTTCAAAATCATGAGGGGCCTGGACAGAGTAGATAGAGAGAAACTCTGGAAGAGAGAAACTGTTCCCATTTGTGGCAGGGTGAAGAACCAGAGGGCACAGATTTGAAGTAAAAGGCAAAAGAATCGATGGCGACATCAGGAAAAGCTTCTTCACTCAGCGAGCGGTTAAGGTCTGGCACGCGCTGCCTGGAAGGGTGGTGGAGGCAGATTCAATCGAAGCATTCAAAAGGCAATCAGACTGTTACCTGAAAGGGAAGAATGTCCAGGGTTAAGGGGCGAAGGCGGGAGAATGGCACAAGGCGAATTGCTCATTCGGAGTGTCAGTACAGACACAATGGGCCAAACGGCCTCCTTCTGCGCTGTAACAATTCTGTGACCTGGGGGCACATCATAGGCCTTTCTTGCCGAGAGACAGCCTCCCTCACTGCTCCAGTTTGAGTGGATCCAGGGGTTTGTTTTACCCGCTTCTTTGTTTCAAAGAAACCTTAAATTTACGGCCCATTTCTCCCCCTTGACCAAACACTTTGACCCTTGCTGTTTTTTTGTTTAACAGGCCCTCCCAGGGTCCAGTCCAATTCCCACTCATACAGATTATCCCTAGTGCTGGCGTGAAATCCACATCCACGCTTTTATTCCATGGGAATCCTTCCGGACTCACACCCTGTGGCTTCATGGAGCAGCCAAACCGGGACAGAGTGTGCCTCGCCCCAGCCCCACCTCTGCTGTTACGAGAATTGTTTTGCTTCAGGAAGTCCCACGAGTGAATAGGAGAGGGAAGGTAATGATATCCTGGGCGAAAGCTTCCAGTTGAACAATGAGTCACACCGAGTGCTTCAAATGAATGTAATTGTTTTCTTGGAACTTTCTACGTGAGTAAAATGTCAAATAAATGTTGGCACCTTTCACTGCCTTGCCTGATGGGCCTTACAGGGAAATAGAATGGGATGGTCAAAGAGCACAGCAAGGCAGCTGAGGGCGGTAATGATAATCAAATTCCTAGAGAGGCTAAACCCCATGGCCAGAATTCTCCAGCCCCTCATACTGGTGGGATCTCCAGGCCCCGCCGAACTGAATGGAGATTTCAATGGCTCGCCGGCCCCGCTATGGTGAGGGGGGGTGGGGTGGTGGGGTGGGGTGAGGGAGGGCGGCTGGGGGTTGCTGGAAAATTCCGGCCTATGTTCTCAAATCCCTCCATGGGGCTCGCGCGTTCCTATCTCCGCGACTCCCCTTCAGCCTTGCGAGACCTCTCCGCTCCGACAGCTCTGTCGTCTTCCCCATAAGCTCTTCCCTCATCCCACCATTAAACCTCTCCACATTTCCCTCCTCCCGGAATCCGATCTCTTTGGCAAGGCTTTGCCCAAAACCCCCCTTTATCTTTTTTCTTTAATCGTTACCAAGATGTGAGCATCATTAGCAAAGTCATCATTGATTGCCTACCTCCAAAATCTCCCTTGAGAGGGTGGGTGCTGGTGACAAGCTGCCCGCTTGGATAATACTAAGTGGCTTACTAGGCTAATTTCAGGGTCAATCACATCGCTGTTGGCCTGGAGTCACATATAGGCCAGACCAGGCCAAGAGGGTTTAGTGAACTAGTTAAGCTTTTCCAACACTCCAGTAGTTTCATGATCATTATTAATGAGGCTAGTGTTGTAATCCCAGATTGATTAATGAATTGAATTTAACTTTCCCCCAGCTTCCATGGAAATAGTAACATAGGAGCATAGCAGCATAGGAGCAGGAGTAGGCCATTCGGCCCTTTTAGCTCCTGCTCCACCATTCAGTAAGATCATGGCTGATCTGGTTGTGGTTTCAGCTCCACTTTCCCGTCCGTCCCCCCCCCCACCATAACCCTTGACTCCCTTGTCGATCAAAAATCTGTCTAACTCTGCCTTGAATAAATTCAATGACCCAGGCTCCACAAATTGCTGCGGAAGACAATTCCACACACCAACAAGCCTTTGGGAGAAAAAATTTTCTCTTCATCTCTGTCTTCAAAGGGGAACCTCTTATTTTTAAACCGTGTCCATTAGTTCTAGTCTCTCCCACAAGAGGAGACATCCTACAGGTATCCAGCCCATCAAGTCCCCTCATGATCTTATATGTTTTAATAAGATCATCTCTCATTCTTCTAAACTCCAATGGGTATAGGCCCAACCTCTTCAACTTTTCTTCATATGACAAGCCCTTCATCCCAGTGCTGAGTCCAGTCTTTTCTGAAGTTCTTCAAAAGCAATGATAGCTTTTTGTTTGAATAAGGAGACCAAGACTGCACACAGTAACTCTAGATATGGTTTCGCCAAGGCCCTGTATAGTTGTAGTAAAACTTGCCTACTTTTATATTCCTTGGCCAGATTTTAACTCCTGTTTCTGGAGCATAGTGCAGTAACATTACCGCTATTCTACCGTTCCCCATTCACCAGAAACCACATCAGGAAATGGGAGAAAAACATTATAATGACCGTCAGTGAAACAGCCACCTTCAGTATTTTTGTTACAAATACATGAAAATATTCAAAGTAATTGAGACGATATTTTCACGCCCCTATGATATTTCTCTGGGTCATTGTTCTGAGGAGTATCCTGGAGACTATTAATCAGTTTCTAGAGACTCCAAGACATTCCTGGATGGTTGGCAATCCTAGATCACCCTTTCTGTGAGTACAGCTCCCTGTTGGGACGGATGGATATATCCTAATAGCCCATCTCCCTTTAGCTCGCAAAACACATTAAATAAAATGGGCACTGCTGTAACTGCCCTGTGTTCTTTAATTGTTTTCTGCCCTGTTGTGAGAAGAGTCTAGAGGAGAGAGTAGAAAGCAGGCAGCACTGGAGGGACTAGAGATTGAACAGAAAGCAGAAAACACCCACATATTCTTAAATATGTGACTCAAACAGCTACTTCATCGTGGATTTGCAAATGACAAATATTGACCCAAGGGGTTTTCCTGTACCACATGCTGACACGGTTAGCAGCTTTCACTTTTGTCCAAATGTTTGAATTTTCTAGAAAAGCCTGTGTTGAGATTGTCACTGATACTGGAGCCTAGGAACCATCTCCTGTTAGTCCACAGCACTGTCTAGTGGTGAACCACATTGCTGCTCCTGTGCACTGCTTCAGCCCTGTCTCTCACTTCATCGGAACGCTGAGTTTTGCCAGAAAACTAAAGTTTTCACCTCTGCCACATCCAAACCATAGCAGAGGACAAAGGAACAAGGTCGCGGGGAAAGAGAGAGGGGGGCAGGGAATAGTGAACAGGAGTGGGGATTGGGTATAATGGTGCATTGGGAATGTAGTAATGATATAGACAACGTCCTGTCCTTCAGGATAAGAATGAGTTTGAGAGACCGAGTCCAAAACTTAGAGGTTTTTCAAGGGTTAAAAGACGCGAAACTCTCATGGCCAACAATGAAATTATAACAGGTTGTTGTAGAAGGACTTATACTGCAGCCAGTGGAGCTCATCGTTCCCTCGGCTCTCTCTCACTCTTCTATCTCCCCCTCTTTCTCCTGCTCCCTCTTCACCACTCTCTCCCTTTTTCTCTCACCACTCCCCCCTCCCTCTCTCTGCTTTCCCTGCAGCTACCCTGTCTCCCGCTCTCTTTCTCTCTTTATCTTCCCCCTCCATGTCACTCTCTCCTGTTCCCTCTCCCACTTTCCCTCACTGCCCTGCCCTCTTCCCCATGTTCTCTCTCTTCCGCTCAACCCCCTCTCCCCTTCTCTCTGTCCCTCCTCTCCCCTTTCTCTCTCTCTCTCCTTTCCTTCATCTCTCTTCATCTCCTTCTCTCTCTCCTCTTTCTCCCTGCCTCCTGCTCTCCCTCTCACATTCTCACTCCTCTCTCCTAACCTCACATTTCATTGCTCTTGTTTCTCTGCCCAATAAAAGGGCATAAAATAATTTCCTTCATGACTCCTGCTCTTGGTTTTATTGTTAGTTCAAACCAAAAATTGTCTTTGGCACCAAACATAAAAGATCTCATCTATTTACTTGTACAGAACAGGATAAACATAGAAGAAACTGAAGATGAGTCATACGGACTCGAAATGTTAACTCTGTTTCTCTCTCCGCAGATGCTGCCAGACCTGCTGAGTTTTTCCAGCATTTTCTGCTTTTTATTTCAGATTTCCAGCATCTGCAGTATTTTGCTTTTATCTTAGGATAAACATCAGGATGTATTGATGGGAAGATTAAAATTATCTAAGTTTCTTTGAGTTGATGACGGTTACAACCTGGCACATTGGCTGACATTCTCAAATATTTTTTGTCACCTGCACTTGCCAATTTTAGTTTTAGGTTTTTGAACTATCGAGCTCATCTACAATTGAACCTAATACAAACAGAATTTAAGCAGAATATGCTGGAATTACTCAGCAGGGGTCAGGCTACATCTGTGGAAAGAGAAACTTTGACTTTGTTTGATTGACAGCTTTATGAAGTTCTAATAAGTTATCTTTTGTGATCTCTTTTGTCAATGTGTCAATGTTTATTTGCACAAGACTAAGGGGTGTTAAGTGCTTCTGCTATTGATACTTCAATGGTCTATTTTATTGAAACTTTTATGGTGTTTACGAATGGGTGTGTTTTTCATAGCAGTTTCACACATGTCATTACTTTAGGGTTGACTTGTTCTGTATAGAGTGTATACTGGGTGATTGGGCATGAAAGGGCCATGAGGTGGCATGGAGGCTATAAGAGGCCATGGAGTGGGTGGGGGACATGAGTTGGCATGAGTTGGTATGGGGGCTAAAAGGGGCCATGGGGCAGGAGGCATGAGTTGGCATTGAGTTGGCATGGAGCAGGCTGGGTAAGACCCTCTGAACTTACCTTTCAAAGGTTTCCCAATCCAGACTATGGTTCGCAACTCCTGTGAGGGGCCATGAACCATGAGTCATGGAGAAGCTTGCCCAACTCCACAGGGAGATAGGAAATGGCTGTAGTATTAGGGTCTGGCATAGAAAAAGTTAATGTGAGACCGGGTACAGTACCACCCACACCCTGATGTAAAGGAACACATGACTTTAGTCGAGAGGGCAGACTTGAACTGGACAGAGATGTGTGTAGAGGCAAGCATGGAGACAGTTCCTAGCTGAGACCTTATACTGTATATATGTATATAGTGACTACTAGTAAATAAACACTTATTGTTAAACTATATAAGGCTCAGAACCTCTTTCATGAGACCTATGGAACTACACACAACATACTACAACACCAACCCCCACCATGGAACAGGCTGACAAAAATTGACGGTGTGAAAATGGGTAATCTTTAAATGGCTCTAGAATCCTTCCAACTCTGTGAAAATCTGGCCTGTTAACTCTGATTTCTCTCCACAGATGCTGTCTGACCTGCTGAGCATTTCCAGCATTTTCGGTTTTTATTTCAGGGTTGCACCATCTGCAGTATTTTGCTTATATATACCCTGCACTAACTTGCTTATTTTACAACCCCAAATCTCTCTCACCTTGAGGACATGAACATGAGATGGGGGAACAGGCTCCGGGGTACGGAATTGATTCATAAAATTGGGGAAAGGGTGCGGAAGATGGGACGGGGAAATGGGATTTGAATTGTGAATGTTGTGGGGGGTGGTGTGCGAGATATGGAAGACAGGGAAATGAGGTGGGGAACCAGGAGTAGGGGCTGAAAATGGGTGACAAGATGGAGAGGGGGAATGAGTGAGCGGGTGAGTTTGAGGGATGGAAGACAGGAGACATGAAATGGAAGAACAGGCCCTGGGGAACAGGATTCAGTCACGGGGAAAGGTGAAGGGTTTTGACCTGAATCCTGATGATCCTCCAACCTCCCACCAAACTTCTAAGATATCTGTGCCCCTCTAATTTTGGCCTCTTGTGCATTCACAATCCTTATTGCTCCACCATTGCTCCAGCCTTCAGTTGCCTTGGCCCCAAGCTCTGGAATTCCCTCCTGACACATCTCTGTCCCTCGACCTCTCTTTTCTCCTTTAAGCCGCTTCTTAAAACCTTTTTGACCTAACAACTCTGACCTAGTATCTCTTCATGTGGCGCAGTGTCACACTTTGTTTTATACTGCTCCTGTGAAGCACCATGGGATGTTTTATTATTAAAAGCGCCACATAAATATAAATTGCTTTGTTGTTGCCTTTGTTCCTGCACCAGGATGTAGGGCTGGGCAGTGAATAAAGCAAGGATATTTATTACAAAAGTCGGAAGCTTGAAGACCGGTCCTGATGTTTTAGATATTCCCAGACAGTCAAAACTGAGCAGATAAGTTAGAAAACAGAAATTAAAAAATAGAAAGCGTGGGAATCGAACTCTTTCAGGCTGTCTGTCATGTTCATGTTTAGCCTATTTCGATCCCTTCCCTTCACCCCACCCCACCCCCACTAGGGCTATCTGTACCTTGCTCGTCCTGCTTTCTACCCTTAATTAGCACATTCCTTTAGATAATATCACCACCTTCAACACCTCTTTGTCCTTTTGTCTGTGACATCTTTTGGTTATCTCCACCTATCACTGGCCCTCTATCCAGCTCTACTTGTCCCACCCCCACCCCCTTAAACCAGCTTATATTTCACCTCTCTTCTATTTTTACTTAGTTCTGTTAAAGAGTCATACGGGCTAGAAACGTTAACTGTGTTCCTCTCCTTAGATGTTGCCAGACCTGCTGAGTTTTTCCAGGTGTTTTTATTCTTGTTTTGGATTTCCAGCATCCAACAGTTTTTTTTGCTGTTATCTGTCTGTCATGTTTCTTAGCGTGATGCGTTCTCAGGGCATGGGCATCATTGGCATGGTTGGCATTTATTGCCCACCCTCATTAAGAAAGTGGGTGATGGGCTTTCTTTGTGAATCGTTGGTGTGGGACTGGAGACACATGTAGGGCAAGGGTCATAGGTCTTCCTCCCGACAGGACATCAGTGAACCCGCTAGATTGTTACAACATCCGTGACCCCGTTTACTGACACCAGATTTAAATTCAGCGGCCGAGGATTTGAACTCATGTTCTTGGGGGGGTTATTAGTTGAGCTCTCTGGGTTACTATGACCTCTCTACGCTGCTGCATCCCGGGGAGGGTGGAGGCAGCGCCTGTCAGGGGAGATGGGGAGCTGGGATCGATGGCCGAGTGACTGTCAGAGCAAACCGGATGGAACAAGACGCCCCCATGTCGAGGCTCAGAGCAGAGGGGAGCAGATTTGGAAACCTGTGGTCAGCGGAAACCAGTCTGAGGTCGAGTCTAGATGCAGAGTAAAGCCCCACGAAAGGCTGGTAACCCATAATGTCAGGGCCACTTACCCATGTGGATTTTCACCCACGCACCTGCCAACTTGTGGTAGAGGGAAGCAGCTCTGCTCATTTATAACGTATCTATACTTATATAACGTATGTGTGGGGAATTGGAAAAGTTGCTATTTAAAGCAGTCAGCGTCAGCATCATAGAATTACGTAGGATAAACAGTCATCCTATGCCTGCTGGTCTATGCCTGCGCTTATGCTCCACACAAGTCTCCTCACGTTGGGTTTTGTTTATCTCGCCATCTCCTCTATTCCTTTCTCCTCCATGTACTTCCAGCGACTCATCTCCACTGCTTCCCGGGGCAGCGAGTTCCACATCCTCACCTGAGTAAAGAAGGTTTCAATTCATTCTTTGCTCTTTCTAGAGAATGACTATCTGATCCTTAACAGCACCGAGTTTTGATCTCCCTGACAAGTGGAAACACCCTTCCGATGCCTACTCTATAAAAATGTTAAAGAGTTTTATTAGATCTCTCCACCGCCTTCCGCTTTTCCAGAGAAAAGGGACCCAACCTTTTCCGTCTCTCCTGCTAGTTGTCTGGCTTTTCAGTTCCGCTATAATCCCTGTAAATCACATTATGCTTTCTCCAGGGCCTCTATATCCTTGCTTGCTGACTTCAACCTTTCCATAAGTAGCTCAGGACCCATTGCCTCCATTTCGGGCCCCTCACAATGACGGAGGGAGGAACGATTTCTCACTTGTTTAAGTTCAGACTGCACCCCCCCCAAAACATTCCCCTGTTTACTTCTTTAGTTACTTCCTCAAAACATTTCATTAGTTTCATCAGCTACGTTGCACTTGCCTGGAGAGGGGTGGGGGGAAATGTGTCGTATTTGCTGAAAACAGAAGGACAGGAGGCACATGTATATGGGCTTGAAGTAGCGTAAGGGAGTGGCAAAGCGGCTACTTCAGGATTGGCAAAGCGGCTACTTCAGGATTGGCAAAGCGGCCACTTCAGGATTGGCAGAGCGGCCACTTCAGGATTGGCAAAGCGGCTACTTCAGGATTGGCAAAGAGGTCACTTCAGGATTGGCAAAGCAGCCACTTCAGGATTGGCAGAGCGGCCACTTCAGGATTGGCAAAGCGGCTACTTCAGGATTGGCAAAGAGGTCACTTCAGGATTGGCAAGGCGGCTCCTGAGCAGACTGGTCCATTATTGTCTCTATGGGGGAGATTGGTTGTGAACTGACTTTGAGAGTAAAAGCTAACAGGAGGTATATTTTCAACAAATTGCACATTAAGCACAGAATGTTGAATAAACAAAGTAATATAGAAAGAAAAATTTAAATGAATAAATGGGGTGGGGTGGGGGGTGGGGAGGTGGTAGTTCATGGGGATCTCGCAGATATGACCTACCCTTTACTAATCCATGTTGGCTCTCTCCAACTCCTCCAAATTCCTCTCAGTGCTCAGTCAGCCTATCCTGACCTTCTAGATTCCAATGTCGGTTTTAAGGAACATCTAAAGGAAAGACAGAGAGGTGGAGATTCAAAAAAGATTTAGGGAAGGAATTCCAGAGATGCATGCCTAGAAATTTAAAGACCTTATGTTGGATAACAGATTGAAAGCCAAGGCCACAAACTAAAGGAGCCAAATTTGCCTGAACCAAATCAGGAATTTGGTTTCCGTTGATACCCTGCACTTATCAGAAGCAGGCTTGCAAGGAAGGCCAGCTTCACTTCTCTTCCAAAGAAGATTTGCATTCCAACAACTTCTCAATCATGAAGACCACCTACTTCCACCTCTATAATACCGCCCGTCTCCTCCACTGCCTCAGCTTGTCTGTTGCTGAAACCCACATCTAATTATTGTTATCTCCATCATGCTTTCCTGAACTGCAAAGTATGTATCGACTAATCTGTGATGTTATCGGCAACAGTACGTGTCTGTTAAAGAAATCTTCGTAGTCTTCTGTACGTTAACAGCAAGTCCTTGTTAACTACTTGTAACTATACACACACGCGCAGTAAAGGGGACAGGCAAGGAGCAATCTCCATGTCTGGGTCTTTACACGTCTCTGCTCAACACTACACTGACCCCTGGGTCATGTGTCTTCTTACATCACTGTGTGGGCGGTGCTGTACTCAATCCCACATTAACCCTGCATTTTCCAGACCCTACCACTACAGACTGCTCAAATACTACTCTGGCTAGCCTCCAACCTTCCAGGATCCCTAATCTCTGTCCTTCTCCAATCCTGGTGATTTTATGCATCCTCGGTTTTTATCACTGCACCACCGCTGGCCTTACCTTAATTTTCCAGGCACAGAACTCTAGAATTCCTTTCCTAAACCTTTTAGAATCGCTATGCCTCTCTTCCTTTAAGTTGCTCCTTTAAATCTACATTGGAACCTCTAAGTTAGGATAGAGTGGCTGAGCGCTGGGAGAAATTGGAAATTGATTAGAAACATATATTAGTAAAGAGATAAGAGCAAAGAGAGACCAGTCCTGGTGAAAGGTCACCGACCTGAAACATTAACTCTGTTACTCTCCACAGATGCTGCCTGACCTGATGAGTTTTTCCAGCATTTTCATTTCACATTTTCAGTATCTGCGATATGTTGCTTTTGTGTTGGATTAGTCAAGGGTAGGTTATATCTATTAAAGCTACCCTTGACTAACCTATTGAATAGTGGACCACACTCAGGGGGCTGAGTGGCCTCCTCATCTTTTCCTTCTAGCCATTCTTTCATGGGATGTGGGCATCGCTGGCAAGGCCAGCATTCGTTTCCCATCCCTACTTGCCCTTGAATTGAATGGCTTTCCAGGCCATTTCAGTTGGTGGTTAAGGGTCAACCACATTGCTGTGGGCCTGGATTCACACGTGGGCCAGGCCAGATAAGGATGGCAGAAAGGGCATCAGTGAACCAGGTGGGTTTTATGCCAATCAATGATAGTTTCGCGGGGACTGGTTACTGAATTGAATTAAAATTCCAACAGCTGCCCAGGTGAGCTTTGAACCCGCGTCCCCAGAGGGTTAGCAAAGGACCCTGGATTACCAGTCCAGTAATATTTAGCGTAATATTACCGCTAAACCCACCAGCTCCCCATTCTTACGTCTTCCACCGCACCTCTAGGCACCAGGCCTGATGTCTGTTTACTGTGTCTGGCTGTGAAGCACTTTGGGAATGTTTCAGTACAGCGAAGGCGCTATATAAATGCAAGCTGTTGCTGCTGGCTTGACGATGCTTCAGGTGTTAAGCGGTGGTGTGTTACAGATCACTCTGGGAGTCTGAGCTGCCCTGGTAACACGCACATTGTAGTCTGGCGCTATGAATAGTGAAGGTAGAGGCTCCAACATTCCTTCCATCACATGGCCGACCAGGAATCTTTCCCGCTTTCACTGCCAGCTATTGTCGGTGTGTTTTGGAAGGATTTTTAGATTGATGATTAACCTGTTTGGCTGCACTTGGGCTGTACCTTCCAAGCTCCAGGACGTTGTGTCTGGGGAAGGCTTGGGGGGTCCCTAAAGATGTGCTGGTGGAACCACCCCCGGAAATTCCCAGGTAAAGTTTGCCCGGCACTCTCCCAGGAAGCGCAAACATCCGATGGGAAATGACCCTGCACTGGGAACCATCTGAAAAAACGATTTAAATCACAAACTTCGGATGATTCCAACTTTGTTACATCAACAGTTGCTCAGTAAAAGTTAGAAGATTTAAAACCTCTTCTAACTTCTGTTGCACAGACCCACATCAACCACACCCCCCCCTCAACCCATGGGACTCTCCCCACACCCCCGAACCACACCCTCCCACCAACCATCCCCCACAGACCTCCCCCCACCTCCAAGGGACTACACCACCCGATGGGAACCCCCCAACCCATGGGATTTCCGCACGTTACGGGGACACTCGCCCCCTCCCTCGCCAGGCCCAACTCTCACCCCCTCACAACCCCGAGGCCCAACTAGACCCGACACCACCCCCCCCACCCCAGGCCCAACCCGACACCCCCTTCCAACACCCAACCCGACCGCCCCTCCCATCGAGCCCCACTCAATCTACCCCCGCAAAAATCCCGACCAGTCCCCCCATCAAGCCAGTCCTGACCCCCCCACCCCAACAAAGTCCTGACCTGTCTCAACCCCTCCCCTCCACTCTTATCTTATACACCTACCTTGTCAAAGACCTTTAAACCTGACTGGACCTTTAAGCTCACCTGGTTTAAGGCAGCTAGTGCTGTAACAAAAGGGGACATGGCTTCCTTACCTGCAACTCTACAGTCCTTCAACAGGTAGGCCCCAGGGACAAACTGCTCTACCCAGGTCTCACCTGGCCTGAGTTGGAAGGTCAGGCACAATAGAATCACCTGGATTTTTAAGGTAAGGACCCTCATGCAGAGTGGCAATCCAACTCAGTTGCCAATCCATCAGAAGTTACAGCCCAATATGAACATGCCTTCCTTGACCATCAAGTCCTGGGGTGGGGCTCGAACCCACAGCTTCTAGCTGAGAGGCAGGGGTACTGCACCACTGTACCACAAGACCTAATCCGGGGATTAGCACTGAAAGGTCCGAGGAACACTCTGGTACAAAAATTTCAACACTCGGCGTCCAGATGCAATATTCAAGTGGTTCCTTTATTCCGCGTGCGGGGAGCAAATGCTGGGCAATCCAGGCGCTTCTCCACCGAGGTACAAATCAGCACAGTTTATATATTTTTTTACTATCAGTTATAACTTAATGGTATTAGTTAGACAAAGGCCGCAGCACAATGACGCCCCCTGGTGGGCTGATAATTGTAGTCTTGTACAGTAATTGCAGTGCAGAGAATGGGCATTGTCCTTTTGAAGATAGCAAAGACCATAAGACCATAAGACATAGGAGCAGAAATTAGGCCATTCGGCCCAGTGAGTCTGCTCCGCCATTCAATCATGACTGATAAGTTTAAGAAACTAAAGAATGTATGTTTGTTCTATCCAAAAGGTAAACAGGGGCTGACTGGATGTGGTCCGAAGCTATCAGACGGTGTTAAATGGCCTTCCTCATTTCTTGATCGAGTCATCCCATGTCCCCGCCCGTGTGTGTCTCCCATTTCGTAATTGCAAATTTACAGCTGAGCCCTCTGTACAAGTTTTTAGCTTTCATGTAAGGCTGTGATTGGCTGTGTGTGCTTTGGCCCCCGAGCTGCTGGTCCTGACTGGCACTTTAAAATAAATCCAAATTTTCTGCATCTTCAGTACTGTGATAGGCCTTGTCACCTATTTGTAATAGAGTCGATCTGCAGACATCTTTCTAAGTGGAAACATTAGGTTTATTTACAATACAGCCAGCAGCAACTACATGCGTGCTTTCAACTCCATCTCTATCTCTACACTGACTACGGAGGTAGCTCCCGTGCTGCAAACACATTGGTTTACACAGATCATGTGATCTTACATCACAGGACTATTCTTAAAGGTATAGTCCAACATTTAGCAAAACCATAATTACTACATTCCTCCCCCTTTAACTTTGCTATACATGTTGTATCTACAAGTACATTTGCCTCATGACATTATAACATTTACACAGGTCATGATATTTACAAATCCAGTCTTTCAGGTGGTTTCTTGAGTCCCAGCTGCACAACTTCAGATTCCTTCTCAGGAACCACATTTTCTGGAACTGTATGACATTTTGGGCTAGTATCTCTTCTGTTATTTTTAAAAAAACGTTGATGCTCAGAATCGCTGGGTGAGGTACAGTACCGATTCCGATTTATCCTGACTTGTGCTGATCCCATCCTCGTCGCCAGTTTGTTGTAGAGTGGCCAAGTTGCCTGTGTGTAATGGAGTTGACCTGCAGACAAATTTCTCAGTGGAAATGTTAAGCTTATTGACAATACAGCCAGCAGCAACTAGACGAGCGCTTTCACCTCCACCTCTGCCACAGTCCTTTCACTGAGCTCTGCTTCAGCGGCGGCCATTTTGGGCTGCCTGAGCGTCCTGCTTGTGACCAGTTGTTCCGTGCTGCTCGTTCCACCAATGGGCTGCCTGCATTTTTTCCAAGCGTACCGGCAGGTGTGTGTCAAACTTCTACAAAAACTCAAGACGAATCAGAAAGTCATGGGTTCGAGTCCCATTGCAGAGGCTTGAACGCAAACACCGTGGCTCAAGCTCCCGGTGCAGCACTGCCGAAGATACCACGTTTCACGTGAGACGTACAACAACAATTTGCATTCATATAGCACCTTTATTGTAATGAAACATCCCTAGGCGCTTCACAGGAGCGTTATAAAACAAAATGTGACGCCGCGCCTCATAAAGAGATATCAGGGTCAAGAGATGATCAAAAAGCTCGGTCAAAGATCAAGATTTTAAGGAGCACCTTAAAGGGGGAGAGAGAGAGGTGGAGAAGTTTAGGGAGAGGACACCAGAGTTTAGGGCCCAGGCAGCTGAAGGCACAGCCACCAATGGTGGAGCGATTAAAATTGGGGATATGCATGAGGCTAGAATTAGAGGAGCACAGATACCTCAGAGGGTTGTGGGACTGGAAGAGATTCCAGGGATAGGGAGGGACAAAGCCATGGAGGGATTTGAAATCAATGATGAACGTGGAAAATCCCGCAGCTCCTTTCCTGAAGAAGATCAGGGAGTCATCCCCTCGTGTCCTGGTCAATATTTGCCCTTCGACCAACATCACTAAAATAGATGATCTGGTCATTGTCACATGACTGTTTGTGGGAGCTTGCTGTGCGCAAATTGGCGGCTGCGTTTCCTGCAATACAACAGCGACTGGTACATCATTGGCTGTATTAAGTACTTCTGGATGTCCTGAAGCTGCGAAACGTCCAAGTTCTGCCCCCATTGCTTGCCTGCATTGTTGGGTAAGATTATGTGTTCAAGCCCCATCACAGTCTGATTTGGAGGCGGGTGTGTGAACAACTGAGCCAAACTGACACTCAGCAGCCTATAACATGTCTGGTGGAGACTACCAGCACACCGGCATACCGAGGAGGATGGCAATTGAGTTGGCCCTAACCATAATTCATCCTGAGGCACTGAGTCTCTAGCCTTGCCATTCGTACCCTGAGACTGTGATATGCCGCAGTTGTGTGCCCTCATTCAGTCCGCAGCCACTCACTGAGGAGACACCTCAGCCTCGATTGTCTGCCTCTGGATGTTTGTGGAAACTGTATGGCTCTACACGTGTCTCGTGTAATTCAGATCTAAAGCCCACGTGTATATGAGTGCAGTATCTTGGTCCTCCAACTCGCCTCCTGACTCCCCAAAGCCTGTCCGCCATCTATAAGGCACAAGTCAGGAGTGTGATGGAATACTCTCCACTTGCCTGGATGAGTGCAGCTCCCACAACACTCAAGAAGCTCGACACATTCCAGGTCAAAGCAGCCCACTTGATTGGCACCCCATTCACCACCTTAAACATTCACTCCCTCCACCACCGACGCACAGTAGCAGCACTGTGTCCCATCTACAAGATGAACTGCAGCAACTCACCAAAGCTCCTTCGACAGCACCTTCCAAACCTGTGACCTCTACCAACTAGAAGGACAAGGGCAGCAGACACATGGGAACACCACAACCTCCAAGTCACTCACCATCCTGACTTGAAAATATATCACTGTTTCTTCACTGTCGCTGGGTCAAAATCCTGGAACTCCCTCCCTAACAGCACTGTAGGTGTACCTACACCACATGGACTGCAGCGGTTCAAGAAGGCAGCTCACCACCACCTTCTCAAGGGTAAATTAGGGATGGGCAATAAATACCTAATCAGTGACGCCCACATCCTGTAAACAAATAAAATAAAAGTTGTCCATGCCTTTCAGATGGCAACAATGCATTATCGATGTGGGACACAAGCGGCCCACACAGTCCGCAAATGGCCCCATTGGCTGAGTTAGTTGATCTCAGTAAGGGTTGCTTCCAGTCCCCTGAAAAAGAGAGGGTGCAAAGAAAGAGCCACATCGCTTTGCAAACAGTGAATCATAGATTGATACAGCACAGAAGGAGGCCATTTGGCCCATCGTGCCCTGTGCTGCCTCTTTGAAAGCTGCGCTCACTTTTCCCGGAGCCATTCAGATGTGTTCTTTACAGGCGGACTTGAAAGTTCCTGTTGAATCGACTTCCATCACCCTTTCAGGCCGTGCATCACAGATTGTATCCCATTGTGTAAAATAAAAAATCTCACCATCCCTCCTTGCCAAATATCTTAAATTCATGCCCTCTGATTATCAACCCTAGTGGAAGCAATTTCTCCCTTTCTACTCTGGTAAAACCCTTTATAATTTTGAACATCTCTGTTAAATTTATTTCATTCCCATTTTGACATGGCAGTATTTGAACCCCCATCCTCTGAACTATTAACACCAGCTTTACTTAAGTACATGCTCAGTAAGGTAACCACTACATTATCCCCCCCGCCTCTTGCGGGGGGGGAATCTCAGGTGAGAACATTATGGGGGTGAGGCCTCCACAGCCGCACAGCCTGCTTAACGGCCGCAGTCTCGGAGCACACTTGGCAGGTGCTTCTCCCTAGTCCAGATGCAAGGCAGGTTGCTAGGTAGGTGTTGCCACAGTTTCCTCCTTGGTCCGTCCTGGGATTGTCCACAGCCTCGCAGGGAAGGGCCTGACCACTCCTCATCTTTCACCCTTCAAAGGCTGCGCAGGGTTGCCTCAGCCTCACAGCAGCTTGGCGACACATGCCAAAGGCAAGCGGACTGGGTGACAACCTGTGCACTTCTCTCATGTCAGACATGAATAATTGGTAAATAGCTCGCCTGCTATTTAATATTTCGACTGCCAGAAGCCACATTGGGGATGCCAAGTGATGAGAATCTGGAGGCATCATGTTGGGAGCACTGAAATACACAACGCACCAGTCGTCAGGTTCTCATCGACTGGCGTTCGCAATGAGATCCCTGACGCTTGGAACAGGGAATAACAAGCTCCTTTTGCCTCTGGGCTGGAAGGTCATGTGTTCAAGCCCCCACTCCAGAAGCCTGAGGACTTAATCTAGGCTGACACCCCTAGTGAGGGAATGCCGCAGTGTCAGAGGTGCCGCTTTCCACTGAGAGGAAAAACCGAGGCCCATTTATTCCCCCTCAGGTGGATGTGAAAAAGCCCCCGGCACTCATTTGAAGACATTCGGGGTGGGGGGGGGGGGTGGTTTGTGGGGGGTGTGGGGGTGGTGGTTGGGGGGGGGGTTCTGTTCAACTCACTTCACTAAAAACAGATTATCTGATCATGGTCGCATTCTATTTGTGGGATCTCACTGTGCGCAAAGTGACTTCTGTGCTCCTTACCTCACAACTGTGACTACGCTTGAAGAAATAACTTCAGTGGCCTTGAAGGTCTTTGGGACACCCTGAGGTTCTGCAAAGCAGGCTCTTCCTTGTCCTAGGGTCGCCAGTCCAGGAGGGCCTCAGGTTCCCACCTCCCGAGGCTAACTCCGGCCAGGGTGTGGTGGAGTGGCCAGCAGTTCCGTCTGGCCCTAAACTTGCCCAATGGCCTTGTACATGGCGAAGCTGAGAGAAGGCCATTGGTGGGCGGGGTGGGGGTGGGGTTGGGCGGTGTGGAGGGGCGCACAACCTCCGAGGCAGAAGATCCCGCACCCTCGGCCAGGTAGAAGATTGGATGGGCGACATGTCATGTGTACTGACGTGTCCCAAGAGCGGCGCTGGTGCCCACCTTGTTGGGGGTGGGGGTCCCATGCCTGAATCGTGGCCTCCTCCCCTAGCGAACGAAGAGGAAGGTGGTTAAATTTTATCCCGCCTCCGCTGAGGGGGGCAATTATCTCTCCTGGGTTCAGGGGTGTAGCTTGGGGCTCACCCTCAGACAGCAACAGTTAACAATTATATCGATATAGTGGGTCTTCACGTGGTACAGTTCACTCAGGAAGCCTGAGTTGCTATGGCAACCTGCACTCTTCACACCCAGGTCGCATCCTGGGGCCAATGTAGAGGCTGCAATTTTCCTTCCATCACACGGTTGGCCAGAAATCTCTCCCCATTCCTTACCCACCCCTTACTTCCCGGAGGAGTCCGGGTAAATGCTGCAGTGTTCAGTAGGCAAGTAGCAGGTTGCCTCACACAGCATCAAGGGATATGGAGCAAAGGTGGGAAAATGGGGTTGTGGTGTAGATCAACCATCATCTAGTTCAATGACAGAGCAGGCATGAGGGGCTGAATGGCCTCTTCCTGTTCCTATGTTCCCTCATAGTTGTTGTTATAGTAACATGTTGTTAAGGGATTTCAACATGACATCACTAGAAAGGAAGTGTGTCATGTTATCCAGTTTTAGGGTGGAATTTTCCATGTCCGGTGACGGCAGGCATGATAGGTAGCTACACACCGTGGACTACATCAACTACCAGTGATTCCACTCACTCAATATGCAGCTGGTATGTGACCACCAGAAACACATCCTGTTGGTGTGCGCACGGTTTCCAGGGAGTGTGCACAACGCCTACATCCTCAATCAGTCACAGGTCCCTGGAGTCTTCCAGGGTCAACAGAGGCTGCAGGGATGGCTCCTCGGGGACAAGGGCCACCCACAGAGGACGTGGCTGATGACACCCGTGTGGCAGCCTCAGACTGCAGCGGAGTGAAGGTTTAATGAGGCTCATGCTGCAACTCGCAGCTTGATGGAGCAAACCATCGGGATGCTGAAGATGAGGTTCCGGTGCCTGGACCGAGCTGGTGGAGCCCTGCAATACAGTCCACAGAGGGTGTCACACATCATTGTCGCCTGCTGCATCCTTTACCACCTGGCGCTGCAACGGGGAGAGGAGCTAGCTGAGGAAGAGATGAAGGAGTTGCATGCTTCCTCCAATGAGGAGGACGCCGATAGGGATGAGGCTGAGGAGGTCCTCGGAGGCGACAATGATGGCGATGAGGCCCTCGCACTGGCCAGATGAGGCAGGCTTGCTCGGGAGGCCTTCATAGCTGCCAGATTTGTGGAGGATGACGATGACATGCAGTGAGGAGACACCATAGTTCCTCACAACGTTTGACTCCAGTCTGGCTTATGGCAGCACACATACCCTCTGTGAGAATGCTCCTGTCATGGAGACGCAGTGGAGGCCCTAACAGTCGCTCGATTGCAGGAGGATGATGATGACCTGCAGTGAGGACACTCCATAGATCTTCACACAGCCTCTGAGAATGTCTGACTCCTGTCTGGACGAGGGCAGCTCTCTTGCGCTCTGTGTTCAGGGTCATGTCATAGAGACGTAACCATGAAACCCTAAAAGCATCTGATCCTTTGTCAGCCTTCAGCACCTGAGCCCTTCAGGAGCACAGAGTCACTGGTCACAGATGCTGAGGAGATGGGGGCCAGCCCCACCTTAAAGGTGCTGAGAGCACACAGAGAGAATGAGGGAACTCTGTGACACCTGCCCACTACATTCTGGCAGCAATGACCAGCACCATCGAGGTGCAGGCATCAGTAATGTGTCCAGGGAGTGTGAGGCCGGACCATCACTTTGGTCTGAAGGTTGCGCAAAGCACAGGGAAGAGGCCCTGGACTTAGACACCTGCCTTTATCTTGTGCAGAAAGGTTTCACATCTGAGTGACACAAACACTGCTCATCAGAACAAGGAGCCATAGGCAAGGAGACATTCTTGGGAGTTTATTGACAATAGTGAACAGTATGTACAAGGGATTAACACCTGTGCCCAGGCTGTGTAACTAATTCTCTTTAATCTTCCTAACCCTGCCACTATGTCTTGATGCTCCCAGATATTCACAGCGGAGGTGGAGGCAGCCTGCTGACTGCTACGCCCTGTCTGTGATGACATTGGCAGGTGTCCTCTGGAGGGCTGAGACCTGGAGGGCCCTGGTCTGCTTTCGGGGTCCTGCTGTGTGGCAGTGGCACCCTCCTCGGCCTGTGGAGCTGGAGCTGCTGGGGTCACAGGAAGTGGGGAGTCAGATGGGCCAGACACTCCCGGAGTCGCCTGGGTGGATGGGCCCGGAGTGTGCACCTGCTGATCCTCCTCCCTTTGGGTGCCTGGGGAGCCCCAGGCTAACTCGTTGAGGAGAGATCGAGCTGCCCCACACCCCCCTCACGTACACAATGTTAAAGGCCAACTATGGTGTCAGTGATGGAGTTCAGCCCGCGCAGCAGCGCAGGAGCGATGTCCTGGACCAAGGTCTCCATGGCGGCCGCCATCCTACCAGTGTTGACCTCAGTTCATTGACATGCCGGCGCTATCGCCTCAGCCTGAAGGCGGACGGACTCCTCCATCGTGTCTTGCAGTCTGAGGAGTGCAGCGGACATCCCTTCCTGATGTTCCCGAGCTTGTCTTTGCAGCTCCAGCAACTGTGACATGACCGAGTCCAGAGGCTCATCATCTGACTCAGACTCAGCAACGTTCTGGCCTCCAGCAGCCCTCCGAGTGCCGGGGACCCGGGAAGTCCCTGCCTCCACCTGCTGTGGATCAGACAGTGCTGTGTGCTCACCAGATTGTGATCCCGAGGCTAGTCTAAAGCTCGGTCCCACCGAGGTGTGTGTCTCTGCGCTGGTGGAGGGTGTGGGTGAGCGCTGTGACAGGACTACAGGGAGGGTGCCTCCAGATTCCTCTTCAGAGGTTTTTTTCGGGGCTTGATTGGAGGCCCTGGGTCATGGACTCTGTCGGCTGTTTCCCAGATGTGCCTGTGAAAGCGAGGGGAGATAATTAGTGCAGGGCAGTGGCCTGTGAAACAGGACACATCACTCACAGCATGGTTATCTGATGGATGTTGCACTGCTGGATCCTCACTTGGTAGAGCAGCGCCGACCTCACCGTCAGCACAGGACCGGTCCAGATCCTCACCGGCCAGCTGGATGGCTCTGTTTTCAAAGTCACTGAGGACCTTGATGTCGGGCATTCCTTCACCGGTCAGTGACCTCTCCCTCTTGTTGTGTGTCAGCTTGTCCTGCATGGATAGAGATGGAGAGAGTGTAAGCGGGACACCTGCCGGTCCAGATGATAAGTATGCCTGGCCTGTGTGGGTGGTGAGTGGTCCCATGGACAGGACGAGGACAATGATGGTGTGTGTGAGAGAGTGAATGGTGATGTCCCTTGAACTGGCAGCGAGTGAGGGCCCTGTGGATGTGTGATGGGTTTGTGAGTGTGAGAGTTGAGAGCGATGAGAAGAGTGACTTACCCTGGCAGAACGGAGGAGATCATTCATCCTCTTGCGGCACTGGGTGGCTGTCCTCTTCTGCAGGGCATTGGCGCTGACCACCGCTGCCACCAATTCCCAAGCCGGGTTGGTCGTGTTGCTGCCCATCCTGTGCCCAGAATGGGGTACAGGACATCCCGGTGGGCCTCCACGTTTCCAGCAGTCACTCGAGGGGCCCGTCATTAAGCCTGGGGACTGCAGTCTTCTTGCCTTTGTGGGCCGTGTATCCCGGGCAGCAGCGGTGAGCTGGGAGCAGTGAGCGCTGAGCTTGTGGCTGGCCTTCAAACATGGCGGCCGGCGCGATGCAACAGCGGGGTGATGGCGGGCGGGCGAATGAGGGGCCCACCTGCCATGGAAACGGCGTGTTTCCTGGGAGTGAATATATAATGAGGCGGGCTTGGGATGATACGCTGTGAAAACCCACCATCGCTGTCATTTTACCCGCCCACCACCTCACTTAGTGCAAACCTGGGAAAATTCCGCCCTTGGTTTCACTTTTGCTTTTCAGCAGAGCACACACGCGCGGCTCTGACGTCTTCAAGCTTTCTACCTTTGTAGAAATGTTCTCATGTGCCTAGTCTCAATGAATGAACCCACAGCATGTCTACCCAATCCCTTATGAGCGATTGGTGCCTTTATATGATTAGAAAAAGATAGCAGTTGTTACCCCGCCCCCACTCTTCTGGAGCAGGGGTAGACAGCGCTATTTTTTGCTGAAAGCCCTTGGGTTTAATTTCGGACCTATGCTGCGTTGGCTAGGCCATAGCCGACTACCTTCAACACACTTCAGTTAGGGAGGGGGAATTCTCAGCCAAGGCTTCCAGTCCTGACAGCGCTCCATTGATGCCTGCTGGGAGGGCAAGTGTACATGGGTGGGCTCAGGGTGGAGTGGGTTAGGACAATGGGCGCTTGGCTGGAATGTCCCCGGTATCAAGTAGCTTGTTGACACTGGAGCTCAATCATGGAGATTAAGGCCCAGAAAAGGATACCAGAGAGTGACTCTCCAACAAACATATGAATTCGGAGCGGGAGTAGGCCACTCGGCCCCTCGAGCCTGCCCCGCCATTCAATGAGATCTGATTGTAACCTCAACTCCACATTCCTGCCTACCCCCCCGATAACCTTTTACCCCCTTGTTAATCAAGAATCTATCTAGCTTTGCCTTAAAAATATTCAAAGGCTCTGCTTCCTTTTGAGGAAGAGAGTTCCAAAGACTCACAACCCTCTGAGAGAGAAAAAATTTCTCCTCATCTCTGTCTTAAATGGGCGACCCCTTATTTTTAAACAGTGACCCCTAGTTCTAGATTCTCCCACAAGAGGAAACACCCTCTCCACATCCACCCTGTCAAGATCACCCCTCAGGATCTTAAAGGTTTCAATCAAGTGGATCCTCTCCACAGTGAGAGTCAATTCATGGACAGGAGAGGGAGAGAAACACTGGAGAGGTTTGTCTGCGATATTGTTTCTTTAATTTGCAATTGATGGTGATGTTAATGTCACTGTGTTTATTGCCCATCCATTGTAGCTTGCTAATGAGTCTGGAGAGCTTTAAAAGTCAAGTGCGTAGAATACAACAGCTTGATTTTATAGGCCAGATTCTTTAACATAATAAAATGTAAGGCACCTCACAGGAGGGTGATTAGAGAAACATTACCATTAAGCCACAGAAAAATAGTTGGCTAAGCGTCAACATTTCATCCCAGGGGTAGGTTTTGAAGATCAATTTACAGGAGGAGAGAAAGGTAGCAAGGCAGAGAAGCCTAAGGTATGATGGTGGTGCCAGTGTATTGGCAATATCACTGTGCTGGTAATTCTGAGGCACAGAATAAATTTCTGGCCCCCAGGTTCAAATAACAGCTGGTGGGGTTTAAATTCAATTAATAAACCTGAAACTGCAAGCTAGTTTGGGAAATAGTGACCATAACAGCTAATTTTTTTTTAAAAAAAAAACCCATCTGGTTCACTAATGCCCTTTAGGGGAGGAAATCTGCTGCCCTTACCCAGTCTGGCCTACACGTGACTCCAGACCCACAGCAATGGGGTTCATTCTGAACTAGTTAATTCTTAACTAACCTCCGAAGTGGCCCAGCTGACCGCTCAGTTCAGGGGTAATTAGGGATGGGCAACAAATGCTGGCCTTGCCAGTGATGCCTCCACCCCCCTCTGCACATACCCACCTCCAGCCCATGAAAGAAAAAGAAATCCAGGGACACCTGAAAGTAGGGCTGCAGGAAAGCAGGTGTGTCCTGGAGGAGCGCAGGTATCTTGGTTGGGTTGTGGGGCTGAAGGAGACTCCGCCAATAGTGGCGTTGGGGAGTTTGGTGGAGGAAATGCTGAGGCCATGGGGGTATTTGCAAACAAGGACGAGAATTTTAAAACCAAGCCGTTGCCAGTCCAGGAGCCACAGTTCAGGGGGCGGTGGGTGAAAGGGACCTGGTTCAAGGTTAAACATGGGCAGCAGAGTCTGGATGAGCTGAAGATTGTGGAGGGTATAGAGTCGCACATGAGCAGTGATTATGGCACTCAATCCCTTCCTTGGAAGGCTTTAGTAAGGCAGCAGACTGTTAACAAAAATCCATTAGATCATCTTTTCCCCCTGGTGGTTTTATTAAATTCATAACTTGCCATGATGGGGTTTGAACTCATGACCCACTGAAGTGAGCAGTTGAGCACTCCAACCACCGCTCTGCCACACCCAAATCCTCATGGAGTGGACTGCAACTCACCAGGAGCCCCACTGAGCTGGACTGTCTGCCCAAACAGGCCAGGTTGCTGTGCTGTTGTTGAGGTCTCTTCAGCAGTGAACAGGAAACAGGACTCAGTTCTGCTGAAGGGTCATGAGGACTCGAAACGTCAACTCTTTTCTTCTCCGCCAATGCTGCCAGACCTGCTGAGTTTTTCCAGGTAATTCTGTTTTTGTTTAGGAAACCTGTCCCCTCACTAGATGGAGCTGTTGCCTCAATCAGCACTCAGGCCCCTTTGGACACCCTTTGCTTTCCTCCATTTTCTCCCCAGTTTCTGCCCGCTTGTCTCTTAAAGTTGCCAACCCATGCTTGTCCCAGTGTGTTTTCAGGCTACGTAACCAGGGGAGAAGAAAGCCTTACACTTGGACCTGGCTCTGTCCGCACCTGAAAGAGATTTGGAGCTTGCAGAAGCCATATTTTTAGGCAGCATATGGAAAACTGATCCCACTTCCCTTTGGTGTCAAAATTCCCATGGCTCTAAAGGATCACTGACACGAAAGTTGACCATAAACAACATAAAGAGAGCGCTCCCTGTAGCCTCTATTCAGGACTCTCAGATATGGCCCCAATTGCTTCAAACCCCTTTACTTCGGTTCACATTGCCAGACACGGCAGCCATATTGTCCTCAGACGCTCCCACAAGCGGCAAAGACACGCTCAATGGGTTTACTGTTCTCGCTGGTCGCGCTGAGTGAGGAAAGAATGGCGCTCAGGACACTGGGAGAAAACTCAGCTGCTGTTTTTCCTGTTTGCGGGATCTTGCTGTGCGTCAACCTTCCTACATTACAACAGTGACTACACTTCCAGAAAAATTGCTATTCCATTGGCCATAAAGTGCACTCCGCCCTGAGGTCATGATAGACGCTAGATAATGTTGTTGTGTGTTGGGTATTGTTCGGTAGGTCTTAATGAAGTCTTCATAGCCTTAAATAGGCCAATGGTATGTATTTATTAACTACAAGAACTATGTACATATATACAGTAAAGGTCCAAGCTAGGGGCTGTCTCCATGCTTGCTTGTGCACATGGCTCTGTCTAACACCAGGCTGACCCCTGGTGTGGGTCACGTGTTCTGTTATGTCACTGTGTGGGTGGTACTGTACTCAGTCCCACTTTAACCCTATTTGTGCCAGACTACACCTCTCCCCCAAGTCTTTATCCAATGTATTTCAAGTTATTCTAGTTTACCCCATGTATGTGCATCGTTATTACTACCCCATCTTCCCCCTTCAATTCCCTGAGTTCATAGGTTCAGGTGGTCTGGAGGCCTTATAACCCTTCCATACCTTGCCACACAACTGTCGGGGGAATGGTTGGCTCTGTTGTTGCAGGGAAACTGTTGATTTGGAGGTGGCTCTGGTACCTGGGTATCTCCCTCGATGCCTCTCCACTGTGCTGTGGGAATGGGTGGTCCAGGGATGAGGAGGAGACTCCCTGTGTTCCTCCTGGTGGCCTTGGTGTATTTTTTGAAGGATCCCTGGTCGAAGGGAAACTGGGATGACCTGCCACTCATTGTGGGCCAGGAGATTGTCTATGACAGTAAATTGTTTTCGTTGTTCGAACCAAGCCTGCATGGTACCATCGCTTGGTCTCTGTTGTGGCCACCCTTTGTTGGCAGTAACGGTGGTAGCGGGCACACTCCTCACCACGGATTTGTTCCTGGCGAATCTGTTGGAGTTTATTGTAGTCGCTGGCAGGTGTCTCCTTGTCAATGGGGAGGACACTTGCAGCTCTTCCATGAGACTGACAGTCTGTTTTGTCAGGAGGCCCACTGTGGCCCTGGAAAGTGTGTCTGCTACTGTTCGGTTTTTACCTTGGACGTATACCGTCTTGTAGGTGAACCTCATGAGGCATAGGCCTCAGAACCTCAACGATCCTGGGAGGCACCTTTGCTAGCTCGTTCCCAACCAGTAATGAGACTAGTGGCTTACGGTCTGTTAGATTGTGACCTTGAGGCCAATGATCTAGTCTGGAAACTCCCTGCGTGCCCACGTGACTGCGAGGGCTTCCTTTTCTATGATGGCGAGTCTCGTCTCTGTCATAGTCGACAATTCCCTTCCAGTTGTTCCTGGAATAGGACCAGCCCAAGGCCTGTGGGTGAAGCATCCACTGCTGTGGTGTTGGGCAGGGGTGGGTCATAGTGGGCCAGAATGTCTGTGCACAGCAGCGAGTGAAAGGTTGCTCTTGATGGCGTGTCCCAGCACCATGCCTGGTCTTTCTTAAGCAGGTGCCCCAAAGGTTCAGTGACCCTGTGCCAAAGTTGGTAAAGATTTTGCCAGCTGGTTCACCCATCCCCAAGAATCTCTGGAGGTCTGGGATCGAGGATGGGGTTGGGAACTCCGCTAATAGCGTTAGTTTTTTTGTGGGTCTGCCGGGATGCCTTTATTGCTGATGATGTGGCCCGGGAATCACATTGGAGGAGCCACATTTCTCATTGAGTGTCAGCCCTGCTTCCTGCAGGCTCTCTAAGGCTAATGCGAGTCTCTCCTCGCGTTCCTTCCTACTGTTGGTACCCCGAGTCCGCTTGGCAATGACCCCCCTCCCCTGTAGGCTCTTGCAAAATGGCTTACATTGTACGTTGAAATATTCCCAATGTCGGGATGACTCCAAAGGGCAGGCGGTGAAAGCAGAATCTGCTGAAGGGGGTAAGGAATGCGATCGGCTGCCTGGACTCTTCGTCAAGTGGAAGCTGTCGGAAGCCATGGTTGGCGTCTAGCTTTGAAAGTTCCACAGCCTTTGAGAGGTCAGTCAGGCTTCTGTCTGTCATGGGATGCACTTCTCTGGCTATGGCCTTTACTGGGCTGTGTCGGGTCTATGCAACTGCTGATGGACCCACGCACACCAGGCAGCTGGTTGTGTGACTGGGGAGATGACACCCCCCCTCTCCCCCTGTTTGTCATCTCGTCCAGCTGCTGCTGTACTTTGTTTCACAAGTGGATGGGGGACCTTTCGTGGTGCGGACAGGCGCACAGGTTTAGCACCCTCCCTCAGTGTGACCTTGTGTGGCATTTTTCAGTCCTGTAAAGAGCTTCGGGGCTTTTATACTTGGAGCCAGGCCCTTGTTGGTTGAGCTCGTCGCTTTTTTGTGGAAGTTTAAGCTCGACACAGGCTTTGCGGCCTAGTAGTGAACAGCCCTGGCTGTGGACCACAAACAGGGTCTCCCGGATTCTCTTATCCTCGTACCTCATGGTGTCTTTCATGGGGAGCTTTATACCTCCTGCCCTGTACACCTGGGTGGCATCAGTCGTGGGGTCACTGGCCATGGCTCTCTGTCTTAGACCCGACTGTAACGCTGGCTCCCATGTCCATGGCCGTGAACTGAAATACCCTCATTCCAATACGAAAATCCTGGATCTTTGACCTCACCCAAGGAGCATGGCTGTGTGTCCTCTTGCTGTGCAGTCTCCACCTCATGAATCATCTTTGGGTTTTCTGTGAGTGAGTTTTGGCTTTGCGCAGTTTTGCTGAAGTGTCCAATTCTGTTACCTTGGAAGCCCTGGGCTGAAACTGCAGGTCCTCGATGTCCCCTGTGGGGGGCGCTTTTGTCCCCATGGCGCTGACACGGCTGATTTACAGGTTGGCCTGGAGTGCCCCTGCCCCTGTGCTGATAAACGAACTGGACTGAGGGGGTTTCCTTTGTAACATGGTTCACCTTCTCCTCTTCAAGTGGGCCTGTGCTGCACACGGAGCTCAGACCGCCTAACAACCTTCTCGAAGGTTAGATCTTCCTTCGCTTGCAGCTTGTCTGAGAGTGCGTTGCTCATCCCCCTAATGGCTGTCACCTTAAAATCGGTTCAACTGAGTAGGGGGGTCACGTGATTTGTTCAGCCAATGTGTGGCTAGCTCGGGGTGGGGGAGTAAATTCTAGGGAGGGGTTCCCTCGGGAAAACTTGGCTGTAGGAGGGGTTGGCTGGTTGCAAGCAGCCAGGGAAGCTCTCGTGTAAATAAAACTCATTTTGTTCGACTAAGAAGCCTCCCAGAGCGTGTTCCCACTGTCTGCTACTCCTACAGCTATTATATCCCTGATAGGTTCAGATCTTAGGTCTCCGTGTCCTCCAGCCATCCTGTACAGGCCGTTAACGAGTGAGTCGGCAGGTTTTCCTGGCTCTGGACACGCTTAATAAATTTAGCCCTTTTAAGGGTCTTGTTGCTTCTTGGTTTAAAATAAACATCGAAGAATTCTAGCGCTTCTTCAAATTTAGCAGATGATTCATTGACTCCTTGTCCAGCAATAATGTTGTCCGCTAGCGGCCCTACCGAATACAGCAACGTGTTAACCTGTTGAGCTCCTGTCTTTTTGATCCAGCCCTGAAGCGAGAAAGCGTCAAAGGGACCTGTCTCTCCAAACTCTCCCCAATTTGGCGATCGACCTGGGCCTGGGATAAGTCCAAGTTGAGCTGGAAGAGTTAATTTCCGATCCGTGGTGAAGCAATTTTAAAGCGTCAGTTCAGCTCTTTAAGAAGTTGCTGAAATTCAAGATGGCGCCGCTGTTGGTTTGAAGGCAAAGGATTTACCCGGGCTTGCTGGTTTTGGCGAGCTCCTGCGGTAACGGCGTTCGCACTCAGCCTTGAAAAGATTTTGAACAATTGTTTTTTTTCAATCGACGAGCTGCAGATCTCTCCATTTCAGCGCTATGCTTCACAGCCACAAAAGCGTCAAATCCTGGCCTTTGCTGGTCTTTAAAGCTAATTATTTAGTATTGATTCTTGCAAATTAATTAACTGTTATCTTTTCAGATCGAGCTCAGACGCTGACTCAGGAATCTGGTTTTCCCTGACCGAGTTTTTAAATGGCACGTTCTGACCACTGGAACTATTTAAAAGTTTCCCAGGACTGGCTGCATCCTGGGATTGAATAGTTTTTCCCTCACCCCAGCTGGGGTCTGCTGACCCTGCACTCTGGGAATTGGAAGCTGGGCTTCCGAGAGGTCCTGCGGAGTCGTCTGCCGCGGTGAGGAGTTTTAAATTTCTGCCTTCAGCTTCCGAGCCTTTCTGTGGAGCTTACCCCTGGCGATTTCCCTCTGCGCGCCTGCTTCTCGAGCTTTTCTTCAGGTGAGAATGCTCCTTTAGTCTTGCAGGGTTTTAGTTTCTCTCCGCGTGTTTTGCACGGTCTTGGGTTTTTTTAATTCGCTGCCGCCATGTTGCAGGGCGTTGGACACCATTTGGTAGGTCATCTTGTCTTAAGTAAGAAAACTATATGTATTTATGACCTACAAGAACTGTCCACATATATACAGTAATGGGTTCAAGCTACTCAGTCCCACATTAACCTTTAGTCTACAGATAAATACAAGCACATTCCTTCTTTCCTTTCGGGACCTCCTCCCTGACACCTCCTCGCCTTCTCCCGTATCCCCCAGCTTCCTTGCAGCTCACTCCCTCTCCGCCAGGCGGTTGGGACGTTTTCCTGTTGTGAAGGCACTGCGGGAGCTTGGTCAAGTCTCCAGTCGTGCTCTCTTCAAAGAGCAGTGTGGCCAGCAGGCTGTAGAAAGCCACCAGAGCGACAACTTTAATCGCTGCAGCAAGGGAAGTCGCATCAGTTCCACTTTGTGAAAAGGCTTAAAGAGGGGGGGTGGGGGGGGGGAAACTGAGCTTGAATATTTATTCCTCTGAACAAACAGTTTTACTTCAGCTCCGAATCCTTTCATCTTATTATTTTGAGAAGCGCAATGAAGCATCTCTTGCTTTTGCTTCTTTACACCAAGGCCTCCCACAGAGGCTGAGCGGGGAATGAAGGCTTCTCCTTGGCCCCCTCGGCCTGCTCAGCGACAGGCTGCTCGCTTTGTGCCTTCCCACTTCCCTTCAGTGGTGCTGCCTTCAATGGGACGCAGAAGCTTTCGATGTCCGGTGTAGGCCGAGGCCTGCCTTGCCCGATTGATTCCACCCCCCCCACCAGTTACCGGGAGACAAAAGGTTCAATTGATCAGAGTTTCAATAATACCTTCTTACATGCGTCAGGGGTGATTGAATTAGGATTTAACAAGGACAATTCATCACATAAATCTACTTGCAGTCATGTTGCGCTTTGAAAAGCAGCAGCCCTGCTTAACGTGAAACGCTGTACAAAACCCCAAACTACATGGGGTTAACTGCCAAACACGAGCGACATTCCAAATCTTCCTCATCCCAAATGGACCGTGTCTAATCAGCAAGAAACTCTTGCTTCTCCCATTCACTCTCAAAGCCTCAAATCTTTCCCCAGCGAGTTTCCTCACCCCCCACCCCCACCCCCACCACCCCCCTCTGTAGGAAGCTGTGGCAGTGGTGTAGTGGTATCGTCACTGGGCTGGTCCTCTTAGAGACCCAGGGTAATCCTCTGGGGACCTGGGTTCAAATCCCACCGATGGTGAAATTTGAATTCAATTAAAAGTTTGCTGATGACCATGAAGACATTGTTGTTTAAAGACCCATTTCCCCTTTAGGGAAAGGAAATCTGTTGTCTTTACCTGGTCTGGCCTACATGTGACTCCAGACACCCACAGCAATGTGGTTGACTCTTAAAATGCCCCCTGAACAAGGGTAATTTATGGATGGGCAATAAATGCTGGCCTAGCCAGTGATGCCCACATCCCAAGAATAAATAAAAAAAAGACACATCCCCTGCTGGCAAGATGTAAAAATGTATCTCATTGCTTAGTGTTCAACACTGCTCCCCCAACTAAGATGTTTCATCTCATAGCTGTTACGGAAAGAACAGATCTTGCATTTCTATAGCACCTTTCATGATCCCAAAGCGCTTTACAGTCCATTTTCTTTGAAGTATAGTTCACTCGTAATGTAGGGAAATGCAGCAGCCATTTTGCACACAGCAAGATCCTACAGTCAGCAACCCAATAGCGATCACATCGCTTGCTTTTATTGATACTGATAGAGGGAGGTCTTGCGGTACAGTCCCTGCCTCTGAGCTAAAAGCTCCAGGTCGAGAGTCCCCATCTAGGGCTCGATGGCCACGGAAGGTGTGCTCATGACGAGACCAAAGAGGCTGATGGTCAACCCGCAAATCCTCCTGGCACACGCCAACGGTGGGCCGGGAGAGTCTCATCAGCCATGTTTGTTGGAGTTGTGCCCTCCCTGGCTTTAGGTTAGTCAACCTGTTGCAGGAGAAACAGGCTACAGAAACAGGCAATGTCTGCCTCATGTGTCTGTAGGCGCAGGAGGCCTCAAGTCTGAGAAGGAAAATCCCGTGAAACCAGGAAATGTCCGAACTGGAGTTCCATTTTAAGGCACACAAGACCAATTCGGGCCAGTACCAGCCAGAGAGAATGTGCAAGGTTACGGGTATAAGGCAGGGGAGTGGGACTAGGTGGGATGCTGTTTCAGCGAACCAGTGCATGCTCGATGGGCCGGATGGCCTCCTTCTGCCCTGTGAGGATACTGTGACTTCCCAAGTTTTACTGCTTTTCCTTCTTGGCCAGGACACGAGGGAGAACTCCCCGTGCCCCTCTTCGAAATACGGTGCTGGGATCTTTTATATCCACCTGAGGGGGCAAATGAGTTTAAGGTCAAGTAGAGGCTTGTAACTCAGTGCTGGGAGTGGGGTAGGGTGGAGGAGGAATCCGATGGTGAGGTGGCCCCAGTGTTTATGTTGGCCCGGGAGGAGTCTTCACTTTCCTTCCTTCCGGCCCCTCCAAAAAGATTCAATTTGAAATGTTTCTCGGCATTCCTAATTGGACACCTTCACAGGAGTGATGTGCCTGTACTAAAACCTCCGGGCATATGTGTCCCTCAATATTCCCATTGGGGTCCTAACTCATAGTCGGACCTTGAGTTGCCTGGCAAAGAGGCTAAGGCTTGGTTCAGGCGGGCATTTCAAATAGGCCCCTTTCAAAAAGGCCTCTCTGTTAGGCCCCATATTTAGGCCAAACTGATGGACCCATTGAACCCTTTCGGTGCTGAAAATCTTCCTGGATAACTATCGAATACTGCAGGTGCATCAGGTCAACCGCTAACTAAAAATTACAGCACATATCTCCTGTTCTGATAAGGTCACCCTCTTGAAAACTGAACGCTGTTTACCTCATAACAGACGGGGCCCGACCTGGTGAATGTTTCAAGCATTTCCTGTGTAAATTTACCTTTGACTTGTTTGACCCTCTGAACCTACTCTCTCAACTTAGTTTGAAGTCATGGTCCGGATTTACCATTTTCCATTTCCTTGTCTGTCTTACACAGGCTCTATAGGCCTTTGGGCCTAACTGGTCTGTGTCAGGATTTATGCTCCACACAGTCCTACTCCCACCCCTCTTCCTTGCTGTGGATTTGGAGTCACATGTAGGCCAGCAGATTTCCTTCCCTAAAGGGCATTAGTGTGTTGTGTTGTTATGCTGATATAAACACCACTCGCTCATAAACACATTGTGGGTTAATTTAGTTAGAATCGGGATATGAGAGCATCTATACATAGGTAGAAAGCTCGAAGACATCAGCAGCAGAGCTGTGCATGGGTGTGCTCTGCTCAAAGGCAAAAAGTGAAACTAAGACGGGATCACGTGACGCTCTTCCCTTCTAGTGACATCATGCTGCTATCCCTTAAAGGCACATGACAACATAGTGAACCAAAACTAGATGAGCTTTAACAACAATCAGTGATAGTTTCATGGTCACCATTGCTGAGACTAGCTTTCAATTCCAGATTTATTAACTGAATTTAAGTTCCACCAGTTGCCATGGTGAGATTTGAATCATGTCCCCCTAAAATATTAGCCTGGGCTGACGGAGTATTATTCCAGGGATGTTACCACTATGACACTGCTGCCCCCCTTTAATAAAGTTGGTCAAGAACTATGAATGACAAGCAGAATGCAGCAATAAGAAATGATATTTCCCTGGAGGTATCTCCTCTAATTTCTATTTATGTGCACTCTTAGTTCTATCAGGCGTCAGGAGCAATGTTATTAATATCCAAAATTAGTAAATAAATAGGGATATTACCACTTGACCTCATATTTAACTTCAATTGTTCTACATTTCACCCAATTTAAGGGTAAAACATTTTAAGCATTTTTAAAATATGCATTCATGGCACATGAGTATTGGCTTCCTAGGTCAGCGTTTATTGCCCATCCCTAACTGGCCTTGAGAAGGTGGTGGTGAGCTGCCTTCTTCACCCACAGTGCTGCTAGGAAGGCAGTTCAGGATGTTGACCCAGCGGCAGTGAAGGAACAGTGTTGTAAGCCAGGACGGTGTGTGGGTTGGAAGGGAACTTGTACGCGTCGGCGTCCCCGTGTATCTGCTGCCCTTGTCCTTCTAGGTGGTAAAGGTGGCGGGTTTGGAAGGCACTGTCACAGGAGCCTTGCTGAGTTTCTGCAGTGCGTCTTGTATACACTGCTCCAACTGTGCGCCAGGAGGAGGGAGTGAATGTTTAAGGTGGTGGATGGGCTCCCGATCAAGCGGGGCTGCTTTGTCCTGGATGGTGTCGAGCTTCCTGAGTGTTGTGGGAGCTGCACTCATCCAGGCAAGTGGAGAGCATTCCATCACACTCCTGACTTGTGTCTTGTAGATGGTGGACAGGCTTTGGGGAGTCAGGAGGTGAGTTACTCACCGTGGAATTCCCAACCTCTGACCCGCTCTTGTAGCTACATTATTGAATTGGCTGGTGATATATAACCAGGATATAGACGTTGAGTAATTATATAATGACTTAACACCATCCCCGGCTTCAATTGTGCTTCATTTCAAATTCAATTTAAAAGCAAAACATTTTATGCAAATGCACTTACTAATGCAAACTATGAAGGTGAATGCCTTCAGTGGAGGGTGGACCTTGACTTTGTGCAATGCTGTAAGCTGGGAATCAGCAGCCCGGTTTACATCTCTCTCCACTGAAGTCACCTGGCATAATTTGACACAAAATGCGGGGAGATGTAACGCCACACGGTCTACTGTCCGACATCCTGGCACAGAGTCACTACCTGCTCGCAGGTGAGGTAGACCTGTGTCCGCATCGTGCAGTGGACAATCCACATGTTTCCTACCTCCTGGACACAAAACACTCCCTCAGCCCAATGCAAAGATACTTGTTCCAAATCCAGGCAGCTAATCACGCACGACATCATTTATTACAGGAGCACTAAGGGAGATCGGATGTTTTGCAGCCCGTTATTTATTGATCAGTGATTCACTTACACAATAAATAGCTATAACTCTACATAAATGCTTTACTATATGCCTACACTTGTGTTGAGCAGCATGTGAACTAAGTTACCCCTCCGTTTTATATTAGTTATTGGTTTTGAGTTACATTTTGTGCTGTTATTTATCAATGTTAAGCACAAACTCTTAGCAATGAAACCCCAAGACACAGTTATTGTTTTATTTTTAAAAAATCTTTTGCCAAAGTTATTGTTTTATGATTCACTCTTGTCACCTCCTGAAGTGGTTGGTTCACCATGGATCCCTCTGTTCATCACTGGCTCCTGAGAAATGCGGCTGTGCCGACAGCGGGATGATTTTTAAAAATCCTTCCATGGGGTGCAGTTGATTCTTAACTGCCCTCTGAAATGGCCTCGCGAGCTACTCAGTTCAAGGGCAATTAGGGACGGGCAATGTGGTGATTGTTGCTTTAAGGCCAGCCTTACTGGGTAAGGGTCCACGCGTTCAGAACAGCCAATCAACACCGAGCGCGGGGATTCTTAGAAGGGGTGAAGTTTTCCTGGTCTAGAGAGTGTAGCGTAACCTTGCTAGAAGCAGGCAGCCAATCCAACAGCTCTGTAAATAAAGCTGGTTGCTCAACTGAAGAAGCCTCTTGGCCGTACAACCTCTACAGGCAGCAAATGTTGGCTTTGCCAGCGACGCCCACGTCCCATGAAAGAATAAAGAAAGGAGCAGAATCGGGCCACCCTCTCAAGGAATTGTCCCTCTCCCCCACAATGTGGAATTTTAAAAAAATGAAATGTTTAAAATGTGTGGGAGAGAGGGTGACTCCATTTTGAATCGCCCTCTCTGGTTGCTTACCCGCCATGACAGCCTGGTGCTCCTCTCAAGCTGGAAGGCCTCTGATTGGCTGTTCAGCTTTGAGAGCCCGCCCACCATCCTTAACTGAGCAGAGGACCTGTCTCCGTGCCAATTAAAGGGACGCCTCTGTGATAATACCACAGTGTGAGGGCTGAGTTTGGAACACAGGAACATTCCAACTTCTGTGTCCCACCTCCCGAGAGGGATATCTGGCCTCAGGGTCGCAATTTCCAATTGTCCTCTGGGGCCATAACGGGAACTGGCACATTTGAAAACAGCCCTCCTTGCATGGGGTGCCAGTGTCCCGATACCTCCAGGACACCTTTGGGTTTTCAAAACGAGGGTGGGGATTGAGGGGAGGAGAGTCGGGAATATGCATGCCTAACATTAATGGCCTCTTAAGCCCCTGGAGGAGCTTGTTAATGAGTTGGGAGGTGCAAGAAGGCAATTTAAAGTGGTCAGAAATGAAGGTTGCTTTTTACTGAAAAGTTTTCAGGTCTAGGGATCGCACTCTGGATAGAGCGCAACCTTTCATTCAGTTGTTTTGACCACTTTTCCCCGCGTGAGGCTGCTGGCCCTCCGAGATGCTGACTCCTATCTTCTGTAATACGGCAGCAGGCTCCATCATGGCTGCTGCCTTCCTTTGCTGCTCGGGCTCTGCAGGCAGATCCCGCCTCCTGCTAACTCTTGGGGTGACTAATTGGGAGACAGGCTGGCCTCCAGCCCAATTAGGTCATTGACATTTGGGGATAGAGTTGAGTGAGTGACACGGTTGCTACTTCAGCTTCGGGACCCGGGAATTACCTAGGCCTGGAGTTCCTGAACCCAAATTGAAAATTTGTACCCCAGCAAGAATCATTTCATTGACCAAACTCCTTCCCGCTCCTTTCCATTGTTCAAATTTCCAATGGACTAAACTCCTTCTGATCCCCCCCTTTTGTTTAGAATTCCAATGGAACAATTCCCTTCCCATTCTCTCCTACTGGTTAGAATTCCACCCTTTCCCATTCTCCCCCATTGCATGGGAGTCCCAAGGGCAAAAGCCTTTTCCAATGTACCCCCGCTCCAGGTACAGAACTAACTCACTCAGAGCAACGAAATCCATATTTTGGGGGAGATGGTAGCATAGTGCTAATGCCCACTGGTTTAGTAATCCAGGTTAATGCTCTGGGGTCATGGGTTCAAATCCCACCCCAAACTGAATTTAGTTAATAAATCTGGGATACATATATCATCTCAGTAATGGTGACTATGAAACCATCATTGCTTGTTGTAAAAGCCTAGCTGGTTCACTAATGCCCCTTTAGGGAAGGAAATCTGCCATCCTCACCCAGTCTGGCCTACATGTGACTCCAGACCCACAGCAATGCGGTTGACTCTTAACTGCCCTCTGAAATGGCACAGCAAGATTCTCAGTTCATGGGCAATGAGGGATGGGCAATAAATACTGGCCTTGCCAGTGACAACCACATCCTATCTATGAAATTTTTTTTTAAAAAAGACACTTCGGTTGCAAGCATAAATCATGCTTTGTTTTTAATTTCAACATCTAAATATAATCATCAGAGTTGTCAGATCCCCCTGCGAGATTGCATCCCATTGTTAGAAATCTAATTATTTTTGTGCAAAAGATGGGTTTTTCTTATTCGATTTGTTTGTTGAAATCGATTTGCTGAGTGGCTGATTAAATGGAGTGTGAGAAAAAGATTTGCAAATTGGTTCTATTTATCCAAAGTCTATAGAAATTTTTAACTAGATGTAATGAGATGGAAATGTCTCTTTAGCTTTTTTGATTTTCTATTTTATAAACAATAGGCTCAGCGCAGTATTAACCTGCAGCTGCCTGCCTCAGTGTCGCTCTGGCCTGCCTGATCTAATCTCTTCTTTGTGCTTCTCTCACGCATGCTGGAGGGTCCGGAGCTGGGGGTTCAGAGTTTCGGAGCCGGCCAGCCATTTTGGACTGAGACTGGGAGAAATTTCTTCATTCAAAGCCGTCCCAATCGTTGGAGTTCTCTACCCCTAGAGGGCTGTGGATGCTCAGTCATTGAGTGCTTTCTTACCGGCAAGTTCCCCTCCAAGCCACTCGCCATCCTGACTTGGAAATATTCCGGCGTTCCTCCATGGTTGCTGGGTCAAAATCCTGGAACTCCCTCCCTAACAGCACTGTGGGCGTGCGTGGTAAAGTGGAGTGCTATGTACCTTTAAGAGAGTGTACCATAGTTGACCATGTGATTGTACTGACCAATCGCTACACAGCACGGGCTTCTTGGGTAACTGTAAGTCTAGGGCTGGAGGTGATTGAAGAAGCACGAATGGTGTTAGTGTCCTGTTCTTAGTTCCAATAAACCACCCGTGTTTGTTCAGCTAATCGGTCTCTCTCTGCCTATATTGTTTCAAGCACCAACTGCCGTGTTAATATCAAGGGCACAGCCAGCGTTCACAGGACAAAGCGAACTTGATAACCAAAAATATAAAAGTGTACCTGTTACTTCTGGAATCAAGGTGCCACCATCAGTTTGCATGAAGGTCAGAATTGAAGTGAAAAATCATAACAATGGCATGTCTTTTATTTCCAAAGTGAATCTGGTCATTGAAAACATGGAACTACACAGAGCAGAATTATTCACTGGGGATCAAAATCAGTTTGAGCACTCGAAAGTTTATTGAAATACAGTTGTTTAGGATGCTGCTGGTATGAAAGAAGGTCACCATAGTCCTAATGGACCATAGGCTGCTTTCTTTATTAGAGAGAGTCAACTGATGGTGAGTTTAACCTGAAGGTCAGCACACCTCAAGTGAGGGTAAGGCCTTCATGGATGACCTCAAGCTAGCATGGAAATTGAACCCACACTGTTGGTACCCAAACCTACATTATAAACCAGCCATCCAGCCAACTGAGCTAATCAACCAGCAATTTCAGATATCAGGATTTGCCTCTTGACTCAACAAATCGAAGCTGATGATTCGTGTCGAGCTCAAAGCAACACCCAACAAACTTGTACCAAACGCACTTTGAGCCTTACAGTCAGTTTGCACCATGTTTGTGGATATAGTGGAAGGGTGATGAAAGGTTAAAGATTCAGCGAGGATGGAGTTTAGAGATCTATTTTAGAGTAAGGCACTCACTGACAATGTTGCACCAAAATTGTGATTGGGGATAGAGTATTACATTCTAAAACCCAAGTTTATAGGAACTTACTGATTCTGTTTAAGATTTCTCAGTCAACCCTTTTTCCTTGTCAGCTCCCTTTCATTACAACCCATGACTAATATGTTAATGGTATAAAACACGCCCACCCACTGCCTGCACCATATAGAAAGGCTTCGGCTGTGGTCAACAGTGGTAGCAAAAAGACATGAACTGTACCTACCGGGTCAACATCTGAGATCTCATTATGAATATGGCAGTAGAACATATGGAACCCAGGCTGTTTGGACACTCATATTTCACCCCTTTCCTATTTCTACTTAGTTCTGTTGAAGGGTCATGAGGACTCGAAACGTCGACTTTGCTCTTCTCCGCCGATGCTGCCAGACCTGCTGAGTTTTTCCAGGTATTTCTGTTTTTGTTTGGACACTGACTGCTTCCCTTCGGGCAGTTATAACCTGCACTAATTGTGAGGACGGCTAAACAGGGGAAAATAAAGTTTTTCACTTGAAGAAACATTTCAGGTTCTGGAAGAAAAGGCGCAATTGTATTCTGTCATAATATTAAGCTCTGCCTCGCTCCGATTTTAAACCCCACCCCCCCACCCCCCCGCCCCCAGGACTGACATAAATATGGAGCGAGGTTTAAAATATCAGCAGTGTGCACTTTCACCAGGTCAACGCTGCTCAATGCCACTTTCACCGGTGTGTGGTGAGCAATGTGTGAAGGCCTCACCCTGGGCAGACCAGGACCTCATTGAGATTCAAGCTATCAGTCAGACCCTGAGGCTATTTGAACTTCATTCTGAGAGGTTGGCATCTGGCACCAGTTTGCCAGGGAAATCCAGTGCCATGAGGGAGAGCAAACTTAGAACACCAAGATCCACTTAGCTGAGTACTGGTGACCGTTTCTATCTGTCCCAAACTATAATCTTCTGGCTGCTCCCACCAGACTCCCTGCCTGCCAGCCTCCCATCGTTGACCCCAGGCCGGAGCTAGGCCTGATAGATTTAAAGTAGCTTGATATCAGCCTAGTTGACCCCACTTTCGCTGTTTGCCCCTAGTTAAAAATTTGGCTTCCATTACAATTGCTAAGTTAAGTGAAACTTCCCCCCGCCCCCTCCCCCCTTAAATGGTATTGATCACAATTTTACAGCAAATCTGATTTGCAAATTTGCTTCAAATGGACAAACTCTGTTTGGTTCACGAGCTCAACCCAAACTTACCAAAATAAGATGCTCCCGTAATACTGTGAGGTGAATGTATTTTATTTGAAATGTTGGAAAGAAACGTTTGTTGAGTACCATTCAATGCGTGTTTTCTATATGCACGCTGTTCCAAGTCTAAAATCGAGGTTATGATCGCTGACACAGAATGTGGCGTCGTTAGGCTACCGGAATTGACCATCGGCCACATGTGTCCTAACCATCTTCTGCAACTGGAACGCATCACCTGAGAGTGTGGCTTTCAAAAGGAATCTGGGATAATTAAGCTGAAGAAGGAAATATCGCAGGGCTATGCAGCAAAAGCAGGGGCGTGGGTCGAGGTGAGTTGCCCTTGCAGAGAGTTGGCACAGACACGATGGGCCAAACGGCCTCATTCTGCGCCGTAGCTATTCTATGATTCTACGATACCTACACCACATGGACTGCAGCGGTTCAAGAAGGCAGCTCACCCACCACCTTCTCAAGGGCAATTAGGGATGGGCAATAAACGCTGGCCTAGCCTTTGACATGCTAAAACATCCCAAGGTGTTGGGATGTTGGTGCAGGAGCACGATCGAAAACAGAAGCTTGGCACGGAGCCACTTAAGGAGGGACGCAACAGGACAGGCAATTAAAAGCTCGGTCAAAGAGGTACACGTTAAGGGACGTCATAAAGGAGGAGGAGAGCACGATAGAGAGGTGGAGAGATTTAAGGAGGGAATCTCAGAGCTTAGGGCCTGGGCAGTTGAAGGCACAGCTGCTGATGGTGGAACAATAGAGACCAGGGCTGTGCGAGGAGCCGGAATTGGAGGAGCACAGGGATGGAGGGTTGTAGGGCTGGAGGAGGCTGTGAAAGAATACATTTTAAAATATCTCTGTAAGACAGAGGTTGACAGATTCTTGGATACTAAGGGAATCAGGGGATATGGGAATCGTGCTAGAAGGTGGAGTTGAGATAAAAGTTCAGCCATAAATTTATTGAATGGGGGCCTACTCCTGCTCCTATTTATGTTCTTAAGGTTTAATTTAATAAATCCAAAACATTAACAACACGCTTGAGTTTTCATCGAGGTTCATTACACAACTGAAGTATCTGAAAGTGCTTATGAATGCACCAAATTCGTGGATAGGATAAATCCAGCCAGTCTATCGCAATTCCCCCCACAATTTAGGATATCTGGAGCATCGGGACTCATCACTTCTGTCCCACTTCCCAGAAAGAGTCCATTTGCAGCCTGTGGGGTGAATCAAATGAATAACCAGGTGTTTATTTTTCATTAAAGTCCAACGTCTTTAACTCTTTCCCCGCTGAACAGCAATCACGGCACGACAATAGCTGCCCAGCTTCACTACCCTACCGGCCTCCTTCATACAGAGGAAGATGCTGCCACGCAGGCCCCTACAACATCAGCAGCTTGCATTTATATAGCGCCTTTATCATAGTAAAACGTCCCAAGGCGCTTTAAAGGCAGGAGCATTATCTAAAACAGGAGTTTGACACGGGGCCACTTAAGGTTAAAAACAAAAAGCTAAAAGCTACTGCGGATGCTGGAAATCCAAAACACTTAAGGTTGTTGGTTTATTTTGGTGAACATCAGGGAATAGGAATGCATTTATGTAGCGCCCGTTACAACCATTGGGCATCCCAAAGTGCTTCGCAGCCAATGAAGTGGTTTTGAAGTGTAGCTACTGTTGAAAGGCAGCAGTCCATTTGCATGCAGCAAATGACTAGGTAATCTGTTTCAGTCATGTTGGTTGAGGGAAAAGTGTTGGCTAGAATGGGAGGGGGAATACTCCTGATCTCCTTCAAATAGCGGCATGTCCATCCGCCCAAAAAGGCAGACAGGCCCTCAGTGTAACATCTCATTCAAAACCAAAGCAGCTCCTCTGACAGTGTAGCACTCACTCATTGCTGCACTGGGCTGTCAGCCTGGATTATGCACTGAGGACAAGGGATAGGTTTTAAGGAGTGTCTTAAAGGAGGAGAGAGAGAGAGGTGGAGAGGTGCAGGGAGAGAATTCTAGACCTTGGCACAGCCGCCAATGGTGGATTAAAATTGGGATGCACAAGAGGAAAGTTTTAGACATGTCCATTCAAGGGTTCATTACAAAGGGAGTTTATAGCTGGACAAGCCTGGTGATCGTATCTGAAATGCAGAATGATGGAGAAGACGCTTTGATCTGCTTGGTTACGGATCATCGAGAGCTGGCTGGGGGGAAAGGCTTGGTTCACTAGCACACTATTCCAACCTTCCTTCCGCTCAATAACTTCAATCAATAATCTAATCACTAGGCCATCAGTAGCAACTTTATTCAATTGAAATGCTCTCTTATGTGGATTACTGCAACCTGCGCAGTTTGTATTTCATCAGTTGCTGCTGCGTACAGATGCCCTCAAATAACAATATACCTAAAACCAGTACCCCTGGAGCGTACCATAATACAGGAACACGAGGAGCCCATTTACCCTTCCTGCTTGTTCTGTAATTCAACGAGACCGTGGCTGACCTGTGGCTGGCTTCTTACACCCACCTTTGCCCCATAAGCCTCAACAAAAAAACGAACAAAAACTTCACCAACCTCAGAGTTCAGATTAACAATTGACAAGAAAGAATATCAAATGCCACCGGTGGAAGGGGGTCCCAAACTTTTACCAAAATCCCACGGGCGGGATGTCCCGGCCCCGCCAGCAGGGGGGAACCAGGAAATTCCCGCCGGAAGTCAACTGGTCCGTCGAACTTCCCGCCCTGCCCGAGAAGTTCCCCGGCGTGGGTTTGACTGGGAAATCCCGGCCCATGTTTCTTTCTCCTAACCATTGCCTCCCGCATCCGCGCTCTGCTGCTTCCTCAGAGGTCTGAAGCTTTATCGTTATTTATCCATACCCGGCCCCTTATTGGACACACATCACCAACAAAAAGTGAGACATGTTGCAGGTGTTGCTTGGCTGTTCTAGTGGATTCAAGGCCACACATCGTGCGGTAGTGAATCAGGCTTGAGGCCTGGGCTCTGGTGATTTAGTTGGCGGGAACAGCAGATTACTAGTTACTAGTGACCTCTCCGGTTCTTGGTCAAGATGGCAACTTTCGGCCGGAGTGCGTTTTCCTCATCAGGATCTCACCTCTCTTCCGAGTGTTTTGGGCAGGTATCTGACTGGGTGGAGGTTGTGGGAGGCGGGAAGTAGGCCTTGGGGGTTAAAATCTGCCCTGGCTTGGAGGGCTTTGACACTCACTTCAGACCTCACCCCGCCCAATTCCTGCTCCCTGTTCAAGTTCAGGGCCTGTGCCTGAAAGGTTGACTGCATGTTCCCAGAAACCCTGAGGGTGTTTAAAATTTAACCCTAATTGCTCAATAACCAGATCTTGGCATTACTTGATCCAGATTACCTACAAGGCCAAGTATTGTAGTCAAAACCTTCACGAGGGGGCTCATGGCCGCAATGTGTCAGGCCCAAATGGATCTGCTGCTTCGAGACCGGGGCCTGTGAGTGAAGAGCTTGTTCAGTAAAATCGTACAGATTGGAAATTCCCAGATTTGATTCCCAGACTGGACTGAGTTTCTCCCTTCACTGGGCTAGGAATGAGGAACATTAACCCTTCACTGGGCTAGGAATAAGGAACATTAACCCTCACTGGGCTAGGAATAAGGAACATTAATCCTCACTGGGCTAGGAATAAGGAACAATAACACTTACTGGGCTAGGAATGAGGAACATTAACCCTTACTGGGCTAGGAATGAGGAACATTAACCCTTACTGGGCTAGGAATAAGGAACATTAACCCTCACTGGGCTAGGAATGAGGGACATTAACCCTTACTGGGCTAGGAATAAGGAATATTAACCCTTACTGGGCTAGGAATAAGGAGCATTAACCCTTACTGGGCTAGGAATGAGGGACATTAACCCTTACTGAGCTAGGAATAAGGAACATTAACCAGGTTATTGTTCCTCTCCTGGTTATTGTTCAGTTAGCCTTTCTGGGACATACATTGCTGAGGGCACCCCGTGTATGCAGCTAGCCTACAAACATGCAAATTAGGAGCAGGAGTAGGCCGTTCAGCCCCTCAAGCCTGCTTTGCCATTCAATAAGACCATGGCTGATCTGATTGTGGCCTCAATGCCCCTATCCTGCCTAACCCCGATATCCTTTTGTTCTCTATTCCCTACCCACACTTACCAACTAGGCTCAAAGGCGGAAGATTGGGCAAAAATCTTCCAAACAGGCAGGGAATAAGAGAGAAGACTGTGAACTCGCTTCTGCTCTCATGTGCTTCCAAAAGGAAGCTTACAACAGGATGAGAGATGTGAAATAGTGAGAGAGAGAGAGAGAGAGAGAGAGTGAGACAAAGGGAGAGTGAGAGTGAGACATGAAGAGAAATGAGACAATTAGCATTTAGTAGTACAGAACTTGAGTATTGCTGAAAAAAGAGACATGTCAAAGCTTTTTGTCTTGCACTCATCAGGACACATCGCAAGAAATCCAATATATGTAATTTCCAGTACATTTGCATGTACTGGAAGCTACATATATTAATACACAGGGCCCTGTTCTTTGCAGACAGAAAGAACATGTACACACATTACACCTGTTCCAGCTAAAAAAAAGTGACAGCCATTCACTGACTCATTCCTCAGGGCAATGCCTGATTTAAATTTCAAAGAATGCTTGCCAGTTAAATGTCAGTCACTATCACTCCTCCATGGCAATGTGTCTACCAATCAGACTCACTTGTCTACCAATTAGCACTCTCTTTTCATACAGCATAAATTGTTGTTTCCCCCTTTATTTTAGAATGGAGACAGTGAGACAGAGAAAGGAGCAAGGAGAGAGGAGGGGGTCAGAGAGAGAGAGAGAGAGAGAGCAAGAGAGAGCGAGAGAGAGAACAGGAAGAAAAAGAGGGAAAGAGAAAAGGAAGGAGATAGAGAGAGAGAGGCAGAGATAGAGAGAGAGAAAGGGAGGTAAAGAGAGAAAGTCAGAGATTTGGAGGAGAAGAGAGAGAAAGAGAGAGAGAGAGACAGAGAGCTGGACAGACAAAACATCACCAAAATCCTGCCAGTGGTTTTTGTCAGTTGGGGATCTGATATGTGAGAAACCATCCCCGTGTGGAATAATTTGAAACTCAAATATTGGGAAATCCACACAGCTGGAGATCCAGTTTCCTGCATACAGAGTGCACTCTGTCTCCCTGTAAGAGTATATCACACTGATGAGGTAACCTGATGGACTAAATCACTAGAACCAGTCTGGAATATATGGACCTGCCTGGATTAGGGCCCAGATTCAAGATGACAAAAATTCCTCCTTAACCCTGGATCAGCCTTGTGATGACCTCTTAACTTCAGCCATCACCTCATTCTTTGTAAATCTCCACCCCCTGCCATTGACTCCCTCAGCCCCAGCACATTGAATTCAAAATTCTCCCCAACTGCTCCTGCCCCTTCAGCCCTACATCCTATCCCATTGATCTTGCCTTTCCCCTTGCCCTTCGCACTAGTCAAACATCCTTCAGCCTCACTCCCTGAGATTTTTGTTTAAACCATGGAGCTGGAGCCCACTCTGACATTGTCCATCTTGCTTAAACTTCCTTCAGTACGTTCCCACCCTGTGGCCGAATCTTGTTCTGTTGTTTTCACAGACAAGGTCAAGGGTTGTTTTGATAGTCCTCACACTGCTCAACTATTGAACTGTCACATTACCAGGTAACACGTGTCTGAATTTAATTTTTTCACCCCTTCACACGTCTTTCTCAGCCTTTCAAAGCTCCCTTAAAACTCTCCGACCATGTTTGTGATAGCCTTCCTTGGTGAAGCTCTGGTCTGTGAATCACCCTGAGTCATCCTCCTCATTAACAGTCCCACAGAGCGGCAAATTGCTGTTGTTTGACTAGATTGATAATGGAACTTCACCGTGCAAAGTTGACTTTGGATTGTTCTGTGTAATTCTGCATGCTTACAGGTGAATACAACCCAGGGACCTCGTGCTACCTCTTTGATGAGCGGCCTGGCCTCCATAACAAGCAGAATCACAATCCGTGCTTTGGAGCAGCTCGATTGCTTTGAAAAGGCATCAAGTGCCACTTAAAGACCCTTACCAACTCTCCGTACCATGGTCATTATTTTAACAGGGCTAATTACTGGATGATCAGCCAATGAGCAGGAGTAACAAAAGCCCCTGCCATGACCTCAAAACATTCCAAAATCCCACAAGAGTACTTCTGAAGTGCAGTCACCGTTTTAATGTAGGAAACAGGGCAGCCAGTTTGTGCACAGCAAGCTCCCACAAGCTGCAATCTGGTAATGACCAGAGAATCTGTTTTAGTGATGCTGGTGGACAGATGGATGCTCAACAGGACATCAGAGAGAACTGCCTGGTCTTTTTCGAAATAAAGCCATGGGATCTGTTACGTCCACACAAGAGAGAAGACAAAAACTTTTTAAAATCTCTCATCCAAAAAGACGGCACCTGCAACAGTGCAGCGTTCCCTCAGTACTGCACTGGAGTGTCAGTCTGAATATCAAGTTTGTTGAATGGGTCTCAAAGTTACAAGCTTCTGACACAAGAGTCCAGAGCCCCCACCACTCAGCCACAACTGAGCAAGGTGTGACATCAATGTGTTAAGAACTTCAGCCAAAGTCCTGTCATCAGCTACTGACTGTCCCTAACTTTAACTTTAATCATGTTGTCCCATCCTCAAGCATTGAAGCCAATGATAGCCTTGGTTGAGCAATTTGATCCAATCACTCATAAACCAGCAATCACCATCTTGCCAAGAGAGCTAGGAACTGCTTCAGTTGCCAGTGATCTGTGTCGTGTTACTATAATGATATAATACCTTGGGCTTATTTATTGTACAAGACACAAAGCACCAATCGCTCATAAGGGATTGGGTAAACACATTGTGGGTTCATTTATTAAGACTGGCATATAAGAAGAGTTATACATGGATAGAAAGCGTGAAGACAGCAGCAATAGAGCTGTGCGTGTGTGCTCTGCTCAAAGCAAAAGTAAAAATAAGACTGGGTCACATGACACAGTTCCCTTCTAGTGATATCATGCTAATTTCCTTTAAAGGCATATTACAACATCGCCCTTTCTTTTTAAAGATATTTCCCACCCCTTTCAAATAAGTATGATTGTTTGTTTACAGTGCATGTTCACATTCAGTTTCCGTTACATAAGGGCATAGAACAGATGAATCTATGAGCCTCTAAAGTGTAGAGCTAATCTGCTGGCACACCCAGGTCTTATAATGGTAACCTTGCCTGGAGTTTTATTTAATTGCTCACAGTGATAAGTGGGATTGTCATTCATGGATGCTGCTGCTGGTCACATTTGAGACCTTGTCCTAGATGCAATAGGACTGTCCGGTGGTTGAGGAGCTGGAATGGATCTGATTTGTCCTTGGTTATGCATCACTGTGCACCTTTGCGTGTGACGACTTCGTAGCATCTTGGTTCTGGACAAATACTTGTCACCTTGGCTGGTCGCCATGTACCTTCTGCGGGATCCTGGATGCAAACTTGTTGTCTCAAGTCTAGATTTGGCAATTCTATCCCTGCATTTTATCATGCACTTTAGTCATCTTCTCCTGTAGTTTTAAAAGTTGCTCTCTAGTTTCTCAGAGAGTAGAATGGGTAAGAGTAGGTGAATTGGTACAAACTGGTCTGCCAAACATGAGCTCTGCCAGTGATGGAATAGTTGCACCTAAAGGTGCCACTCTCTGATGTAACATTGCAATTAGTAGATCCCACTCGATCTGTCCACATTTAGGAATTAGGGATTTCACTGTACGAATCATTCATTCAGCTAGGTCATTCGATCTAGGGTGATAAGAAGTAGTAGTGTGATCAATGTTCCACTTCTCACACATGTCCTGAAGTGGCTTATCAGTAAGTTGTGGACCATTATCTATAATGATCTCTCTAGACAGACCAAATAAACTGAAAATAGCACTTAGAATGTGCACGGCAGTCGTGCTTGATGTTTTGTGCAATTGCTGAATAATGGGGTAATAATAACTTGGTAAAGTAAACGATGCTGACAATGATGCTGTCCTGTGCCATGGACATGAAAGAGGTTGGATGCAATTTTGGATGAAGGATGGGTAGGAACTTCATGTGGAATCAATGGTGTTTTGTGCTGACTTGGCATATGCTCTTGACATGCCTTGCACTGCTTGACGATGATTTCAAGGTTGTTGTTCATACCCGGCCAATGGACTGTCTCTCTTGTGAGTCTCCTCATCTGACCTATGCCCCTGTGAAACTGATGGAGTTGTTGAATATCAGGTTGCGAAGATTCCGGTATGATGACCTGCCTGTCCTTCAAAATGACTCCCTGGGAGATGCCTAGCTCGTCCCAGCAATGCCAAAATGGTCCCACATGTTTGTGGACATGCTAAATTGAATCTTTGATGATGGTTTTCCACCATTCCAGGTGATTACATGTATTTCTCTTGCACCATATTTCAGTCAATGTATTAAATATGCTTAGTCATACATGCTAATAGAGCATTGCATTGCATGATTTTGATATCTGGGAATCTCAATAAACTTTAATTGTTTAATTCATATATCGCTCGGATGTTGTCGGGTACGAGCAGAGTAGTGAGGCCAAAGTCTTAAAAGCCCTTTGTTAGAGCCCTAAAAGTAAGTGATGAGCATGACGAAAAGGTGGGGTGCAGTGGTGAAGGGGCAGAACAAGAGAAAAAGGGCAGAAAATGATGGGACATGTTGATCAGCGTTGGTCAGACAGGGGGGGGGCAGTAAGATTAAGTACATTTCAACTGTTTATTAATTTCGTTTCAGCGTTGCACTGGGCTTTACTGTTTAACAATTCTTGTTAGTTAAGGTCCATGTGTCAAAGACATGGGGAAGTGGAGTTGGGATAAAGATCAGCCACAATTTAATGGAATGGTGGAACTAGCCCAAGGGGTTGAAGGGCCTGCTCCTCTGCCTAATGTTCATATGGTTTCTCTCACTCCTCAATCAAACAGATTAACACTTGTTCAGTTTTGCTGGTAAAAAGTTTATAACTCAAACTTAGTATTATCTAAAATCTAATTGAATGTTAATTCCTCTACCTGGGAAAAGTGAGGCAAACAAATCAAATTAAGCAGACCAGATCACAACGCCTTAAGTTAATTTGTTTTCTTAGTATTTTTCAGATAAACAGTAAAAAAAAAAGTAAGCAGATTCTGGATACATAGGAACAGGAGGAGGCCATTCAGCCCCTCAAGGCTTTTCTGCTATTCAATTAAATCATGGTTGAGCGGTGCCTTAACTCTACCTACCCGTCTTGGTTCTGTAACATTTACTATCCTCACTTAATGAAAATCTATCAATCTCAATGTTGATCTTCAGCCTCAGCAGCTTTTTGGGAGAGACTGTTCCAAATTTTCACTACCCTTTCTATGAATAGGTGTTTCCTGAATCGCTGAATAGCCCCCTTGCTCTGGGATCCCCCAACCAGAGGAACACCCTTTCAAATATGGTGGTCAGGTGGTGCAGTCAGTAGTGCCCCTGTCTCTAAGCCAGAGAGCCCTGGGTTCAAGTTCCACTCCAGGACTGGATGGCCAATGAAAGAGCATTCATAATGTAGACAAACATGTTGATTATCAACCTGCAAATCCACCCAACACACACCAATGGCAGGTGGCAAGAGTGGGAGAGATTCCTAGCCAGCCATGTGATGGAATGAACATTGGAGCCTCTACCATCACTACCCATAGCTCCAGTCTACAATAGTGTGTGTTGCCATGGCAACTTGGACTCCCTGAGCAAACTGTAGCACACCACCACCTACACTCTCAAAGCCTTCGATCATCTTAAACGCCTCAATTAGATCGCTATTTCATCTTCTATTCTCAAGGGAATACAAGCCTAACATGGGTCCTTATAATTAGCCCTTTTAGTCCAAGGATCATCCTGATAAATCTGCATCCCAGAAGCAAAAAACAGTGAAAACAGGAAAATTAAGAGCACTGGTCCTGTATACATTAAAACAGAACACCAGTAAAAACTGGGAAATAAGAATACTGGTCCAAACTGGTCTTGTATACCTTAAAATGGTACACCAGTAAAAACTGGGAATTAAGAGTACTGGTCCAAGCTGTATTTTTTTCCTTCTGGGGCTGCACTCTCTCCAAAGCCAATATATCCTTCCTGAGGTGCGGTGCCCAGAACTGAACGCAATGCTGAAATGGAATAATCGTAACTTTTTTATACCCTTGTTTGCTGGAAATCTGAGACAAAACAGAAAATGGTGGAAACACTCAGCAACAACAACAACTCGCATTTATGTAGCAGTTTTAAGGTAAAAAAAATCGCAAGGCACTTCACAGGAACATTATCAAACAAAATTTGCCACCTAGCCACAGAAGGAGATAATAGGATGGTGAGGTAAGCTTCAGGGAACTCAAGATAGGGAGGCGGAGAGGTTTAGGGAGGGTATCCCTGGGTTTAGGACCGAGGGACCTAAAGACATGGCCGCCATTGGTGGACTGATGATAATTGGGGTGCTCAAGGGGCAAGAATTGGCAGAGATCTTGGAGGGTTGTAGGGTTGGAGGGCATTGCAGAGATAGGGAGGGGCCAAGTCATGGAGGGATTTCAAAATAAGGAGGTGATGCTTGACTGTGAGCCAATGTAGGTCAGCGAACACAGAGGTGATGGCTGGGCAGGGACTTGGCGTGAGTCTGGACATGGGCGGCAGACTTTTGAATCAGCTCAAATTTGTGGAGGGCAGAATGTGGGAGGCTGGCCAGGGATGCTTCGAAATAATCAAGTGTAGAGGTAACTAGGGAGTGGGAGAAGCCTTCAGCAGCAGATGGGCTGGGGCAGGAGCAATGGATGATGGCACAGGGATGAGAATAGGCGACCTTAGGGATGTCGCGGATATGAGGTTGGGAAGGTCATCTCGGGGGTCAAATACTATACCAAGGTTGTCAACGGTCCGGTTCAGCATCAGACAATTGCCAGGGTGAGGGATGGAGTCAGTGGCAAGAGAACAGAGTATATGACAGGGACTTAAAGGCAATGGCTTCTGTCTTCCACATATTTAGTTGGAGGAAATCTCTGCTTACCCGGTAGTGGATTTCGGACAGGCCGAGGCTCTGGAGAGGGCCGACATGTCAGCGGTTTGAGCGCAAATTCTTCTTCGAAAACGGAAAGCAAGAGATGAACAGGCACTGCAATAAGATCTGAGAGAAGGAAATGATGTGTAAAAAGCGATTTTAACCCTAGGCCTGATGTTCTGGGTTATCTACCTGTAGAAAGTTACCCAGATCTCGCCATCTGAGCAGGCGGCCGGAGTTAAAGTCGGGATCTGAGTTGCTTTCTGGCAAGTAAGTAAACTAGCACATGTAAAACCATCCCTACTCTTCAGTAGCCTCGTTCTCTCCTCTCACTCTAAAATGCAATGCATCTATTATGAAAGCATACACATGAACACTTGTCTGAGGTACCTCAGGAAACACAGTAACGGGAAAAGCTTTCACAAGAGATTGGAGGAAAATTGAAGAGGAGGAGCCAATTTTCTTTAAAGGTTTTGAAGCCATTGCTCCCCCCCATCAAACTATTACACTCCTTATTACTGCACAACGCACTGTCACGCTCCTCACTATCAGACCCCTCATCATCAGACTCCTCACTACTGGACGCCTCCCTCTCACGCTCTTCACTCAACAGAATATTAGGCCTCTCCTTCAGGCCTCAATATTACAATCTGGGTGAGCTGCAAGCGCCTGTAGTACCCCCGTAGGCAGCTTGTCTACTTCAGTGGGTGATTTGCTTGCCACCACCCTCCCCCCAGACCTGTCCCTCAGAAAAACCCCTGGGTGGAGAGGAAAACAAGAGCTTTGCCATTTTATAGACCAGTCAATATCGGGCCTTTCTGCGCGAGCTTGGTAATTCTTGCCGAATTTGGTGCAGCGTGTGCCGTGACTGGATTGGGATCTACACTGAACCCTTGGCTTAGTGGGTTACCTGCGTTAGAAGGTGGTGGGTTCAGATCCCACTTCTGGCTTTTGATCTAAGCTGATGTTTGTGTGGAAGAGTGCTGTGCTTAAGTTCAAACATTAAACCTCCTCTCTCAAGTGGATGAAGAAAATATACACGCGCTAAAAAATAAATCTCCTAGTGTCCCAATCAACATTTATCTGTTGAATTACTCCCAAAACAGACACAATCATTCATGTTATTATTGTTTGAGGGAGCTTCCTGTGAGCAAATTGACCACCACGTTCCCTCATTAGAAGCAAGAACTTGCATTTATATAGCACCTTTCACAACCTCAGGACTTCCCAAAGCGCCTTACAGCCAATGAAATACTTTTGATGGGCAGCCACTGTTGTAATGTAGGAAGCGTGAGAGCCCCTATTGTGCACAGCAAGATCCCACATTTGGCAATCTGATCGTGACCAGGTTATCTGCTTTCGCTCTGCTGAATGAGGGATAAATATTGGTCAGGCAACTTGGGGGGTGGTGGGGGGGAACTCACCTGCTCTTCTCTGAAGAAATCAGTCCACCTGAGAGGGCAGATGGGGCCCCCAGAAGAATGAAGTAATCTCACTTCATTGCCATGAACATGTTTCACAACAGCAGGGTAATCTGACATGTTGGGAGCCCTGTTCCCATGCACTTGAGTAATAAATTATACTGGATTGGCGAATGATCGTTCTAAAGACAACACTTTGGAACGCAAGGCTCAGGGTAGATACGGAGAGGATGTTTCCCCTGCTGGGGGTATCTAGCCCCAGGGGGCACCGTTTCAAAATAAGGGGTCTCCCATTTAAGATGGAGATGAAGAGGAATTCTTTCTCTCAGGGAGAGTTAATCTTTTGAACTCTCTTCCCCCGGCGAGCAGTGGAGGCTGGGTCATTGACTATATTCAAGGCTGAACTCGACAGATTTTTGATCCACAGGGAAGTCGAGGGTTATCGGGGGGGGGAGGGTAGGCAGGAATGTGGGCTTGAGATCACAATCAGATCAGAGCCGTGATCTTACTGAATGGTGGGGCAGGCTCGAGGGGCCGAGTGGCCTCCCCCTGCTCCTATTTCTTACGTTCTTATAATGTGAGCGATTGGAGGCCGGAATAGAGATGTGTGGAGGCACAGATATGCCAGAATCTGCTCACAGCGCATGCTAACACAATAAAAATAAATCTGTGCCTATTTCAAAGCCAAATGGGCCTCAAGAAACATGTAAGACTAATGATTTCAAACCATCAAGTGTACCATTGCCAAGGCAATGCCGTCCATCTACATGGGGTCCAATGAGTTGGTTTTCACCCTGCATTAGCTACACTGAGAAGCCTTAATTATCCTGTTTTTACCCATATCCAAGTTCACTACATTCAGACCACAAACTACTCCTTTTCCCTGCGTGCAAGGACCTAGACGACTCAGTGTGTAGCAAAGAATTATTGCGGCTACGCACATACAAATTTAACAGCAAGCAAAATACCCATTGACCTGCCAAGCCTGGCCCACAGCATAATAAGGAGGGCAGCATGACTCGACACTTGTTGCCTTTCCCCATCCCCCACCGTCACTGCCCCACCCCCACAGCCATGTCATCTCCCGGGAGAAGCGAGAGGCAAGTGGGCCAACAGGGGTAAGGACACACCCTGGAATGTGTCAGCCTTTGTTCAGTCTGTCACACTCTGAATCAGAAAGCTGTAAGTTCGATTCCCACGCCAGGCTTGTACTGATGGAGTGCCGCCGTTTGGATGAGGCATTAACACTGAGGCCCCATATAAATGATCCCATGATACTACTCTAAAGAAGAGTATGGGGAACTATCTGCAGTGGCCTGGCCAATAATATTTGTTCCTCAATCAGCATCGCTCAAAGCGGATTATCTGGTCATTATCAGATTGGGAGCTTGCTGTGCGCAGATTGGCCGCCGTGTTTTCTACATTACAACAGCGACTACGCTCCAAAACTACTTCATTGGCTGTTAAGCAATTTGGGACATCCAGTGGTGCTGGAAGGTGCTATACAAATGCAAGACTTTGGCCGGGATTTCTGTGCCCTCCGGTGTCGGTTGTGTTCGGTGGTGTGAGGGGACAATATGACGCCATCGGTTTGGCGATGGTCTGCTCAGCCTGCTGATGGCGGGCCGCGCTTCCCGCCATCGGATGTCGGGAATGTTATTGTAATACATCAGCATATCTTCATTAAGTCAGCCCACCGGAATTGCCCCCGCCCCCAATCCCCGTGCCCCCATAGGGAAAACCCGCTGATGTGTTTCACGAATGTACATAAGCGATGTTCACTTGGCGAGCTGCACTTCACTCGGGACTTTGAGGTTTGTTTGCCTACCTTGCTTCGGGCAGCACTCACAGTCATCAGCGCCAGGCTTCACAGGCAGAACCACATCACTTAGGGGGCTCACGGGCAGGTCTCTACCTACCAGATCAGCCGTATGTAGCTGGCTTTTCAATGGCTGCAGGGCTAGGGCTTTGCTTGGGGAAGGGGGAGAAGAGGCCTCAGGCAAGGGAAGAGGCCGCAGGGCGAGGGCTGTACTGGGGAAGGAGGGTATCCCAGGGTGTTTGTGGGGCACATGTTGATCTGTGCACGTGGCCTCAAGATGGTGAGTGTTGAGGAGGCAGTCTCTAGAGGAGATGAGGACAGATGGAGATGTGAGGGTCTGTGTGTGAGAGAGTGAGTGGTGATGTCCCTTGAGCTGGCAGTGAGTGAGATGCCAGTGAATGTGTGATGGGCTTGTGAGTGTGTGAGTTTAGAGTGATGGGATGGTTGCCTTACCCTGGCAGCACAGATGAAATCATTCATCCTCTTTCTGCATTGGATGGCCAACCTCATCTGTGCAGCATTGGCACTGACCACCACTGCCATCAGCTACCAAGCCTGGTTGGTCATGCCGCTGCCCATCCTGTGGCCAGAGCGGGGGTAAAGGACATCGCGGTGAGGCCTCCATGGCATCCAAATGACATTCCAGTGACACGTCACTAAACGTGGGGGCTGCAGTCTTTTTGCCTTTCGTGGACATCTTCCCTGCAGTAGTTGTGGGCTGGAAGCACTGAGATGTGTGCGTGCAGCTGGATTTTAAATAAGGCGCCCGGTGTGGTGAAGCAGCGAGGCGATGGCGTGGCGGGCGAATGAGAGCCGGCGCGGTGTGGAAATGGCGTGTTTCCCGGGAATGCATAAGTCATGCCACGTGAAAAGCCGCCATCGCGAATGTATTTTTTACCCGTCCACTACCTCGCTTGGTGCAAATCTGGGACGATTCCGCCCTTTTTTTTTTAATGAGCATTTTTCTCCAACACCCTCAGGTGGTCAAAACCAGTCCGGCCACTGAACCAAGGGCTATCTATCGAGACGATGAACTTCCATTTGAATCAGGCCACTGGGACTTGAGTCTGCCATTAGTCAGGGGTGGTTATGTAACAGCTCGTACACTGAGTTCCAACTCTCCTTGTTTGATGCTCACAGTAACTATCTGTTTATTAAAAGCAGTCCCAGCTTGAGTTGGTTAGGAACTACTTCACCAGCTAAATAATACATTACAGCAGTCACCAGAGGTAACATGTTTATTAATAATGACAAGTAATTGATTTCATGAATAGTAATAAAGCCCTTTGGCATTAATACTTTATAAACTGAATGAGAATAGAGGTTAGGCCTATCATTAGGCAAACAGCTTTATTGTGGCTGAGCACTGCAAACATCAGAGGTCGCTATTTACTTGGGAATAGGTTGGTTGCCTGCCAATCTAAATTCAGACTAATCCATTAGTTATCCTGCTGTAAGTTGGCACAGACTATTAAACACTGAATTTGCTGCTTTAAGCCAAAGGAGTCTTTGTCTCTCTCTCTGTCTCCAGCTCATCTAAGACAGACTCTGCTTCCAAATTTGTCAGGGTGTTCTATCATCTCTCTAGCCTTGCTGAATGGGATTAAAGGAAAAGTTTTGCGTCGGTTCAATAACATATCCTACCGCTATTCTCCATTGTATCTGGGCACCCTGATAATGATCCACCTCATCACTCCCTGTCTAACCTCATCCATTCAACCTTTCCCCTTCCCACCTCATTCATCTGACCTTTCCCCTCTTGCCTCTTCCATCTGACCTTTCCCCTCTTGCATCTTCCATCTGACCTTTCCCCTCTTGCCTCATCCCCCTGACCTTTCGCCTCTAACCCAATCAACCTGCCCTTTCCCCTCCAACCACAAGGCATCGCATTTCCTCACCCCAGTTGTGCTCCATCTCACTTTTAATCTCCTTTCCTGTCTATTTTTAATTACGAACGCTGCAATCATCACCTCTCCTTAAACATTCCTGTTTTGTTTCTTAAGTTCCCGCCTCACTGTGCTGAAATTAAGACTTAATGTCCCTTCTTCTACTCTAACCCTTTCGTTGTAAGGAGCTGAAATGGGTGGCCTTCCTTTTCATCGCCCCTCCTCTCTGAAATCATTGTTTTTTTCAATTTCAGACTCAACATCACTGTTGGACCCTAGTAGCCAGTTTGTTGGATCCTGTTCGTAGGCTTGTTGTGAGTGGTGGCACAGTTGGTACTAATGATAGAGTCGAGTAGCAGACACTTCATAGGTAGAAACTCTGTGTTTATTTACAAAGGTACTTAGCAGCAATTAAACATGGAGTTACACATCAAACTCTATCTCTACACCACTAACTACTGAGGTAGCCCACACTACTCTACTATTGGATACTAAGATCATGTGATCTTCCTTAATAACATTCATCTTAAAGGCATATAACACATCAGATTACCACAATCGCGGGACCATTACTCCCTGATTCACCTCGGCTTCCCTCTTCGGTATTGGTGATACAACTGGAGTTCCAATCCAAGACCAGTGCTCTCACTCCCCAATTTTTACTGTTTTTCCCATTCACATTGGGGAGATTTTCACAGTGCTGTTTTGTGGTGTAATGATGCCGCTATGGCAGTCACAATGCCCCCTCCCCATTTCCTGCCACCCCCTCCCCACCCCAGCTTCCCATAACACAGGGAGAGAGCAAACATTCATAGGGGCAACTCCCTTGGGCAAGTGACATTCATCTCCCCACAGATCCAGTGAACATAACTTCACGATGCCCCTTCAGGCCAGGAAGCCAATCAGCACCCAGAAGTTGTTCGTTTTTTTTATCTTTTCACGGGATGTGGGCTTCGTTAGCTGTACCAGCGTTTATTGCCCATGAGAAGGTGGTGGTGAGCTGCCTTCTTGAATCGCTGCAGTCTATGTGATGTAGGTACACCCACAGTGCTGTTAGGGAGGGAGTTCCAGGGTTTTGACCTAGCGACAGCGAAGGAACGGCGATATATTTCCAAGTCAGGATGGTGAGTGGCTTGGAAGGGAACTTCCAGGTGGTGGTGTTCCCATGTGTCTGCTGCCCTTGTCCATCTTGATGGTAGTGGCCGGGGGTTTGGAAGGTGCTGTCGAAGGATTCTTGGTGAGTTTCTGAAGTGCATCTTGTAGGTGGTACACACTGCTGCTCCTGTGTGTCAATTCCTAGCCCAGATCTGTTTCTGGTCAATGATAATGGAGGATTCAGTGATTGTAATGCCATTGAATGTCAAGGGGCAATGGTTGGATTCTCCCTTGTTGGAGATGGTCATTGCCTGGCACTTGTGTGGTGCGAATGTTACTTGCCAGGATGTTGATAGTGGAGGATTCAGCGATAGTAATGTCATTGAATGTCTAGGGACGATGGTTGGACCATACAATCAGAGAATACAGCAGGCCATTCTGCACATCATGTCTGTACTGCAAGAGCAACTCAACTAGTTCCACTCCCCCACCTTTTCCCTATAGCTCTGCCATATTTTTATCCTCAGGTGTTTATCCAATTCCCTTTTGAAAGCCATGACTGAATCTACCTCCACCACATTCTCAGGCAATGCGTTCCAGATCCTAAGCACTTGCTGTGAAAAAAGGTTTTTCCTCCTGTAGCCATTACTTCTTTTGCCAATCACCTTAAACCTGTGTCCTCTGTGTGCTTGACCTTTCCACAAATGGGAACTGTTCCTCCTTATCTACTCTGTCCACGCCCTTTCAAGTCTCTCAAGTCTCCTCTCAATCTTCTCTTCTCCAAGGAGAACAGCCCCAGCTTCTCCAACCTATCCACATAACTGAAGTTCCTCGCCCCGGAACTATTCTCGTGAATCTTTTCTGCACTCTCTCCAATGCCTTCACATCCTTCCTAACGTGCAGTGCCCAGAAGGTTAAAGGTCATGAATTATACTTAAATTGTCTGTAGCTTTGGGTCAAACTTACCGGAACAATCCATCATCTAGTGAGAGTCGTGATGAACTGCCACCAGTCTCTGATGGAGCTGATCTACTGCCAGTCGCTGGGTGATCTGCTCTGAATCACGGTCTGTTCTGAGGTTCCAGTGTTGGCCAATCTTCCTTTCTGTTCCATCGTTGCTCTTGGGAATTAGGAGACCTGAGTAAGCGAATACCGATTGCTCTGTGAGGACTTTGAGTTAGCTGCATAGGGCGGTGTTTAATGGAGTTGACGGGGTTCTTGCCCGCTGACTGAGAGCCAGCGAGGGCCCACATCACCTCTTTGGAAGAAATCCCATCACATTAGGTGCCAATCGGGGCACTTAACTGGGCAGTGGTGGGCATTCCCTGGGGTCCAGGACCCCGACGAGAGTTGCTGACCAATCAGAGGCGACGGATCTTCATTGCTCGGCGGTGGGGTGGGGTGCGGTGGTGGTGGCTGCTGCCAGTTCTACCCCCCCACCCAATAGCCATGGACCCGGACACAGATGAGTGATGGTGGGCGTGAGGGAGTGGTGGGGGTGTGGGGTGGTTAGGAGATCATAGGACAGGGGGGGTCAACAGCAAAGGTATGGGAGTGGCTCTCAGTGAGCTCATCCCTTCCCAATGCCTGGTCCCTTGATCAGGCACTGAACGCCTTTGAACAAGGGGCCCGCCCGCTGTAAATCCTGCCATGTTTGCTTTTTGAGATTCCCACATGGCAAACATTCCGCACCCAAACTGAAAAATTAACGCATAACCAAAGTGTAGGATTGAGCTTATCTTGTTAGAGTGCTGTTAGAACTTAGCTGTCACATTCTTAAGTATACCGGTTATGTTATGGTATGGCAGATGGTATTTACTGGGCTGACCAAATCCCAAAGGGAAACTTAGTCAGGCTATCACAGTGATTTTGCAATTTGCATTTATCATGAGAAGGTATGTGTGCTGAAATCAGAAATAAAGATTCCACACGCACTTTTGGAGATTTTAAAAATTAAATCAAAACATTTATCAAAAAAAGGAAAAAAAAACTTAAACACACAAGATTACAGTTACACAGTTAAATTTAGTCTTATGATATTTCCCAAAAGATGTCTAATTAGCTAGACTCGCAAATAAACACCCTTTTACAGGTAACCATCCCTATAGATTCTTAAACTATAAAACATCCAGTAGTATTACCACAAGGCACCCACTGTTGGTATAGGAGAGGTATGTCACAAGTAAATTGCAAATGTTTTCCTTTGAAATTCAAACAACCTCTCAGCTTATCTAAAAATGCAGATGTTAGCTCTAACCTATTTACTTGCACCCCACTACTCAACACCTTTAACCTTTGATGATTTACTTTGCAGCCTGTCTTCAGTCTAATTAAATTAGTCACACACGCATACACACACACAACATACACGCAGCCGCCACAAGCCCGCTTCACAGTATCCCAGTAATATTTTAAAAAAATGATATTTCCTTTACAGTTAAAATTGTATTCTATACGTGACATAGCAGCAAAGCATGGGGAATTATCTCAGCTGAATTTAAGCTACAGTCCTGTGCAAGTCAAGGCATGTTAAGAAGCGATGAAAAGGACTAATTCAGACGATGTAAAGATCCTTTGTTTAAAAGTTGTTAGAATGTGGATAACCCCAGGGAACCTGTTAGCCTTTTGACCAGTAATGACTGTAAATGTATCCATCCAAATAGCTGTGAAACAGGACAAGCACATGTTAATCTTGTTAAGAGGTCGCTGCTGATGAATAAACAGTAAGGAAACACGAGTCTAGATCCCCCTGAATGACAATGACAATGGCCTAAACCAGGGTCCAGGTACCATCGTGGAAGGGCAGTTGGGTAATGACTGACCAATCAGATGGACAGAAACAGGGTTTTACCTGATACGGCACAAGCTGGAACAGTGCGTAAAATAAGGATTTGTAGATACAACGGGTGCATCGTCTTTAAGGAGAAGAGAAGACAGGTGATAAACTTCAACTCCGGTGGGGGGGTCCCCAGCATCACAGATGCCAGTCTTCAGCCAATTCGATTCACTCCACGTGATGTCAAGAAATGCCCACATCCCATGAACGAGTTAAAAAAAAACCAAGACACAAGATGCCCAGTCGACCAGAGGTGGAGGACCAGTGTCCCATTGCGAGTGTGACTGCTGACACTGCCCTTTGCTAAATATCATCACTTTGTGCTTATTGTCGAAAACTTACTAAAGTCTGTGAATCTTGTAGTACCTGTGTGCTTTCGTAGCTCTAGTCAGAGCTGGAAGTCCCTTTCTGGTTAGATCTCCCAACCTGGTCGGTAATTGTAATTGGCCTAAGTCTTACAATTAAGACGAAGCGAACTCCAGGTCTTACATAAGCCTCAGTGAAAATCACATCCCAAACATGGGATGGGGCTTCTAGACGCTGCCTCAACCAATCCTTCAGGTTGTGTAAACAACAACAGGACTTGCGGCTCAGGTTGGCTCCAAACTTCAATGGAGCTTTGCTGGTGAACAACAACAACAACAACAATCTGTTTGCAAAGAATTCAAAGGCAACCATCCAGCCCAATAAAATAATTACCTGTTTTCCCCAGCTCCCACTGATAGTTGTGATTCCATTTTGCATATCCTGTGATTTGGGCTTTAGCGGCTAAATATCAGACTGAAAGGGGGAAAGTAGAACACAATTTCCACCTGGCTCTGAAACGTTTTTTTTCATATAAAAAGCATGGCTGTCAAATCTCTCCAGAAACTCGGATCGGAGAGGCGCTGAGAGTCCTTTGATGTGCTAAAAGGAGTGAAGGCCGATGCCAGCAGAAACATCGTTACTTTTTAATAACCAGCCTGCGAGGAGCTCATTTGCATTCTGCAATCTTGTTAAATCCCACTTATTTCTGCAGCCTGTGCACGCTGTGTTTTTATTAAGCCCTTGTCTTGAAGTGGCAGCATTTGCAATGGCAGGTCAAAGCATCTGTCGGCTGGAGGAGGTGGTAAAGAATGCTTGTGGTAAATCAACACAGGGACTTCGCTTGAGGACTCCCTCTGCCCTTGCAATTCACTTCCAACTAAGCTCGTTTTCGTTTATCTTTCCAGTAGCCTTACCGCATCCTCTCCTCCGAAAATCGTACGTTGACCCACCTTTTCTCCATATCCCGTTAGCACCCTCGCCCCCATCTCTCCATCCCAGGATTCGAAGTTTCAAGTTGGCCTTTTTAGGGGGGCGGGGGTGGAGAGGGAGTTCCAGTCTTCCCCTGTGAAGGAATGCTTTCCGATCTCTAAGTCACTTCAGTTACGGAGATAGATTGGAGAAGTTAGGGCTGTCTTCCTTGCAGAAGGAGAAGGCTGAGAGGAGATCTGATAGAGGTGTACAAAACCCAGTGGAGAGTGGATAGAGTGGATAGGGAAGAACTGTACCCGACTCATGAAAGGATCGGGAACGAGAGGGCACAGATTTAAAGTTAAATAAGCCAAAGCGATATGAGGAAAATAACTTTTACAGGCAGTGGGTGGTTAAGATTTCGAATGCGCTGCCTGAGAGTGTGGTGGAGGCAAGTTCAATTGAGGCATTCAAAAGGGAATTAGACTGTTATCTGAAAAGGAAGAATGTGCAGGGTAACAGGGAAAATGGCACAAAGGCAATTGCTTGTTCGGAGAGCTAGTGCGGACACAATGGGCCTCCTTCTGCACTGTGACAATCCTGTGATTCTGAGACTCTGTGGTGTTTGAGGTTGTGCCTCCACATTCTGGATTCTGTGCACCAGAGGGAATCATCTCTCCACATCTACCCGAACAATCCGGTCAACTTGGTGGCTCAACTGTGTTATTTCATTGATGGCATCAGAGCTAATTACAGCAGAGGGCATGAGCTCCCCTCACCATACACCCACACAGGCTCTCTCTCACACACACACACACACACACACACACACAGACTCACACTCATACAGATTCACACTCACACACACACACACTGACACACAGACTCACACTCATACAGACTCACACACACACACACACTGACACACAGACTCACACTCATACAGACTCACATACACACACACTCTCTCACACACACCCACTAACACAGACTCTCACACACACACACACACACACACATACACGGACTCACACACACACACTCACACACACTCACACTCACACACACATACGCATACACTCACACTGACTCATGTACACACTCACACAGACACACGCACTCACTCACACACACACCCACATACACTCACGCACACACTCACACAGTCATTCACACAGGCTCACACATGCACACTCAAGCAGACATACACTTATGCACTCAAACTGACTTACACACACAGGCACAAACACACTCACACAGACACACACACTCACTCACTCTTACGCACACAGGAAGACACTCACTCACAAACTCACACACTCTCTCACACACTCCCTCATGCTCACACACACAGTCACACACACTCACACACACATACATGCTCGCATTCACAAACACACTCACTTACATGCACACTTTCTCTCTCTGCCTCACACACACAGAAATCACACACAGACTCACATGCAAACACATACACACACTCTCACATTCAAACACAGGCTCACATTCACACATACACACGCACTCAAAATTCACAGAGGCTCACACATGCTCACACACACATACACACACACACACACACACACACACACTCAAACACTCACTTACACACACACTCTCACACTCAGACACAGGCTCACACTCACACATACACATGCTCAAAATTCACAGAGGTTCACTTACACTGTCACACACACACATGCACACACACACAGACACACACACTCACAGTCACACTCACAGGCACACACACACACACTCACACTCAATCACTCACATACGGACACACACACACAGACACACACACTCACATTCACAAACATACTGACTCACACACACACACTCTCTTTGTCTCACACACACTCTCACTCACTACGCACACACACACTAACACTGACTCACTCTCACACACACGCAGACACCGCACACACACTCAATCACACACACACGCACACATACACACAAACACTCACACAGACACACACACTCACACACACACTCACTCACGTACACACACACACTTAGACACTCTCATTCACACAAACACATACTCACAGAGGCTCACTCACACATGCTCACACACACTCACACACACACACACAAACAAATACACACACAGACACACACACAGACACACACACACAAAACACACACTCACACAGACACACACACGCTCACAGACACATACTCTCTGTCTCACACACACCCACACACACACAAATACATACTCGTACACACCTACACACTCAAACACACACACACACACACAGAAATACACTCACACACAGACATACACACATGCACACACACACACTCACACTGACTCACACACACAGGCACACTCTCACACACAGGCTTACACTCAAACACACACACACTCTCACTCAGACACACACACTCAGACACACACATTCCCATACACAAACTCACACACACACACACTCTCTCTCTCTCACACACACACACACACACTCACATACACTCAAGCACTCTCTCACTCACTCACTCACGCACACACACACACACACACATACACACACACACACAGGCTCACACACATACATAAACCTTCAAACACTCAAACACACTCAATCACTCACAGAGACTCACACACACATGCTCACACACACACGCACTCATGCAGACACACACTCACAGACACATAATCACACTGACACACCTACACACACACACACACACACACATACAGACACACACACACACAGACATACACACACTCACAGACTCACTCTCTGTCTCACACACACCCACACACACACAAATACATACTCGCACACACCCACACACTCCTCAAACACACACTCACACACACAAATACACACTCTCACACACACACACACACAGATATACACACATGCACACACACACTCACACTGACTCACACACACTCAGGCACACTCTCACACACAGGCTTACACTCAAACACTCGCTCTCTCTCTCTCACACACACACACACACACACACACACACACTCTCACTCAGACACACACACTCCCATACACAAACTCTCACACACACACACACTCTCTCTCACACACACACATACTCTCACATACACTCAAGCACTCTCATTCACTCACTCACTCACTCACTCACTCACTCACACACTCACTCACTCACTCACACACACACACTCACACATACACACACACATACAGGCTCACACTCACACATACACACACCCTCAAACACTCAAACGCTCACACACACTCAAACACTCACAGAGACTCACACACATGCTCACACACACACACACACACACACACTCATGCAGACACATACTCACACAGGCACACACTCACACAGGCACACAATCACACTGACACACCTATACACACAAACACTCACACAGACATACTTACACACAAACACACACTCACTCACACACACACTCTCTCTCTCCCACACACACAGACACACAAACATACACACACACATGTGCGCACTCAAAGGCACTCACACACACTCAGCCACACATACTAACAAACACTCACATAGACACACTCACACACTGACATATACTCGCACAGACTCACACACACACTTATACTCACACACACTCACACATGCTCACTCATGCACTCATAGAGACACACACTGACACACTCACAGATACACACACTGACACACTCACACTGACACACACACCCTGTCTCACTCACACACACACACACTCTGACACAGACACACACACACAGCCACACTTATGCACATAGACACTCGCACACTCACACATACAAACTCACACACACAGACACACAAACACATTGTCACACAGATACACAAGCACACACTCACTCACACACACTCTCTCTCTTTCCCACATGCATACTGACACACACACATGCATAGAAAGATACTCACACACAGTCAGACACACACACTAACAAACACAATCACACAGACACGCATACACTGACATACACACACTGACACACTATCTCTTTCTCACACACACTGACACACACATACTCTTTCTGTCACACACACACTCACATACACACATGCTCATACTCATACACAATCAGTCACACAGACACATTCACACAAACACAGACACTCGCCCACACAAACATTAATACAGACACACACACACACCAAATCATTGAACTTTGCAGCACCAAAACCACTGATTTGCCCCAGGAGATCTATGCTGGTGTTTCAATATTACAGCACAGAACGAGGTCATTCGGCCCATCATTCCTGTGCTGGGTCTCCGAAAGAGCTGTCCATCGAGTTTCACTCTCCCTTCTCCTGTAGCCCTGCAAATGGTTCATCTTCACGTATTCACCCGCTTCCCTTTTGAAAGTTCCGGATGAATCTGCTTCCACTGCTCTTTCAGGCAGCACATTCCAGAACATTCCAACTCGCTGCATTAAAAAAAAACATGAACCGCCTAGTCTAATCCCACAGTCTTACTCGCTCTCCATTCACTTTAATATCCCTCTTTCTCAAGTAATTACCAAATCCATTTTACACCAAGTTACAGGCTTGGCTCCAATGGCACCTGGTGGTAGAGAATTACACTTTCTAATCGGCCAGTGTGTAATGACATTTTTCCCAGCTTGCTCTTTAATTATTTTCGCAGTACCTTAAATTTGTAGCCTCTTGTTAATGTCTCATCGAACATTAATTGATCTGTCAGGTCGTCACTCAGCTCCAGTGAAATAAGCCACTTACTTCTCAAGACTGTTCTGAGGATTGTAGTCATTCACCCATTTGAACCTATGCTGACCTTATCCCTGGCCATCAGATCCCTCCTGGATAAGGGGCGTAAACTTCCCCAAAGGTCGCGCTTGAGTTGGACATTGCCTGTTTTGCTGCAGACTGAAGGTTCTAGAACAAGGTCAAACACTGCAGCCTTTTTGAAACCTGTGATCACATGGAAAATAGCCATGGCTCATTCAGCTCCAAGCTCTTGCCTCCGAGACAGGTCATGAGTTCATAGCCCCACTCCAGACACTTCAGCACGTATTCGGAGCTGACACTCCCAGTGCAGCCCTGGGGAGTGCCCCCTGTTGGAAGTGCCAGCTTTCAGATGTGGCATTAAACTAAACCCCTGGCTGCCTTCAGGGTAGTGTCCTCGGCCCAACCATCTTCAGCTGCTTCATCAATGACCTTCCTTCCATCATAAGGTCAGAAGTGGGGATGTTCGCTGATGATTTGCACAATATTCAGCACCATTCGCAACTCCTCAGATACTGAAGCAGTCCATGTCCAAACGCTGCAAAACCTGGACAATATCCAGGCTTGGGCTGACAAGTGGCAAGTAACATTCGCACCACACAAGTGCCAGGCAATGACCATCTCCAACAAGAGAGAATCCAGCCATCGCCCCTTGATGTTCAATGGCATTACCTTCACTGAATCCCCCACTATCAACATCCTGGGGGTTGCCATTGACCAGAAACTGAACTGGACCAGCCATATAAATATTGTGGCTACAAGAGCAGGTCAGAGGCTAGGAATCCTGCAGCAAGTATTTCACCTCCTGACTCCCCAAAGCCTGTCCACCATCTACAAGGCACAAGTCAGGAGTGTGATGGAATACTCTCCACTTGCCTGGATGAGGGCAGCTCCCACAGCACTCAAGAAGCTCAACACCATCCAGGACAAAGCAGCCCACTTGATTGGCACCGCATCCACAAACATTCACTCCCTCCACCACCGACGCACAGTAGCAGCAGTGTGTACCATCTACAAGATGCACTGCAGCAACTTACCAAGGCTCTTTTATCAGCACCTTCCAAACCCATGGCTTCTACCGCCTAGAAGGACAAGAGCAGCAGATAGATGGGAACACCACCACCTACAAGTTCCCCTCCAAGCCACTCACCACCCTGACTTGGAAATATATTGGCCGTTCCTTCACTGTCGCTGGGTCAAAATCCTGGAACTCCCTTCCTAACAGCACTGTGGGTGTACCTACACCACATGGACTGCAGCGGTTAATGAAGGCAGCTCACCCACCACCTTCTCAAGCGGAATTAGGGATGGGCAATAGATGCTGGCCTCACCAGCGATGCCCACATCTCATGAATAAATGAAAAAACAATCCTGGTAAATCCACGTTGAACTCCCTCCCATGCTAATATATCCTTCCTAAGGCTTATGGCTCAGGTCTGTGCAACGTGCCACAGGTCTGGTCTAACTAGAGCTTTTGTAGAGCTGAAGCATGTCTTTGACCCCTTGTATTCTAGTCCTACCGGTATAAAGACCTTAAACTTGTCTTTTACCACCTGGTACCTATGTTTCCTCGCTCTAATTATCTCTTTTTTTATTTGAAAGGAGTTAGCTTCACACACTGGAAATCAATATTCTCTGAAAATGCTCTTTGTACTGGACTGGCTACAAACTCCTCTGTGCACGGCATTTGGTGCATGGCAGCTTCTACCTTGAAGGCCATTGAACTTACAGTTTGCTACGACTGTATAAATGGATTGAAAACACTTTACAGTATAGCACACTAAAAGGGTGACCGTACCTAAGTGAAAATGGAGCTATGGAAGGAGGCCTAACAGAAAGAGGAGGCCATTCGGGCCATTGAGTCTATGCCGGCTCCTCTTTCGAAGCACAATCAGGTTAATCCCATTCCCTTGCTCTTTCCCCATATCTCTCCACCATTCCCCCCTTCAAATACTTAACCAATTCCCAATTTTTAAAGGCAGTATAGAGTCGGTATCTGCCACCCTATCAGGTAGTGCATTCCAAATCCCAGCCAATCGTTGCGCAGAAAAGCTTTTGCTCATCTTCCTTCAGGTTCCTATGCCAATCACTTTAAATCGATGTCGTTTGGTTATCAGCCCTTCATCGATTGGAAACCCTTTCTCTTTACTCACTCAGTCCGAATCCTTCATAACTTTGAACACCTCTAGGGAATCGTCTCCTAGCTTTCTCTAATCCAAGGAGAGCGTGGCCAGTTTCTCGAGTGTGTCCGTGTAATTGGACTCTGTCAGGCCTGGGGACAATCCCGATGAATCTCTGCTGTACCCCTTCCTCAAAGTGTGCGCGTCATTCCTGAAGTGTGGAACCCAGAACTGGATGCAATATTCTTCCGAGCAGGGTCATACGGACTCGAAACGTTAACTGTGTTTCTCTCTCCACAGATGCTGCCAGACCTGCTGAGTTTTCCCAGCATTTTCTGATTTTGATTCAGGTTTCCAGCATCTGCAGTTGTTTTGCTTTTACAACATTCTAAAGTTAGACGCTAGTTCAAGGAAGAAAATACCGGAAGGGCAAATGTACCAGTTTCACATAATCTGCAGTACAGTAAGACAACAAAAATAAAGATTTGCATTTATATAGCGCCTTTCGTGCCTGACCAGCATCTCAAAGCACTTTGCAGCCAATGAAATATGCATGAAGCGTGACCACTGCTGTAACCTAGGAAACGGGGCAGTCAATTTGTGCACAGCAAGCTCCCACAAACAAACAGCAACGTGAGAAAGGCCAGGTAACCTGTTTTTTGTGATGTTGATTGAGAGAACAAATTTCGGCCGGGGACAACTCCCCAGCTCTTCTTTGAAACAGTGCCTCTGGGTTTTCAACGTCCCCCCCCCGAGAGGGCTGACAGGGTCTCTGCTCAACATCCCGTCCAAACGAACGGCACCTCCCACAGCGCAGCACTCCCTCAGTACCGCACTGGAGCACCAGCCTTGATTTTGCGCTCGGAGCCTTGGCTGACACTTAACCCACTTGAACCACTTAAAGCATATCCGCAGTAACGCAAGTGAATAAGGTTCCTATTTATTGAAGCTGACTGGAACGTTTTAATGGTGAGGAGAGCGTTGTCAGTCAGAATCATTATTTTGTCTGCTCGCTGACATTCTCCCATTTCAATGTGTCAGTTTTCACCAGGCTCTGTAAATAAGTGCTGAGCGCAGTACCTCACTCTGTACAACACTTCAACTGCATTGTCATGAGCTTTTTGAACTCCGTGGCATTTCGGATAGCTCGGTTTCCATTTACTCCACTTACAACTTTGAAGCTTCCCATTAACTTTGGCTTCAGAACGTAATTTAGACACGCTCACTGAATCATGAGAAAATGTCTCCCCGGTTCAAAAGGCCCCAGCCAGAGACGTCAGCTCTTTCGGTTAGCACTATTTCCAATTAAAAGGCATCCCTCGATTAAGTGTCGGGCAGCCCTCCTTTCTCGTTCGATACGGTGTCGACACACGGGGCCCCCTGTTCGCGTTGGATGGGCTGTTAGACCTCACTGGTCGCTGGGTCAAAATCCTGGAACTCCCTCGGGCACCAGTCTCCAGCCTGACAGCGTGTCAGAGAGTCATCACACAGAAGGAGGCTATTCACTCCCTCTAGAGCAATCCAGTCAATCAATGGGTAAAGACGTTTCCTCTGAGTTCCCTATTGGATTTCTCGGTGACCATTGCATATTGACGGGTCCCTAGTTATGCTCTTCCCAATAAGAGGAAACATTGTCTCTGTATCTGCCCTATCAAAGCCTTTCAGAATTTTAAAGACCCGAAACTCTTTCGAGTTATCAACAGTCACAGATTGCAACTCTTTCGAGTACAATCACAGTTCTTGGTTTCCGGGAGTGGGACATGAACCCACAACCCTCTGATTCAAAGGCGAGGGTGCTATGAACTGAGCCACAGCTGACACCTCAAGGTGCACATTGAGGCTGGTCCACCACATTGAGAGACCAACTGGCAAAGCGTAAGAGATCTTGGGCTTCATAAACGGACCCGTTGAGTACAAAAGCAGGGAAGTTACGCTGAACATTTATAAAGTTCTGGTTAGGCCACAACCAGAGTAGTGTGTCCAGTTCCGCTCACCGCACTTCAGGAAGGATGTGAGGATCCTTGAGATGGGTCAGAGGAGTTTTACCGGAATGGGTCCGGGGATGAGGGGATTTTAGCTACACAGCCAGGACGGAGAAGCTGGGGCTGTTCTCCTCGGAGCGAAGGAGATTGAGGGGAGATTTGCCAGAGGTGTACAAGATGATGATGGGTTTGGAGAAGGTGGAGAAAGGAAAGCTATTCCCATGAGCTGATGTTATAAGCACCAGGGGGAAGCAGATTTAACATTTTGGCTGGGAGGTGGGAGCGGAATGTGAGGGAAAGAAAATTACGTTGTGAGTGGTGAGGACGTGGAACCTGTCTACAAGGGCGGGGGATGTGGTGACGAAGAATGTTTTAATAAGGAAATTAGATGAATATTTGAGGGAAATAGGGATACAGCGGGGGAATGGGATATTTTAGCACATACTTGAGAATGGTACCATTAACTCAATAGGATATACCAACAGAAACAGGTCATTTGGCCTAACCAGACCAAGCTGACATTTCTACCTCATGTGAGTCTCTTCCCATCTCTTGTCATCAACCAACCTAACCCTCCATTCCATTCTCCCTCATATGCTTATCCAGCTTCCATTAAAGTGCATCTATACTATTCAACCACTCGATGTGGTAGCGAGTTCCGCATTCCCACCATTCACTGGGTAAAGACGTTTCTTCCGAACCTCCTATTGGACTTCTCGGTGACTATTGCATGTCGATGGTCTCTAGTTATGCTCTTCCCCACAAGAGGAAACATTCTCCCTGTATCCCTTCTATCAAAGCCTTTCAGAATTTTAAAGGCCCCTATTAGGTCACCCCTCGGCCTTCATTTTCCAAGAGAAAAGAGACCCAGCCTGTCAATCTTTTCCTGATAGTTATAACCCAGTATCGTCCCTTGTAAATCCTCTCTGCACCGTGCCTCTATATCCTTTTGATAGTGTGGCAACCAGAACTGCAGGTAGTATTCTAAGTGTTTTCTGTAGTAAGGCCTGGTTAACCAATGGAGCAATGTTTAGTGGCTGCGTATTTGTAATCCCAGAACCCTTTGTCCCAGCTGGAATTGCTTCTCCCTCTTCCTTCTGTCAAAATGCATCACCTCATATTTCCCGGTGTTAAATATAGGGCAAGCAGTGGCTTAATGGCAATGTCACTGGGCCAGTCATCCAGAGACCCTGGCTAATGTACTGGGGGACATTGGTTCAAATCCCACTGCAGCATTGTTTTAAAAAAAATAAATCTGGTTCACCAATGCCTTCTGAAGAAGGAAATCTAGCCAATCCAGTCTATATGTGAATGCAGCTCCACAGCAAATGTGGCTGACTCTCAACAGCCCCTGTGAAATGGCCTAGCAAGGCATTCATGGGCGGTTGAGGGATGAGCGGTGATGCCCGCATCCCGTGACAGAATAAATTTTTAAAAATATGCCATCTGTCACTGGGCTGCCCATGAGTGGCACCAGTTTCTCGTGTAACAAGGTGTGGCACCATGTTCCACTTTGACAGAACGGCTCCAATCTCTCAGGTGAACAATGAATGGCTTCAAATCTCCACCTTGGGGAGAGAATCAGAAGGTCAGACTCTTACTATTTCACCGTTGCCCTGTACTGGGGTATGGAATGTAGCTGTTTTCTGCGCCGTTGTGTCTGTAAACAGGCTACATTTTCTGTTCGAGGATGATAAGCCCCTGATGCCTGTGACACACAGCAGAGGCTGTCCCCTCAGCATCCACACGCTTAAAATGTAGAGCAGTAAAACATTCAGTCCGATGTAATTTATCACAACTCTCTGCTTAAGGCACAGGATAATTCTTCCAAAGTGTCGAGACTGTTCCTTTTTAAACTACGGTGTGACAGGAATCAAAACCAGAGTTCAACACAGCCAGAGACTGTTTACTCTGTATCTAACCCTGTGCTGTACCTCCCCTGGGAGTGTTTGATGGGAACAGTGTAGAGGGAGCTTTACTCTGTATCTAACCCTGTGCTGTACCTCCCCTGGGAGTGTTTGATAGGGACAGTGTAGAGGGAGCTTTACTCTGTATCTAACCCCATGCTTTACCTCCCCTGGGAGTGTTTGATGGGGACAGTGTAGAGGGAGCTTTACTCCGTATCTAACTCCGTGCTGTACCTGTCCTGGGAGTGTTTGATGGGGACAGTGTAGAGGGAGCTTTACTCTGTATCTAACCCCGTGCTGTACCTGTCCTGGGAGTGTTTGATGGGGACAGTGTAGAGGGAGCATTACTCTGTATCTAACCCCGTGCTGTACCTCAAACCTCCTCATATACTTGTGGCTTCTTGTGCACTTGATTTTGCACCAACCACATCAAAAACCTGCATTTGATAAAATTAAAGTCACACGACAGAATGATATAATATTACCTGCTGCTTCCTGCAATGTTTTCGAGATTGTTTGTCATATCGAACGATTGAATGTTTGGCTGAAATTTAGACAGATTTGGTTTATTCTGTGCTGAGTCAGTGGACATCTGCTCTGGTTTGGGTTCCATGGAGACGAGGACCTTATAATGCTCGAAATGAGCTGTATGAGATAATGCTGTTTGAAATATG